>NC_141757.1:72817938-73132256 GCF_982258835.1 Parasteatoda tepidariorum
TCGTGCATTCGTGCTAGAGGGGGTCCAACAAGGTATTAACTCCTCTGTTCTTTTGCCTTTTTCTCTGAAATAAATTATCCTTTTTCGTTGATTTTCTAATCATTTACTTATATCAAAGTAGTCATTACATATGTAAAATTTTGTTTCATTTTGATGACTCCTTCTTGGTGCGCTAATTTTTTTGTCCATGAGTGCACATTACACGAAAAAAAATCACCGTAATTAAAAATTACCATAAAAATTACAAAATTACCGTATTGTATGGTAACGACTTTTCTGGTACAAAAAACCACGATTCTGGTAATATAAACAAAATATATGGTATTTAAACCATTCCATTTGGTAATTTCTCAGTGTATATGGAAACAGTTTTTCGGAGATTCTGGTTCTCAAAATAATAGTTCTTATTACCTCATACAAAGTAAAAAATATAAAACCGAAAAGTAAATTTTATCCAATAAATGGTTTTTATGCCGGGCCCTAAGTTATCGTGATAAAATTATTAAATTTTACCACAGTTGCTGAATTTTATCACAGATTATAATGATATATTTTATTGTCAATTTTACCCAAATCATTACCAAAGCACTTCGGTGAAAATTACTGATATATTTTAGATATTCCCTTAGATCCAAAAACAGGGTCAACTTTTCTATATTCTGGTAGTTTTAACCATATTTTTCTTAGTGTAAAACATGGTATGGATAATAAAATATTTGAACAATTTTTTAGAAAATATGGGGGAAAACTGTCCAAAAAAAAATCGTCTTCTTTTTAAAATTACAAAGATAATTAATGATGAATTTTTATTAGAAACTATGAATTAATTAAGAACTACAGTATTAAAATTGAATTATATATTAAAGTTGAATTAAGAATTTGTTAAAATTTCTTTCATTTTTACTTTATAATACTCATTAAAACTCTATTTATGAGATAGACTATGTACTTGACATAATATAAATATTTAGATATTTTACAGCAATTATCAAAATTTATTTGACAAGAAAAACCCTAAAAATGCATTTAGATATTTTTAATTTTGTTGTAAAGATATAAAACAATAATTTATTCAACTAGTTCGTAGTATATTCCCTAGACGCATGAATAGAAAACATTCATGCAAAATTTCAAGTAATTCAAACTAAAAAGGTTTGAGATATTGCTTTTAAAATGCTGGAAAATAACTGAAAAGTTAGTTTTGAGTTAAAAGGCAGAAAAGCTGCAATTATCAATGTAATAACCAAAATAGCTGATTTTTTAAGTCATCATATAACTTCTGTTCAATTTGATTTTAGCAGTTTTGGAAAGAGAAAGGTTGCACTTATTGATGTGTTTTTTTCTCAGTGTCTGAAATATTTTGGTTAAACATGATTCATAACTATGGAATGCCAGTTTCATGTATGCAAGTTATTTAATATCGAAATAGCTAATACATAAATTACAAAATTAAAGCTGTTTTCTATCATTTAAGAATGAAATTATGACTTATTCTTTGCTTTTTTTTCATTCTCATAATAATACGCTCTGTAATATTTTCCTTATTTTAAAATCCTATTCTATTGCTTCCTTATTGCAATATTTTTAAGTTAAAAATATTATGAACTAATAGATTTCATAGATTTATAAATGTCGAAGTTTTATTACATGCTTGGTTGTTTAAGAATACTTAAAAACTATTCAAATTTTGGACAATCATTTTGAAATATAATACAATTCATCAGATTTAAAAATCAAATAAGAAAAAAAAACTTTTAAATATATTTCTTCACATATTTAAGCTAAGTTTTAGTTGAACGTATGATGCATTTGTTATATTTTATAACGAAAAGTGTATCATAAAGTTTAAGACACGCAATCATCATAGAAATGGTTTAAACTTACAGTATAGCTTCTTGAAACCTATGATTTATAAATTTGAAAAATAAAAAAGAGCGTTCTATCATTCGCATAAACTATTTATTTTGAAACTATTATTAATATCTCCTCGGAATCCTACAAAGTCAAATATGAAATAAAGTAGGATAAATATTAAAGTAAAAGCTATTTCGATAAAGCAAACATCATTACTCAAATATATTAAACTTTGGATCTGTCTTTAAATATTTATAGACCGCAAAAACTTTTATTTCTTTACTGAAGAAACCGTGTAGGTGGTTTTTAAATATTTCACAATTATTAACTACTATTTTTGAAAACATGTTAGTTCAGTGGTTATGGAACTAAGCTGTCATTGTGAAGAACTGGGGTTCGATCTCTGGCGGGGACCTGAAGCGCATCTGGTTTCCGATCAATGGATACGAGTTAGTCTGGGAAGTTTTTCGCTGTCGGTGCGCATTGCTCGCAACATCATGGTGCTGGTTCTGAAATTGTGAAACATTAACCTACATGACACACTGGCACCCAGTGTGCTGATGAGGAAATGTTTTTGTCTTATGTATCATATAATCGTAAGATAATGATCTGTACAGTGCGCAAACGGACCAACCTGAATAACTTTTGGTTTAATGATTGGATCTTCACGTTCTAGAACTCAATCGTAATGGCTCGAGAGGGTGGCTTCAAATGTGCTAATTAATAAGTGCAGACGATATTTTAAGTTACGATATTAGAATAAAAATGTATTTTCTCTGAATAAACATTCCTTTTTATCGATGGATTTACATTTCTGATCCCCAAAATATAGGGCGTAGCTGCAATCTGGAAAATATGCTCCTCATATCCTCTGGAAAGTACGGCTCAAAAGAGTGCTTCAAAGTTTGGATCCCTTAATGTTAATTTTACTTTTTGCGCATTTCGTCCTATCTCGAGATGATCGAAATGAAAACTTTCTGCACGCACTTATAAAATTCGTATATCCAAAGATAATTCTATGCGAAAACTAAATTGTAGTATACATTTATTATTTTTTATTATTTCATTAAATAATAGTCGAAAAAATTCGAATTGTAAAGTGTAAAATTTTTTTTGCATCATTTTGAGGTATTTAATTTTACATGGTGAAAAACAAAAATTGAGTGAAATTGGTCGAATAGTTCCAGAGAAATCAAATTTTAAATATACGACCTTCTTAAAATTCGATTTCTCAGCAACAATTCAACCAATTTTGCTCAAATTTTGTATTTTGCCGTATAAAATTACATATTTTAAAATGATGTAAAAATTGCTTACATTTCGAAATTCTTTCGACAATTATTTAATAAAATAATAAAAATTATAAATATTTATTGAAACTTATTTTTGTATGGAATTATCTTGGGACAAAAGGATTTTATATTTGTGTGCAAAAATTTTCCAATTCACTTAAAAATTTCTCGATATATGGTGAAATACGCGAAATGAAAAACTAACATTAAGGGGTCCAAACTTTGGACGGCTCTCCTGACCAAACTATTGGGACCATATTTCTCAGATTGCTGCTACCCCCTATATTTTGGGGGTCAAAAACCCGAATCCATCGGGAAATTTTTTTTTTTTAAATTTATTTAGAGAAAGTACGTTTTCGTGTCCGAGTTCGTAATTAAAAATATCATCTGCACCAATTATTAGCATATTTGAGGTCACCCCCTCAAACTGTTAAGATAGAGTCCTAGAACGCGAAGATCTGACCATTAGATCAGAAAATATTCCGTTTTTATTTTACGCACTGTGCCTTTAAGTTTAATGTATGTATATTAATTAATCAAACTTGTTTTGAGTTTATATAGCCTATTATATTTACATTTATGATATAGCATTATTGTCCATTAAATCAATATTCTCTTATAATCTTCTTTTTCTTTGCAGTGGTTAATGTTTTAGCACCTTCTCTTAAGACAAATGAATGCGGTGAGAAAAAGTTCTTATTTATATGGGTGTTTCGAGTAAAAACAAAGAAAAGGACGAGAACTTCTTGTGACAAGTATTAGGATGAATTCACTTCCATGAAGTACAATTTTAGTAATCTAAATCACATTGGCGTTCTACGAGGAGAAAATGAACTAAATTCTTCTAAGGCTTAGTTCTTACAATAAATGAATTATTATTATCCACAATACGTTTTCGTTTTGGATTGAAACATAATTGTTCCAACATTGAGAGCAATGTTCGAATTCTGCAGCAATATGCAGAGCAAAAAAAAAAAAAAAATGGAATTGCATCGTCAAACGAAAAAAAAGTGGGATTTTTTCCCCTTCCGTCACCTAATTTTCTAAATTTCATCTTTCTTTTTCTCTTTCGTTTTTTTCTCTTTCGTTTTTTCTCTTTCGTTTTTTCTCTTATTCTCTTTTCTTTTTCACTTTTTTTTCTTTTCATTTTAATTTCTTCTTTTTTGATTGTTTTACTTTGTGGAATGAAACGACTGCACTGACAAAAATTCTGGATCAAAGTATTGGCATTTTGAGTGCATCAGCCATAAAATCCATTTTACCACAAAATTATTTTTTACCGTGAAATATTATACCGTAATGTTTACAGAAATAATTATTCAATTAGAGTGATTCAGTAATTTTTCGGAATTACGATAATCAGAGTTTTTGATCCACAATATGTTACGGTAAAATTGAATTGAAAGAAATTTTTTACAGTTTGTTCCATATGGGGGATTTTTGTTTATTATACCATTAAAAACTCCAGAGTTTCATAAATAACTTTATAGTGCAAATGAATCTTTCTTATAGTGATTATTACTCTGTTATGGTTATAATATCATGTATTTCTTTCATTAGCGCTGAGACAAGCTTAAGTTTAATATCTTATTAAGGTCGCAAGGAATTTAAATGAAAGCAAAGATATTATAGTTAAATGCGAAACTAATTTTTTTAGACAAGAATATCCAACATCGTAACTGTATTCTGTATTTTTTAGAACTCAATCTCTAAGAAAAAAAATGTTTGCAGTTATTCTTTTAAAGTGTTACATGTGCTTTCCCCTTGAATTTGTTGTTGGCTAATGGAAAATAGTTTTATTTTCTAAATTAACTTTAAGTCTGCAATTTCGTTTATTTGTTAGTGAGTTTGATTGAGATATGTGAATGCTTATCGGATTTTTTAAAGCATTGATAAAATACATAATGTTACTTGTTATTTATAAATAAATATTGGAGTAACTCACTATAAAAAGTTATAATTGATAATCAAATTACATAAATTTTAAAAGAACTGAGAATGTATTTATGTTTCCTTTAATGCGTTGATGCATAAAACATATCTAACAAACAAAAACATTTTTTTAAAGAAAAAGCAACCAGATAGGGTGAGTAATGTTGTGACATCAAGGATCCCGAATTCCATTTTTCTCAGAGCTACACTCAAAAGCTTCTTACGGCCTTTCAGTTGCTTAACATAACTCTCTGCCAATTTCTTTTAAATCTACCAGATTATTTATGATTGAACATCTTTCGTAACGATGGAATCAATATTTATAAGAAGAATGAATATAGTAGTTTTGATTTTTAAAGTTTGGGTACTATAAGTATAAATATCTGGCATCAATTATCAATTTTATACACACCGAAAGAAGAAGCTATTTAACTTTTAATCAATATCATTTCTTATTTAATACAATTGTCCAGATTCTGACAATTCTAAAAAAGGAAAATTTAGCTCCATTCAAGGTACTTCTATCCTTTTTCAAAAATTATTTGGGTTATATGTTAATATTGTTGTCTGCGAATGACTTTTTTTTCTCAAAACTGTACATATTTCAGCACAAAGATAGCAATTTCTTTGAAACTTGTGATATAATTATTTTTTGAAAATATAAACGTTACACAAATAATGAATCTAAAGTGTATACTTAATATTTTTTAGTATTTAAAAGTATATACGAGAAAAAAAAATATCTGTCTTCTGTGTATTGTCAAATTTGAAAAAAAAATCTTCAATATAACGTTACGTTACGCTTTTTAACTTTACGATTATTGACATATCCGTAACTTAGTAAAGTTACTAAGTTAACGTTGAAAAGTTACTAAAATATACTAGATTAGTTCAGTTTTGGAATATTTCAGAAGATAAAAAAATTCAGTTATTTTTTTAATGATATTAAAGCGTACAGTCTTTGGGGCTGTACACGGCCAAAAACATTTAATTTGACAAAATTCTAAGGAATTTGACTAAAAAAGAATTATTCAACAAAGGCTCATACGACGCACACAAAGAGAATTAAATTAAATTAAGTAACAATATGTGTTTGATTTTAAAGACTTTCTCTTTTATTTATTTCGTTATTTATTAAAATGCACTTTAAAAAAGGGTTTCTCGAAATTGAACAATACTGTGTTGAAATAGCTCCAAAACAAATAATAGTCTAATTTGAAAATCCCATGAATTCAAAATTAAAACATCATATGCTGACTTTTGAATAAAATGCACGTGGGGGGAGAAATGAGTGAGGGAGATGCTCGTTAGCTGCCAGCAGGATTTGAACCAAGGACCAACGTATTCGTAGTGAGATACTCTAACCACTGTAGTTGTAAGTCCCAGTCAAGGGAAAGTTAGGAATGTAAAGTGTCCAATGTAATGACTCATGATGACATATATTGCATTCGAATAAAACTTTTTAAGATGTAGTAAAATAAGCAAAGAGTGGAATTAAAATTACTGATCTCCTGACTAAGATGTTCAGACCATATTTTCCTTATTCCAAATACTTTGTACCATTGAAATTGGAAAATTCTCTGGATCGGGATGAGCAACTACGGAAGTTAGAGCATCCTATTGCGAACCCATAGGTCTTTGGCTCAAATAATACCGGCAGTCACCGAACCTCACTCTAAGACAATTATCCCACCAAATCACGACTAAGCATTTTTTGATGAGACTAAGCGTTTTTTTTCTTCAAAATTGACCGTACTGTTTTTTAATTTCGAATCTATGAGGTTTTTAAATTCAACTATTATTTTTTGCGGAGCTATTTTGACACATTTTAAGCTCAGTTTTGAGAGAAACCCTTTTTTACAAAGTGGAAAAAGAAAATATCAGTTCATCAATCTATATGCAATTAATTGACATTCTTAGCTTCCAAGGATTTTCTTTCGCTCCAAAGGAGCTACAATAACTCCATTTAATTCAGAACTGTTTAGATATTTTGAAGTTTACGATTATGATGTGGTTGAAATGATGGTATGGCTCAGGGGATATAGAACTCACCTTACAGTGAGAGCAAATTCAAATTCCAAAATCATCTTAACTTTGAGCTAACTAAGGAAGGGTTTCGAGGTTTCCGCAAATGCGAATTGGATTTATTAATTCAGTTCCTTCACAAAAGAGTGTTTGTTCCAATAATCTATTCAGGAATTTTCTCGTCTTCTGGGTTACACTCATGAATACGAAACCAAATGAATACGAAATAAAATTATGCAATTGGAGCATAATCAGAAGAAATATCCGCCATCTATCAATGCAATAATCAGTAGATAGAATGCAAAACTACGTAGAAGTTCAAATTCATGAGCAAACTAAAAAGGATTAAATTTTTTATCATGAGAATTTTAATGCGAGTTTTTCATTTTAAATGGAAATATTTATATTACGTTAGTATACACTTAACATTAAATGCATAAATAAAATGATAACCGACTGTAACATTCTTGATTTTTTTTTAAAACCAAAATGCGCATTCTTTTATTGATTAAAAAAAAGATTCTTTGAAGAAAGTCTTTTTAACCATAATCCTTTGTTTTAAGCTTAATCAAATACCTAAAGATAACTTTAAAAAAAACAAATCATTCAATAAATTGAGAAAAAAATAAGAGTGCTTTTAAGAAAATTTAAGAAAACCCGAAAAAATCTACTTTGTTCTAAAGCAAAAGGTTAAATCAAATAAGAAACACTAGTTGGATTTTCGAAGAAATACTATTTACTCAGCAAAAAAAAAAAAAAATCACAATAAACCAAATGCTTTTGAGATAATAAAATAAAATGAAGATGAATTTGATTTCTCCCAAACCTTTTAATTTTCACTTTTAGAAGCAATAAAGTAATTTGAGGGGAAAAAATGTGACTTTCAGAAGAGCGCATTTAATTAAAATAATTTTACTCCCACACTTCTAAGTGAGTTGCAGGTTGCCCGACTTTGATAAATGATGGCTGCGCCCACGACAGGGAATTTGGCCACCGTGGAATACATTGTTCAAAGGGCGGGATTTTCCTGCAATGTCCGCAAGCTGGAAGATCAAACAATCAATTAACTCTAGTAAATTATTTTGAAATTTAACTTAAAACTCGATAAACTGAACTTTAATTGATATGTAAACATTTATAAATAAATTGGAACGATTTCAATTGATTTGCTTTTGGTATAAAAGATTGTGTTTAAAGATTAAGTAATCTGTAATCCGGTATGGATTATTTAGGATTTCACGCAATCAGTAATTCTTCTTAGAATTAAAAGCTATGGTATATATAAGGGTTATTTAGATAAGGCATATGCAAACAAAAATTAAGTCATTTAGCAAATCTTACCTAAGTTAAATTTTCTACATTCATGGTGTTTACTACTACTTCTGTTGGTTTAATGACTTCAATGAGATAAATAGCAATTAATTTGTAAACTCATTAATTATATTAAAAAAAGTTTTCTGAACCAAACACTCGTTTATTAACCCATATTTGTGGTGTATGACTAGTTTATTAACCCATATTTCTGGTTTAAGACCAGTTTATTTACCCATATTTGTGATACATAAAAAAAGGATACGGGAATGCTGACAGTAAGTTTACTAACGCATCCAGTTAAATCATAACAGGACAAGTTAGTGTTTTATTAAAAAATAGTATTTCAACTTAACTAATTAAGTTGTAATAAACTTGCATTAGACACTTTAGGTTCAAAGTACTAATTATGTAATGTTACGGTACAAATTAACATCTTGTAGTAGGCGTTGCGCTCTGGTTAGAAAGCATATTTTTAATTTAATTTATAGTGATTGCCAGTATAGTAATTTATAGCAAATGACTACCATGGCAACGTGTATCTCAATCATTAACTGTGAAAGCATATTATCTGTTTTGTGATGGGGCATGCATGCATCTGTTTTACAATGCCTTAATGCTACTTACATTTCTTTCTCTCTTTGCTAACATGCAGGCAATTTTTCTCAGCCATGCAGGTAATCGTATAAAACAAAATTATACGTCAACAGAAGGAAATAAAAGGACTAAACCTGAACGTAGTCTTACATTAAAAATGGGTAACAGGTTAATAATTTTCATTAAATAACTTCTAAAACAACTTGACTCTCTTAGATTGAAAAACCATTATCTATATTATGGAGAAAAGTTTAGAAAAAGGAATTATTACTTTAATAACTTGGAGTAAAGTAATTCTTACGTTGATTTTAAAGCTTATTATTTATGTTACATTGGGAACAGATGTGAAAAAGATGATAATAATGTAATTTAATAACTTGGTACAAATAACTTTCCAAGCAAATGGGGAAAAAAATTTTGAACAATTTTAGATACTTCTGTAACTCCTGTCTATATTGTTATTTAATAACTTATACAAAATAACTTCCATAGTAACTAGGAACTTCCATACGGACTATGAATGTCAATTACGTATACTAAATCGGTCGTCTTCAAAGAAAAGATTGGGGGGAAAATATTTTTAAACGAAACTCTGCTCTCTAGTTTTAAAACTATTTTAAATAACATTTATCGTGTTTGTCATAACCATCTTAATAACTTAAACCAAGTTTAAAAAAACAACAGTTATCAACCAGTTCCTTCCGGTGGTTATGGTGGAAAACAGTTAAAGAGTTAATTCAAAAAATTTAAATTTTGTATAAGTTTTCTCTCTCTCAAGCCTTTACAACGTTTTCTTTTACCTTTCACACTAAATTGAAATTACTTAATGAAAGTATTTACTTAAATATAAAATTAAAAGAACTAAAATTTAGAAATAAGAAAAAAAGTACAAATAATGTCTACTTTTAATAAAATGAAATTTGGTAAACTCCAAACAGTCTTGACTTTAATCCACGGTACTGAATTTATTTCCAAAGCAATAAGAGCATCGAGTGCTAAAAAACAATTGTTCCAGAGGTTCCACTTAATTAAAATACTTCCACTCCCACACGTTCTATAGTACACTAGGGCCGTTCACTTGATTAATGATCATTGGCCTCTAACGACATCAAACTCTCCCACTAAGGGACACATAGCAGAAGAGCGTGTACTAGTTGTGCTTCATTCTCAGTATTTCACCATCAATTAAGTGAAATTCAAACAGTCATAGATGTGATGTTATATAGCCTAAATTAGAGGACAGGAACTAATAGAGAATTGCGATCTCGTTTATGTTATAGTACGTTTATAAAATGTATCTCCAAGACATTGAATGTTTTTAACAAAATTGACTTTGTATTAGAGCACGGTGTGGAAGAAATTTAAAAAAATCATTTATTTTAAATTAAAAATAAATTTTATACCTTTTTATGTAATTTTCTTTTAATTTCTATAAAAATATGTTGTATACTTATTTCAACGCAAAGATAAAAATGCACTTTTAAGTGAAACTCAAAGTAATGAAAAGTATTTTTAAGCATTGCACGTATCATAAACATTAAAATTTATCAGTTAAACTGCCATTGAATGTATTTTAAATTACTCAATAAGTAAACATTTATTATGCAAAGTCAGGGAATTCTTAGATGCAGTAAAATAGTAATATATTTAAAAAATTTAATATGTTTTTCAAAGCAATGTTCATAATTGATATATGCATAGATACTACATTATTCACAATTCATAACAATACTTCTCATAATAGCTTTTATAAGTCCTAACTAAAACTACAGGCATTTGATTTAATATAATAAATGAAGTGAAAGTTTGGATTGTTTTATAATGAATTAAATTTCACTAGCGTTGTTATACTTATTTAAAAAAGATTATAAACTAATTAAAATTCATGAAAAAATGCTTCGTTTTCTAGAAAAGTACTTTTCAGTCCCAAAAATAGAGCAATTTAAGCGATGCTCGTAATCAGAAAGAGAATACAGAAAACTGGACAACTCTTTTTTTACTAAATAATACCATTTTTGGAAACATTTTATTAAAAAAAAATTCTTTGATGTAAAAATTAAATCAAATAGTTATTTTGTTTTTGATTTAAGGAATAAAAAGTATGTCAAGTAAACAAAAAGGAGCATTTTGCTTCTAGTCTGAGTAAATTTAAATGAAGTATAACAAGAAATGCAAATTGAGATTTTTATTTTAAACCTTTGTTGCGCTGTTTTTAAAACAAAAATTATAAAATAAGTGAATTTATTTCCCTTTATCTTCAATTTATTTTTACTTCAACTTTAATTAATATATTATAAATCGGAGAACTTGCTTTCTTTCTGTAGTGAATGGAATGAATGGAACAAATTATCTTTCGAAGAAGTGCCCAATTAAATAAGTGTCAATTTGTGAAGGATGGTGGCAATGCTAGATTGATTAAAAAAAACTACACTGTAAAAAAATTGGGATCAAACTACAGTACTTTTTACCATAATTTGCTCCCGAATTTTTTACAGTGTATACAAGTTGACAAGATTTGCAACAAAAAATACCAAATGTTCTATTGTTCTTATGTTATTCTGAGTCAATAACATAATTGAATGATCCTAATTAGCTAAATAATTTAAATCAGTCAACACTTAAAATGATTTTGTATCAAATTTTAAACAAATTAGCTTATGTACTAAAATGAAAATATTTGTTATGGACATTATGCTCAGTTTTTGTAAGTGTATTTTTAATTTATTTTCAAAAGTTTAAAATATTTTTCGGATTATCAATATATTTTAATAGATATCAATAAATCATCAATAAATTTAATTTTCAGCAATTAAAACTTATTTTTAACTCGCGTTAACAAATATTCTTTTACTAATATTATTTTTCTCACTGCTTTCTATTAAACAGGAATAAAGAAGCACGTTTAAAATTTTAAATTAAAAGGCATGCAAATGTTTTGTCTTACCATTTTCATCTAACTAATTTTAGAGAAAGAAAGAAATAATGCATTTAATTCTTTCTTTTATAAAAATTAATTTATAAAAGAAATATTTAAATGCAATTTAACACTAGCGATTTTGTTTGAAGAACTAAGGGCTTTAATTTAACGTTAATTAATAGTTAAATAGTTAATTTTTAAAGCATATTGAGGTTATTTAACTCATAAAAACTAAAAAGCTTTAATTTTAAACAACATTAACTAACAACTACTAATTAATTTTAAACAACTGGAAAACTTGTATCTCTTTTATTACATGTACTAAGCTTAAATAATTAAAATAATGTCATAAATACTTGTTCGCGTACCTAAAACATTTGTTCAGCATTTATAAAACGCATTTATATTTTACAACTCCAAAATAATGCAATTTCATCCTCTATATCGATGATTTGTAACCTACACGTAAATCACGAATTCAGCCAGAATTATGTTTGGACAGTTCTAGAAGATTATTACTACGGGAATAATACTTAAGTATTGATTCAATATCTAATAGCATCACTGATCATGAAATGATAGCACTTGAACTAAATAGTATATATATATTATAATCTCTAGCAAAATTATTTTTTTTAAAAATATGTTTAATAAATTTTCGAGATGAAAAAATATATATTTATAAATCAACGCATCTACTTGTGGAGGAAATATGATAATTGGAAATAAGAAATTGAATATGAATAAACAGAACAAATTAATCAATGAATTACACATGCTTTTTATTAGCGAATTTTAAAGAATGATATTATTAATTCAAGAAAATTAAAGTATCAATTCAAGGATAATTTATAACAGGATGCATACTAATTGAAACTCTGCTATAAGTTAGTTGTTTTATGTTAAGTTGTGTCATCAATCGTATTATAGAAATGTTAAGTGTCGCAGATTTTCTCTAAAAAATAAACCATATACTACATTACTTGATAGGAGAAAAACATCCTTTTTTTAATGCCCACCTGGGTTCACATTCGTCAATTCAGGCATATTTGTTGATTTGTCGGTTACTCTTTCAGGGCACAACATATTAGGTGAACTAACGTTGCTACTACAGAAAGGACAGATAGTACAGAGAATGAAGGAAGATCCATGCCTTGTCCGGGATTTGAACCCAAAACCTTTCTGTTGCGAGGACAGTTCCCTGACCCCCTACACAGTCTGGTGGACCAAAAAACATCTTTGGCAGATGGAAATAAAAGTCAAAATATTTCAGGGCTCAAAAAACAGGGGGTCATTCTCAAGATTTGTCATACATGAACGAGAAGAAGTAAAATTGGTTTGAAATATGCAACGCAAAATTTGACAACAAAAAAAATGGAAAATGAAAGTAAGAAACAAAACTAGAAAAACCACAGAAGATGATTGTGAGGCAAAAATAAGGATGGGTAAATCAGGGTAAAATGCATTTCCAGGAGCTAAGGATAGATTGTTAACAAATTCGTTAACAACACAGTCGTCAGAATTCATAAGAATGGAACAAGATTCCAGGACATCAAGATGAGTTGATGAGACTGGAGTAGAAATAATTTTAGCACTGCTGAAATTGAATTTACTCCCAAGATTCTAACAATGTGCAGCTATTGATAATTTATCGTATTCTTGATAACGGGCACTACCATATTATTTTTGGTTTTAAACTCGGTAAAAACTGTTAGCGTCATAGAGAAGGAGAAGAAATACTCAATATTTATTTTAATTGTAAGCATTTAATAACATTTTCATTTTGCATTATAATATCAAAAATAATAAAACTTATGAATATCTTGATATAATTAAATTAATATAACCTCAGAATTAGAGATACCCAACAGTAATATTTTTAATGAATAATTTTAATCCAGTGATTTGACAATATACATCTGATTTTGCTTTTTAAACTAATGTATATTAAATAATAACCGTCAAAATATTATTTCAAAAAAATATTTTTTTCTAGGAACATGCAGAAAAAAATATCATTTAGCATTCTTTATTTGAATGGAGCAGACAGTTGAGATTGAACATAAACTTCAAACATTCAAGCCTTTTTTTCGTTTCATATATTACTGAACCTGAGAAAAATAAATGAATGCCATGAAAAGAAACTTCCATTTCCACATTTCCTAACAAAACTCTCCACCCACATGTTTTAGTAGGAAAGAAAATAAAATAAAAACGGGGAATATCCCGCGTACATCCCCAGGAGAAAGTTTGCAAATAACAATGTATTCCACGAAGAGACAGTAGGCACAAGATAGAAAATCCCTTATATTTACCTACATATTTATCACGAAGAGGAAAGTAGGAATTCTACTGAGGAAGAGGATAAAGGCGATACATAATTCATTTTCACACACAATCTTTCACTGTTTAGAACGGTTTCGTCTTAGAATTTCGAGAAAATTGCCTTTTGGGAATAATTTTTGATATTGATATTCGGAAAAATACTTAAGAAATTGGCAATTTTTTAAAGAAACTTTTTTGAAACTTTCGTATAATTACAAAGCAAATTTATATTTTTTTTATTGAGAAATTTTTCGGAAACTATTCTAATTTTCAGTGATGCAGATTAGTTTTTTTCCCATTTCTTTGAGAACTTTCCAAATGAGCGAATTCTGCAGGTAAGGGTATAGGTCTGAACCATGCCTACATTTAGTAGACAAATCTTTAAGTTAAAACTGTCGAATTTTGTGGTTTCTATATCATTAATGATTCAAATAAAAAGATGGTGGATGAAAAATCAAAATCTGTTGATTATACCAAAATTCCTATTAGTCCAAGTAAGTCTCAAGTATGGTCAAAACTACCAGAATCTGCTCTGATTTTATGGGAATTCCAGTAGCTCGGTAATTTTTACAGAAGCGCTTTGGTAAATTGAACAATTAAATATCGTTTCATAATATATGGTTTAAAATTTAGTAATTTTATCATGATACCTTTAAGCGTGACTTAAAACCATTTATACGGTTAAATTTACTTTGCAATTTCGCTTTTTCTACTAACCATATGAACAATTATCAAATGAATAGTTTAAATAAGGTAAATTTTTGTTGTTATAAAGAGAATTAGGTTTTTTTTGCCAGAAATGCCAATCCCATACAGTATGGTAATTTAACAGAATTCTTTCGACGCGTTAAAAATGAGATGACTAACGTACGCAAAATTTAGATATTTAGGACAGAAAGGTAAAAATCAGGATAAATAAGGGAGAAATATTTTTATCTGGAAAGTATCAGGAAACTTAAGTTGTGATTTATTCATCCATTTAAGAACTTGTCGTTTTGATTGAAAACATTTTTACTCCATAGTTTTTATTTCTTGAAATGTTGTGTCTTGAAATATTCCAGTGAGTGCTGGAATAATAGCTTTAATTTTCCGAACAAAAAACTTCTATAGAATCTCAAAATTATATGCATTAAGTAAATACAAATTTTTGAAATGTATTTTTGACTTTAAAGTAAACCATTGAAGTTGGTTTTCATTTGGCTTTGGCACGCACATACACGTAGCACGAACTTCATAATCAATAATATATCGTCTTCAAACATACACGGGGAAAAAACTGCCTGTAAAACTATCGAATTGTATGGTAAAGACACTCTTATCAAAAAACCAACATAGTTCTGGTTAATAAAATCAAAATGCATGGTATTTAAACCCTCCGTTTGATAATTTTTCCGTTCATATAGTCAAGATATTTTGATAATTCCCGTTTTCAAAATTTAAAGTACTTATTACCAGGCATTTAATAAAAAATACAAAACTGACGAGTAAATTTAACCGGTTTAGTGATTTTTATGACATGCTCTACCGTATCGTTATAAAAGTACATACCCTTATCACATTCACCAAATTTTATCACACATTATCGAACAAAATTTTCTTGTTAATTCAACCAAAATCACTACTAAAGGGTTCTTTAAAAATTATCGAGCTTTCTGATGCTCCCCTACAGCCAGAAACACTGTAAATTTTATCATATTCTGGTAGCTTTAACATTTTTTTAGAAGTATATAATGTATTAGAATCTGTGTTGGCATATCATATTTTAGAAAATATAAAAGTTTAAAATTAGTTATTTAAAATAATGTGCTTGTTCTTACTTTTTTAATAGATCACCATAATTGCCTTTGCTAGTATTATTGACAAACATAATCAATAATTAAATCTTTTTATATCGTAATGTTATTGTGCCTCATATCTTACAGTCCAGTGGATAGTGTCAGATTCATTAGGGTAATGCGAGCTTACATTTGGATCATGGTCAAGTGTTAAGTATCGAAAAGAGTGTAAGGATAAGATTGGGTGAAATTAAATTAAATCACTACACTCTCATGTAATTTAATTTTGTCTTTGTTTCCATATAAAATATTTTAATACTCAATAAAAGATGCCAGTACAAATTTCTTACTTCAAAGCATTTAAAATAGTTTAAGAAACGTAAATGAAAGAACTTAATAGTGCTTTTAAAAAAAGCGAACATTTTTATTCCTTATGCTATAATTAAAAATATTTCAGTAACATTTTGTTGAATTTTACATAAGTTAATTTTGATTTGCTATCCAGTTATTTTTTTAAAATAGCATGAGAGCACGCTCTTTTGTCAAATCATAACACTTAAAATCATTTCAGAAATATAAATGTAATATTTCAAAGAGGGTTTCATGAAAGCCGACATTTCTACGCTTTGAAAACTAAATAAAATTGCTTAAGGACAATTTTGTAAAATTTCACATAATTAAGTTCGGTCTTTGCTTTATGGAAAAATATTTTATTATTTATTAAATATATGTCAGCACAATTTTCTCTGCGTTAAAATTCTTAACACCGTTGCTGATTTGTAAATTTAATATCTCAATAGTAGTATCAGAAAAGAAGGTATTTTTAAGTTTTATGTAGTGAATAAAAATATTTCAAAAATATTAAAACTATTTCATTGCATGTTATTTACGTTTCTGCAACAGCTAATGTTATGTGTTGACTGATAATAGTTAACAAAACTCCTAGAGCTTAGAAAGAATTAATTCAAAAGGAAAACATCAATTTATATGATTAAAAATAATATATTAACTTATAAAAAATTCATCATTTTTGCAGTTTTGCACATCCTACAATCTTTTATTAAATACTTATTGTGTCATAATTGTAAAAAGATAATTTAATCAGACGTTGTAAATATGTCTTTGAAATAAAGATAACCATTCAATATGTCCTTCATTATAAATCTCTTTAGCCTGATAGAGATTTCACAGGTGTTTTTGTATAAAAGATCAGAGAGAAGAAAAAAAAGAAAATTCCAAGAAGAAATGAAAGAGCAGGAAATATGGAGAAAGGTGAGAAAACACAAAAGAAAAAATGACCTTGATGGGTGAATGAAAACGAAATTGTATAGGAAGAACTCAACAAAATGATTACCTACGTTAAGTTATCTAGCACTTTAAATCATTTTTTAATGTTTTAGTCAATGAAAAAGTTTGTAATTTCTTTTTTAATCATTTTCTACTTATATTTACATAGTGAAATAATGTAAAACAATTTAGTTGCAACAGAAAGTGTAAATTTTGAAAGACGTTACAGGTATCGGTGCAAGTGCTGTTTTAAATCGCAAAACAAAAATGTATTTTTTATTTTAAATATAGTATTAAAGAATAAATAGAATAGTGTAAACTTAAAACAGTACTTTATATTTGTTTTGAATAAATTAAAAATTAAGTTAATGAATATAAAATTAAGTATGTACATTTTGGTATTTATGAATTTTGAACTCTATGTCCTCGGTTATTTAGTGAAAGCAGAATAATTAAGTTGGGCCAGCGCAATCAGCTAGCAGAAGTAAAAGTGGAAAATTAAAATGAATAATATAAAATAAAATTGAAAAATATACTTGCAAAGAGAAAATTTTACTTCATAATAAAATAGGAAAAACATATTCAGAGTTCTCAAAGCATGGCACCCATTCTCAAGATACATCAACACTTCTCAAGACGCATGAACACGTTCTTCACATGTTACCGTCTTGTTTTAAATGCTTGAAACTTGTCAAACTCTTTTTACTTTAATTATAAAGAAAATGAAGTTTCCATAGGCAAGTAAGAAATAAAATAATTTCAGGTCAGAAAAACAAATATTTGAACAAATAAAAATATTTTTCTTAAAGAAAATGTATAAGGATAAAAGTTTTTTTTTAAGTGCAACTAAGTGATCATATTTAACAATGCTAACAGATTCATCTGACAGATTCAGCTATCAGATTCATCTGACAGATTCAGCTATCAGATTCAGTTGACAGCATTATACTATCTCTGACAGCACTAACTACACTTTAATTTTACTCAATGAGAAACTAACGAAGAATATCAGGAAGTATTACTCAAAAAGAGAAATAAAGATTAAAAGAAAATGTTAGAAAATTCAGAAAATAAGTATGGAAACTACTAATTTAAAAGAAGCATTAATTTTTCTGAATCAATGAAGGAACAGATTACAAAAATCATACCCTTGTACTGTGATAGTACCATTAAGTATAAGTCTCTCAAGTTCAGTGCATTTTTTTTCAAGTTACAATTATTTAACTGCAATCTAGATTTTCTTAAGGTATAGTCGAATTATTGTTTTTGGTATTTTTCAGCTACAAATCATTAAATGTTAAAACTCTGAAAATGTGTATTAAAATTATTTCGAAATGATCTGCAAATAGAACTACATAATTTCTCTTTTCTCTTAATTTATATTAATATCACACAAAATATACTGTACGATAGATTAAAATTACAACAACCGAAAATTGAAATTTTTTAAATTCGAGTAGTTACAATCAAACAAAACCCACAACGAGCTAAAGTACTTTATAATGACGTATGATGCTGTTTTAGCAAAATAATATTTTTAACTAAATGTTTATAAATCAGTATTCAATTTAGCGATTAAGTAAACAAGTTTTTGTTTTAAAAATTTATTCCATTTGTATTTTTATACTATGACTGAACTCAGGGCTCGAAAAAACTCAGAAATTTTACCCGTCCTCCGTTGAAACTAACCCGTCGCTTTTAAATAAATAAAAATATAATTTTCTCCTATTTATTACAGACACTTATATAAATTGCACAATGAATTAGTCGTTACTAGGATTACATTATACAGTAATAAAAGAAATACTAGGTTACTAAAATACTAGGTTACTAGTATTTCTTTTATGAAATAATTTAAATGACATGGGTCAAGTTATATGGAATGTCAAGTTATCCGAGGGTACTGCGTTTTTTAAATGAATCAAATATGACGTTTGACAATTCTACAATCAAGCCAATGATTAACAGAGGTTTCTGAACAGAAATCTGAAAGGGGTTTTCCATTTAGGTAGATGTTCATAATTCCTTTTAAAGCTTCTTGTGTAAGACCAGTACGTATTGTGTTTTTTTGTAAGTTTATTGCTGCAAAGCCCCTTTCAACCGCTGCAGTACTCCCAGACAGAGAAAACATCAATATATGCGCAGTATGTTGCTGTATTGTGGGTCATTTTGCTGCCTTGTAACTTACAAGACTCTTGTTTGATAACAAAAATTGAAAATGTATCACGAACATTAACGGGAAAATGGCCATCCGCGCGGACGTCGGATTCGAGAAATTCGTTGTCGCGGAGAATTTTTGACCCTCGAGGACGGGCGGACGGGCTGTTTTTCGAGCCCTGGCTGAACTCATTTTGCGTTTATTTATTTATTTTTCAGAAAAATTTCAATAAAAAAAAGTACTACTTTTAATCGCTTTAAAAATATCTTAATCAGTGACAAAAAAGATATAACCTTCATCAGTTTTATTTTAAAAAAGGAAAACTAACACCTAAAACGCGTTTATTTCCGGTATTTTGAACAAAGTTGTTTAAAAAAATATTTAAGAAATTTTTAATGAGCAATCAATAAAAAACATTAATTTTAAACTTAAAATATGCTTATTCTGTATCTTAAAATAATGAAATAAGTTTTTTTACTGAAATGTTTACTCAAAATTTCTCTTCCTGAAAAAATTATAATAGTAAAACAAAAAAGTCCGTTTAATAATTTAGAAGACACAACGCTCTTTTTTCCTTTTAATTAATCCTATCGCAATTTTTATATGAAATTTTTGAGTAAAAAACATGAAATTCATCTTTAACATTCAAGGTTTAAGTGTCCTTGCAAGACATAAATAAATCTTTTCAACAAATTATTGTAATAAATCATAATATTATGATATTATCTTCGTTAGAAGAGAGGATAAAAAAAGCTTTTTCTTTTGTAAAACACAAAAAAAATTTAATTAAAACACACACTTTCTAAAATTAAAAAAGGTATTTTTTTAATTAAAACCTGATAAACACATAGACTAATTAAGGGTAATGACAAATAAAAAAAAAAAGCTTTTGCATAAAACCATTTAATCTATTTCCTTTATTTTTTCGCACCAATTTCTCCTCTTTTAAGGAAAATTCTTGATTATTAAAAAATGATATTATATAAATAAATTAATGACTGAGTATGTTGAAATAACCATAAAATTAGCGTTTTATTTATTGAAAACATTTAATGATAAAAGCACAGGATTAAAATATTTTGGTCAACCATTAAGTATTTTGTGTTCTACGATTTACATGCTTGATTCTTAATAATATATAAATAATAACTGTTTCAGCTAATTTAACAAATAATTTTTTTTAAAAAATCACCGAAACATAAAGATATTAGAAATATCTAATTTAATATTAATATATTTAAATATTAATAAACAGTAGCGGGTAAAGTTCAACTTATTGAAATTTTTTTAGAAAAAATCTGCAGAACATAGTTTTAATTTTTATTAGTGTGCAAGAGTTTGGGATCAAAATGTATGCATTTTTTTATAAAAACCAAAAGCATCGAGGAAAAAAAGCATGGGCAAAACTACCAGAATATGATAAAATTCACCGTGTTTCTTGTTCTATGGGAACACAAAAAGCACGGTTATTTTTATCGAAGCGCATTCGCAATGATTTTCGGGAAATTAACAATAAAATAGGATTTTATGACATTTGATCAAAATTGATAATGTGGTAAAATTTTGTTATTTTATCATGATACATTAGAGCATGAATCCATTTATTTGGTTAAATTTACTTTTCAAATTTTTATTTTTTTCTCAATGTTAGGTAATTAGGACTATAATTTCAAAAGTTAGAATTTCCAGTTAATCGTTACCATATCAATGGAAAAATTATCAAGCAAATGATTTAAATACCGCAGATTTTGCTTTCTTTAACCAGAATTATGGGTTCTCATTTTACTAGAAATGTTTTTACTATACAGTACGGTAGTTTTTACTGATTTTGTTTCATCCGTTCATCAATAACACAAAGCAATTTTGGTTATACGATGGACTCAAATTTTCTTCCTGAAGACATCCCTGAACTTAATACAATTGACGTGGTTGTATTGATTGATGATTATATTTTATTTGAGGTACCAATTGATGGCAATCAGCAAACGGTGATTAATGAGGTGATTAATGTGGGTGATTAATGAGTGGTAATTAATTACAGAATCTAATTATTCTTTTGAAAACAATAATTGAAAATCTATTTGAACTCTGATATTTATATGGATAGAAATTTTTAATTAACGTGTTCTTTGGTGCTGTATAAATTTTAAATGCTTCTAATTCATTAACTATATTTTTTAGAAAAAATTAATCTACAATAAATTATAAGCTTCAAATGAATTCGTCTTTTTAGAGTTAATGCTCAATAGTAAATAAAAAATAAATTATTTAATCCTAGAAATTAAATAATTTTAATTCGAATCGCACGTATGTTCGCAACGCTCATGCAAGAAATTCTCTATGAAAGTTTCACAAAATATAAACATGATACAAATTGAGTGTTGACTAGTTTTATTATATAACATGACAGATATAAAAATAAAATTATAATGAGTAAGTAAGTTGTAATGACGTGAATGTTTTGTTTTTCTCGAATTAATTTTCTAAAAATAATTATTTCACCAGATTTTTAATTTTTTTTCCTATTGCATTCCATATTGTATGTGTATGCAATCGGGGCTCCAAGATTTTGTATCTAGAAAAAAAGATTTTGGTATCTAGAAAAAATATTATCACCTTTCCCGTTTCTTGTTTTTTTTCTTTGAAATTTGGTGGACATTACATCAAATACTTGGAATGCTTATTACAAAATTAATAAAATACATAAAACAGCATAAAATATTATAAAAACTTTTAAAAGAAATATATAAATACTTAAACTAAATTGAATGTATTATAAACACAAGAAGAAAAAATTCAAAGTATAATTTAAACTGTAGTTATTACTCGTTTAAAAATTTCTTCCCTTCAATAGAATACAAAATGGTAAAGCAGACGACATGTTTTAAACGCTCAAAAATAGGAGCCCATTTTCAGGACTTGCCAGCCATATGTGAACAATAACTACTTCAAAGCCGTGGTAATTCTTGGTCACCTAAATAGTTCTATTTTAAAATAATCTAATCCAAATAATTTATACATTATGCAACTTTGCCCTATGCCTTATGTAGATATTCATGCCCTGTTATTTTAGGAAGATTAGTCATGTAAATATTAAAATTTTTATGTTCCTTGCAATTAAGCATCAAAATGACCATACTAAATTTTCGGTTCTTTCAAAATTCAAAGTACTAATATTTATTTCTACTGTTTTAAATTGAAAAACTAACATAAAGAAAGTTGCGAAAATTAAAAGCAAAAAAAGCTTGCAAAAAAATTTGAATTTAATCTCAATTAAAAGTTTCTCTATAGATGCTTTTATTAAGTACAATAAGATTACATACAATACTCTAATTAGTAGTTTAAATTGATGTATAAACGAAAAAAATCGTTAAAACAATAAATGAAACCAATTAAATATTTCCTCTCTCTGAAATAGTAAATATTTTTAAATATACTGGACCCATTTCAATTTATCCCAGTCATGTGAAGAAAAACGCACCAAAACACGGATTACGCAATTGTCACACAATGAAAAATACCCAAAACTTCCCTTGAGTTTTTATTTCTTTCCTTATTTATTTCATTTTGGCTGGATTTTTCCTGCAATCGTGGATAAGTGAAACAATTCAATACCAGCTTTAGTTCTTTTTCATCGCTGCCCGGCACATCATTTCACCAAGGCACGTTCGTTTTGTTGTCATCCAATTGGCAGTTCTGAGACTTGTGACGTCACGCTGAGAACAAAGAATGGATTTCCTTCATGCTGTTGTTCAGGATCGAATGTTTCATAAAGAGAAGGAAAATAAATTGGAAAAAAAAATTGAAAAATCATTGTATACACTTCCCGTCCGACATTATTAGAATAACGAAAGTAAAGGTTATTTTGAAAGCGTTGAATGAACGAAAAATTTACTCTGGTCATTTGTGATTCGGATGGATATGTTGCAGTTTTGGAAAACGATTTTAATCATAAAGAATATCTTTTAAGTAGAATAACTAAATTTAAGTTGTTTTCGTACCGTAGAATGTATTAAAAATTTATTCTGCTCGTTTCT
Organism: Parasteatoda tepidariorum; assembly: GCF_982258835.1. Classification (NCBI taxonomy): domain Eukaryota; kingdom Metazoa; phylum Arthropoda; class Arachnida; order Araneae; family Theridiidae; genus Parasteatoda; species Parasteatoda tepidariorum. Next base: position 72,841,449 of record NC_141757.1, read on the forward strand.
AGTTTGGATATGTTGTAGTTTTGGAAAAAGATTTTTCATCATAAATAAACTTTTTAATCTTGAGTATAGAAAATTAATGTTCTTTTGACAACATAGAACAAAAAAAATTTACTCTGATCACTCATAATTTGGATGAGTTGCAATTCCGGAAAAAATATCATCAAGTGAAATACATTTTCATCATTAACTTTCGTTGTTCTAATCTACAAAGTTCTGTTCTAATCTTAAGGTTTTTTCACAGCATTAAATGAACAAAACTGTGTATTAATCACTCGTAATTAGGATGTGTTAAAAGATAGGAAAAAGTTTTCAATGATATGGAAAATCTATAATTTAGAATAGTGAAAGTTAAGGTTATTTTGACAGCATTGTATGAATAAAACTGATCATATAATTTGAATGTGTTATAGATTTTGAAAAGATTTTCAATTATACAGGAAATCTTTATAAAAGAATACTTAAAAGTAAGGTCATTTTAATAGTGTTGAAGACTTAATAATTTACTCTGATTTTTCGTAGTCTTATGATAGTGTAGTTTTTGTTTAAACAAGAATTTCCAATAGCACAAACATGCCACTCTTGACAAAAGTTTGTTTTCTAGTTTTGCACAATATAAAACTTCAGATAAAACTGCGGTATAAAGTACCAGTACTTGAGGTAAAATCAATTTTACCATAAAATATAATACCATAATTTTTACAATAATATTTATTTAATTAGGATGATTCAATGACTTTACTGTAGTTATTACTATAAAAATTACAGTATATCAGATTTTTTTTTAGATTTTACGGTAAAATGTACCGACTCCCTAAATGCCGATACTTTTTACGTTTTCATACATAAGTTCAAGAGAGTTTTAATTAACTACATTAAAATTAAATAGTGCTAAGATTCAGAATTCAAGTTTTATTAATTAAAATGAAAGCTGCTTTTAATTCTTTCAAATTTACTTAAAAAAGAATTATAAAATTTCGAAAAGATGAGTTTTTCAGTTTATAAAATAAGCCTTAAAAAACAACTATTATCACGTACTTGGGGAGAGAATGAGTTCTTTTGCTGAAATTCTGATCACTTCAATCGGCAGTAATACTGCCAAGTGCCACTACAAGTATACTACTTAGTTTGGAAAGATTAAGAAAAAACTTGGCGAGATAATACACGATTTGAATTTCTATTCTAAAATTAGAGTAAAAAATCCGTTCAATTAACAGTAAAATTTATGGCAAGGAACATTTTTTTACCTTAACGATTTTAAAACCGTTTGCAACTAATATAGTTTTTAAAAAGAACATTAATACAAAACTATACGGCTTTCTAACCATTTGAAACTAGCAGGGTTTTTAAAAACCTTGAAAAAATTTAACTGAACATAGCTAGGCTTTTCGTAAGATAATGGGCTTCCGAATTAAGTTGCGTTTTATCAAATGAACCGTGAAATGAAGTTTAATTAGTTTATCTGGTTGTTTCACCTATCGTAAAAAGGGGAAATACTAGACTTTCGTAGATCGTATTCTAATAGTTAAGGGCATTGGAAACTCTTCATGTTGAAGAGAATAAAGGAAATATTGTGGTATCAAAGCTGAAACTCGAACCCCCGTTCTGTTGGTAATGAGATTGACAGATTAGCCCTGTCGGCTATTTGTATCCAATTGCAAGGAACTAAGTGGCTTCATCACGTGGGTGCGATAAAATTCTGGTTGTTTAGTGGTATGAAGTAAAAGCAGTTAATTAACGATTTTCCTCTCAGTTAGCAGTTTGAATACCATCTTTTTTAAGGTTATTTGACTGTTTTATTTGAATATGATAAAATAACAATTAAATAAATTGTTGCTTAACCGTTTTTTCTGAGAAATTTTCAGCAGTGTATTTGTTTTCTTTTTAAAAAAAAGTAAATTATCTCTGTCTACCATTTTTTTCTGAGTTATAAAAATTATCTATGTTACAAATGATAATATGTTTTGGGAGTCAAGGAAGATTTGTTTCTCCTAAAAACAAAAAGAAGAGGAAACATTTTCAATTAGCAACTTCTTTCATCTCTTGGAGTTGCCTGAAAATCAGTTTATAAGCTGAGTGATTAGAGTTAAATGTGTGTTATGGTTAAGTTAGGGTTTTTTATGGTTTATGCTTGCAAATTTTCGAATTAGAAGTATTATTAATGCCGCTTTTAAGTAACAAAATATTTTAGATTAAAACACTCGTACAATTCCGGGTCAAATTACAGTAAAAAGCGTCTGAAATCCGGGTGCCGGTACCAAAAATCTGATATACCGAAAGGTTTACAGTAACAATTACAGTAAAATAAATGAATCCCCTAAATTAAATAAATATTAATGTACAAATTATTAAAATATTTACATCGCTTGTTATTGTTTTTCTATAAAGATTACAATTTAAAAATATTTTTTTTTATTGGTGAAAGCCTAAGAATAAAATTGTGCATCAATATAACATATTCATAGAAAATGCATCAATATAACATATTCATAGAAAAATAAGAGATGAAAATTTTAAGAGACAAGATAAAATTTAGGGAGATTTCTATTCAGAATTTTTCCACACCCTCCATTTTTTTTCACCAAATTTAAATTTGATATCACTGTTAACATTATATTTCGTTTCTTCCTTTTTTCAGTCTTCAAATGAGTGGTCAAAAAATTACTTAATATTAAGAATTATTCTATTTGCTATTTCAATAAATAACTTTTTAGGAATTATTTACAAACAAAATAGTTTTAGTAATAAATTCATTAGAAGTATAAAAATGATATTTTTGATGCACATAAGTTTTGATAATTTATCCAAGTATATATAGTTTAATTTTCAGTAAAATCCTCCCATTAAATATAAAAAAAGTCTATATTTAATTTTATAATTACACGCTTTCAAACCTACGTCTTAAAACAAATACATTTAAGGAAGAAAATGTATCTTACAAAAACTTTTGGTACACATTTTTTATACGTTTGATTTTTTTCCCTTTTTTATACGCCTCTTAGAAAACAAACAAGTTTAAAGGAATTCCTTCAACTTCTAAAAATCATTGAAATCCTCTTTTTGGAAACGTTACTTTTTTATATTATATTTTATCTATCTGTTAATCTGATTTTCAAATATTTATATAAAGTGATTCTTCCAAGCATGAGAAAGACTTCACTTCAATGCTTGTCAAAAAATTTTGAAACGGAAAGAATTTAAAGCAGAAACAATTACTATAAATTATAGTTGAAACATGTTTATACCTTTGTCATTCTAAAATTAATTTAATTATGCTTATAATAGATTCTAATGCAATGGAACCCATTTAATACGAGTTCTGATTTAGGATTTAAGAAAGAAATATTTAACTGATAGTCGGTGTTCCCGCGCCAAATTAATTAAAAAAAGATCAAGAGATGGCGCTGGGAAGAGTCATGTGTATTAAGTGAAATAGAAATAAAAAAGATGGAGGAAGAGCAAGTCGTGTCTCCTTTATTGTGGTAAAAAACAAAAAAAAGAACCAGCTAAAAAGTTTTTCTGATCGAATATTGTTCAGATGGTCCGTTGTCAGCCTGAAGGGGAATCCCGGTGAGCTCTTTCCAATCTTTATTTGAAATAATTAGTTAGGTGAATTTGTTGTTATAAAGTTTAATTGCATATTTTAAAATGGACGCATTAAAAATAAGAAAAAAAGTTTTGAAATCCGCTTTAACGCGGCATAAAGATAAAGTTGCGTCCACGTTAAAAAGTGTTGATAGTATACAATTAAAACTTTTTGAAACTAAAACTAATGAAATTTCAAATGATTTAAAATTAGTGTTTAATGGAATTTTTGAAGCTTGTAGTTCGGACGAGTTAGATGGTTATATGGAAGAAAAAGATAATATTGATGATTCTATCGATGAATTAAAAATAATGATTAACCGTCAACTGTCCGAAATCAAGGGCGAATCTTTGAATTTAACTACACCTGTAATAAGCGGTAGCATTAATGATATAAAATTACCAACACTTTCGATTCCAACCTTTAATGGTAAAATCGAAAATTGGATAATGTTCAAAGATATATTTAAGGCTAGTGTAATTGAAAACAAATCCATTTCTAACGCTATGAAATTGCAATATCTTAAAGGTAGTTGTAAAGATGAAGCAATAAGGGTAATAAATTCAATTTCCATTTCGGACGCAAATTTCGATATCGCGTGGAAATTATTAGAAGAAAGATATTCGAATAAACGTGAGCTATTAAATGCTATTATTAAAAAACTTGTGAATCAACCGAATATCACCGAAACAGCTAGTTCGATTTTGAATTCAATAGACATAACAAACGAGTGCGTTAGATCGCTAGATGTGTTAGAAAATAAAGTGGAAAATTTATCAGAAACAATGATAGTTTTCATAATTGTTGAAAAATTTGATAAGTCGCTTCGTTACTGGTGGGAAAAAGAATTAAAGAATTCGGACGAATTCGGTACACTAAGTCAATTACTTTCCTTTCTACAAGGTCAAGCTAGAACGCTTCAAAATAGTAAAATGAAAGAAGGGAAATTAAACCGTAATTCGCAAAATAAAATTATGAGTATGGTTTCAACAAACGAGAAAAATAATAATTTAAGATGCATTAAATGTAATCGAGAGGAATTACACGGATTATATAAATGTCCCGAATTTATTTCTCTTTCCGTGCATGAAAGATACGAATTTGTAAGAAAGAACAATCTTTGTTTTAATTGCTTAAAACGGCATTCAGTAAAAAATTGCTCATCTAATTATCGCTGTCAAAAATGCCATAAAAAACATTCCGTGATGCTTCATTTTGAAAATTATAAACAAAACGATAATGAAGTCAAAACAACTGGTGATTCATTTTCGATTCCGAACTCCCAGGAAATGTTGGCGCCGTCGAAACTTAATCCAAATGCAGATAGTTTCAATTCTTCGAATAATCAAAACACATTTTCTGCCACATCTGTGCAGAGAATGAATCATGAAAAAATTGTTTTTCTTTCGACCGCTAATTTATTCATAATAAATTGTTGTGGAGAATTAATAAAGGTTCGAGCTTTATTAGATCAAGGGAGTATGTCATGTTTTATTAGAACTGAGTTGGCAGATTTATTGGGCATAAAAAAGGAAAAGGTTTCTTTTACGGTTTCGGGTTTAAGTAATGCTAGAATAAATGTAAAATCTAAAATAAACGCAGTGATTTCTAATGGATTTGGTTTCAATTTTTCATTAGAGTTTTTATGCGTATCTAGTATATCGGATGCTATCCCAACTAATCGTATTGCATTTCCAATTAACTGCATTCCCGAAAATGTAAATTTAGCGGATCCCAAATTCTATCAACCTGGAAAGATCGATGTTTTATTAGGAGCTGAGATTTTCTATGAAATATTAAAATTCGGACAAATTGAAATTCCCGATACGAATTTAAAATTACAAAATTCTGTCTTTGGCTATATAGCCACTGGTACAGTTTCAAGGTCTGCATGTGAGAATCCGCAAAAAACTCATTGTGGACTAATTTACGATTGTAATGATTTAGAAAGCGATATTAAAAGATTTTGGGAACTTGAATCAATAGGGATTAAGGACGATCCTGGGTTTAATGAGTTAGAGCAATCCTTAGAAACCTTTGAAAAAACTGTGCGGTATAAAAATAACCGGTATGAGGTAGAGTTACCTTGGAAAAGAGATTGGAGAGAGCTCAATGATAATTTTAAAGTTGCGGAAAAAAGATTAAATTCACTTATGAAAAGATTTCAAAGAGATTCTGATCTCCACTTAGAATATTCGAACACTTTGCTTGAATATAAAAATCAGAACATTATTGAAAAAGTTACTGAAGCAACTAAACCTAACGATAGAGCTGTCTATTATTTACCACATCAACCGGTTATCAGAGAGGAAAGTCAGACTACAAAATTGCGTATAGTTTTTGATGCGAGTTCGAGTAAGGATTTCAAAAGTTTAAGCCTGAATGACTGCCTGTGGGTTGGAGAAAATCTTAATTCCAAGATTTTTGATATATTAATAAGCTTTAGGTTGAACAAAATCGCCTTTATCGCCGATATTGAGAAAGCTTTCCTACAGGTATCACTTTCTGAAAAAGATAGAGACGCTGTAAGATTCCTGTGGAAGGAAGATGGAATTCTTCAAACTTATAGATTCAGCCGAGTGCTCTTCGGTGTAACAAGCAGCCCGTTTCTTCTTTCTGCGACAATAAGAAAACACCTGAAGTTATTTCAAGACATGTATCCCCTTACTACAGACTGTTTGCGTCGATCCTTTTACGTCGACGATTTCATTTCGGGAGCGGACAGTTTGGAAGAAGCTATAACTGTTTCTAAAGAATCTCTAAATATCATGGAAAAGGCTAGCATGGTATTGCGAAAATGGAAGACTAACAGCGAAATTTTGAGGCAACTGTGGAAAAATGAAGGTTTTCAAAGTGATCCAAACAACATAGAAACACATCCAACTAAAGTTTTAGGGATGACGTGGAACATAGAGGACGATAACTTCATTTTGGATATGCCTAACATATCAGATATACCCTTTCAAGAAAATACTAAGCGATCGCTCATGAGAATGATAGGGAAAATATACGATCCACTGGGGTTGTTAGTTCCATATACGTTAAGAATAAAGTGTTTAATGCAAGAATTGTGGTCAAAAGGTATATCGTGGGACGACGAACTTCCACTTAACATCAAAGAGCAGTGGGTTCAGTGGTGTTCTGAGATTCCTGTTTTAAAAAATGCGAAGGTTCCTCGATATGTGCCGAACTCTTGCTCTGATGAGGAAAACGCAATACTGGAGATACATGGATTTTGCGACGCGAGTGCAAAAGCTTATGGCGCGTCAATTTATATTAGATTTTTAAAAGAAAATACCATAGAAGTAAAATTGCTTACATCTAAATGCCGTGTTGCCCCCTTAAAAAAAATGACTTTACCGAGATTGGAGCTTCTCGGTGCCTTATTGTTAGCCCGATTGGCTAACAAAGTAAAACAAATAATGGATCAAAAACGAATATCGGATGTTTTTTTGTACACCGATTCAAAAATAGCTTTATACTGGATTAAAGGATCCTGTAAAAAATGGAAATCTTTCGTAGCTAATAGAGTTACGGAGATACAAAAACTGACTGACACCAATTCTTGGTCACATTGTGCTGGCAAGAACAATCCAGCAGACTTTGTGACTAGGGGTACTTCTGCTGAATTTCTTCTTGGCAACGATGTGTGGTGGAATGGCCCTCAGTTTTTGAGAGACAAAACTGATCTTTCAACAGAGGGTGATCTGATGCCAGTTTCAATCGATGACATTTCAGACGAACTAAAGAAAAATAATGACATTGACGATTTTCAATTTAATTTTACTTGTCTTAATCATGATTCCATTATTGATGATATTCTCAAACTTAGTAATAATTTTATAACTATTATTCGTATTATGTGTTATATTCTTAGATTCATTAATAATGTAAAAGGTAATAATAGGATTATCGGACACCTTACGCATGAAGAACTAAGGAAAGCAGAGGTAAAAGTTCTTCAAATTGTTCAACAGGATCATTTTATGCAGGAAATAAAAAATCTCAAAGAAGGTAAGAGTGTTCCAAATAATAGTAAGGTGAGATCCTTAAATTGTTTCTTGGATAATAACTTTATTTTGAAAGTGGGTGGAAGATTAAAAAATTCTAACTTAAGTATTAATAAAAAACATCCCATAGTATTGCAAGATAAACACCCACTTACTTCGATTATTGTAAGATATTATCATTTAATCTATTTACACGTAGGTTCTAATACATTGTTATATCTTTTAAGACAAAAATTTTGGATAATGAATGGGCGTAACATTTGTAGAAAAATTGTACACGAATGTCTTGTTTGTTATAAAAGTAAACCTGTATTGGAGAATCAAATTATGGCAGATTTGCCAAAAGAAAGAGTAACCCCTAGTTTTCCCTTTATGAATGTGGGGACCGATTTCTGTGGTCCGTTCTATGTAAAATTTAAAAACCAACGTAAGGGACAACTGAATAAAGTATACGTGTGTATATTTATATGCCTGAGCACTAAAGCCATTCATTTAGAATTCGTAACAGATCTTACATCTGAAGCATTTATTGCATGTTTAAAACGTTTTTTTGGTCGTCGTGGCAAATGCTCTAAATTGTTTAGTGACAATGCAAAAAATTTCGTTGGTGCTAGTGTAGAACTTAAAAAACTACATAGAATGGTTAAGTATCCTGATGAGATCTTGGCAAATTTTCTTTCCAGTCAAGAAATTGAGTTTAAATTTATACCTCCGAAATCACCAAATTTCGGAGGAATTTGGGAATCGGGTGTAAAATCCTTTAAGCATCATTTAAAACGTGTAGTCGGAAATTCTCATTTAACTCTTGAAGAGTTCGTTACAATAATTGTGGAAATAGAAAGTGTTCTTAATTCAAGACCACTTACTCCGTTGTCCTCCGAGTTTGATAATTTTGAAATTTTGTCCCCCGGACATTTTTTAATAGGCCGCCCCTTAACTTCCATTGTTGAGCCTCAGATTGTTGACATTCCTGAAAATAAACTTTCTAAATGGAAAAAAATTACTAAATACAGTCAACAAATTTGGAAGCTCTGGAAACGAGATTATCTATCCCATTTGCAACAACGGGGTAAGTGGATGATTCCTAAAAACAATGTTAAAGTAGGTTCATTAGTTTTGATTAAAGACGAAAGTATGCCTAGTACCAAATGGTTGACTGGAAGAATATCGGAAATTATTTTTGGTAAAGATGAAAAAGTACGAGTTGTCAATATAAGGTTGGCCAATGGCAATTTGTTGAAAAGAAATGTTCGTGATATTTGTCTATTGCCTATCAATGATAATTAAAATTTTGTTATACTTTACTAATTTACTTGATTGTGTGAATATTGTTGAATTTAAATGTTTTCCATATATTGCTTATTTTGTATTCTATATATATTGATTCTATATGTTATCATTTATTTAGTTTGAAACCCTTAAGGTTTCAAGGTCGGGAGTATGTTCCCGCGCCAAATTAATTAAAAAAAGATCAAGAGATGGCGCTGGGAAGAGTCATGTGTATTAAGTGAAATAGAAATAAAAAAGATGGAGGAAGAGCAAGTCGTGTCTCCTTTATTGTGGTAAAAAACAAAAAAAAGAACCAGCTAAAAAGTTTTTCTGATCGAATATTGTTCAGTCGGTTTAATTTTAAAAAAAAGTTAATACAAAATTTTTTCCAACGAGAATAACTATCATACACATTGAGAAAATTATTTTTGACGGTGTAAGAAAAACGTGACTTGTTGGTAAAAATGTAATTACTTTCAATTGCGTTTAAAAAAAAATTTTTTGTTCAATAATTCTGTTAAAAAAAGTGTATTAAAAATTCCTCAAGATGCATTATAATGAAAAACGGCAGTAGTTTGCTCGTGAATTTAAATATGTCGAAGTCCCAGCAAAAAATGCCATATAACTATCAGTCTCGAAAAGGCTTCGAAAAGGATCTGTTTTGAACAAAGCAAAAAACATTCTGAAAAGTGTCTGTGAACTAAGATAAAAATGAATGGTTTGGAATCTTTCTTTTCCTTCTGATGAAGCATGGTTCACCCTGACTAGTAATATCAACTCACAGAATGACAAATTCTGAGCCCCGCAGTAGACTGATCGTTAAGACACGGTTCCCAGCAGATCACCGAAGTCAAGCATCACTGACTGCGGTCAGTGTGCGGGTGGGTGACCACTTGGATCAGTCTGCGTAGGGACCGAGGGTGTGCGGTATTGGTCCTCTTTAAACTGTGCTGCCGTAAAGTGTTCGACATCGCGTGCAGGTCGTCGGGCTACCGAAGCGGGGGTGCCATCCCCTCTGCAGAGGGTCAAAATTCTGATGGCATGTATTCGGATCATCCTCAGGGATGTTTCCCAGACCGTCGCCAATAGTCCATCATGCAGCTCTAGTGCGACTTAAATGAACTACAACAACAACAACAAGTTCTGAACAGTGGATAATCCGCATAAATTCTTGCATTTATTGGTGCATGAAGAAAAGGCTGATGCTTGGTGTGCAGACACTGCATGCCAAGCACCAACATTATGTTTTCAACATTTTAATCCATTTGTGGCAGCATTAACTGAGAAGGAAAAGACTTACAGTACTTCCAACAGGATAAATCCCTTTTTTTATAAGTATCGTAGAACAGCCAACTCAATTTTGAATTTATGACTACGAGTGTTCAAATCCGTAGCCTTGTAATTTTGAACCTAAACCAAAAGACAAGGGAGCTCTTGGATCAAGTATTGGGAAAATTAGCCTTCGCGGATGACTCTTTGGTGAAACTTAAACGCATTTGCGTTCATAGAGAGGAAAACCACGAAAGCCTTTCATGGTTAGTTTGACGACAAGAGAACTCTAACGTATGATCCGTCTATCACTGAGGATATTTTACGTCAGCACTGAAGGCAGTGAGAGCCGGGTGTGGAATTGAATTCATTTCAGTCATCACTGGGATTTGAACCCCAATTGCCTCCTTGGGAAGCGAGCACTCTGTCACCTGAACCACCACGGACAAGATGGAGAAATTTCCCATACAGCCCACCGAACTCCATTGCACAATCTTTACTCCTGACAGAGATTTTACTGCAGTTCAAACTGGCGTAGACCCCGGCTGTCCACCCAAACAATCTGGTCTGTCTGTGTGCGATTACTTTTGTGGTTAACCCCAAGACTAAGGTGTATCGAAACAACTCTAATAGTCTGTAAGAACTGTAGCAGAACATTTCTGAGAAGATCATAATAATTCTAGAAGCCCATCTTCGATATTGTTTTCACAACTTGCTGACCAAGGCCCAAATGTGCCAATAGATGAATAATGGTCCTTTTCAACATCTGCTCTAAGCAAGTTAGCATCTTTTTCTGTGTTGTAACCGGGTATTCTGTTGTCTGAATCAATTTCATTTGCCCTACCCTGTATTGTAACATAAAATGTATTTCAGATATAAAAATTAGATCCATATTAAGAACTGCATAGTGATTTTTTATGTTCAAAATCATTGTGACTATGATTTTTAAGTCTTTGGGGGAAATACACTTGATGTGTGGATCTTTTATACTAGATCAGGCAAATTGGAAAGACTTCTCCGACATTTTCAAATCTACCCAACACTTAAGGCTGACTATAATAACTATATAGAGTTTTTAGGTTTAGTATAATGAGTGCAGTTACATTCGCAATGTGTCAATAGGCATTGTCAGCTTTCCGAGCCTAAGCATATTGAGGAACAATGAATGGGGAGTTCGACTGTTTGGTCCATAAACGACCAACCTATGATGAATATTTTTAAAAAATTATTTAAATAAGTTTTTCAAGAAGTTATTTTTTTAATAGATCTTAGTTTCCTTTTTACTTGAATCATAAAAAATGAATTCTAATCTGCCTTAAATATTTTTCTTTCTTACCACCATTCACAGTGCCATGAAGCATATAACTATGAGCTGATCCTTAAAACTGTGCTTGTAAAGTTGTGTTCAGACGAACACTCTATTGCTTACCAGCACTCAATTTTAATGGGCAACAAATGCTGTCAATAACTCCACAAGACTATTTATAAATGCATAAAAATAAAGATTTTTGGTGGAATTATTAAAATAATACCTCAACAGCTTTAAACCCATTAAAAGAATTTAACTGTGAGTTAAGAACTGTAAACCGAAAAGATTTAAAAATTTTTATGCGCAAGATATAATCTAGATGCTAATTAAACTAAAATCTCACACAAATTAAATACCTCACCTTAATTAAAAACAGCTATTTGCTAACTTTTTATTCCATTTCTTAATAAACGGAGAAAAAACTGCTTTGTTAATCAGTTCTTTTCCCTTTTCTGAATAAAATAGCTGGAAACTTTGAAAACTAACTGACTTTGAAAAAATGCAAGAGCTTAACAAAAGAGACTTTTTACTTGGTATAATGTGAGCAGAGTAAATAAATGAAGAACTGTTTAGACAAACTCGTTAGCACTTATAATCCGCAAAATTACTTTTTGCAACAGGAGGAGGTTGATTACAAAGCATTAAATGACTAAAACTGTTAAAGCCCCCAGTTATTTATTTCATTATAACTTGTCGGAAGTGTTCCGTGAAAAATGTTGCTTTTTTTCCATCCACTATCTTGATTGAAACAGATTGTTAAATGCAGCTTCTTGGACCTTAAAAAAAACTATTGAGTTAAGTGATGAAGCATATAATTAGGTGAATATAAAGATATAAAGGGCGCAGAACTTTTATTACATGTGTTGAATATTTTATGAAGATAAATTTTGTATTTTACTGTTCTGGATAAAATATAAAATAGAGTATATATATATATATATATATATATATATATATATATATATATAAGCACTGTTTCTAGTCCGATTGAGGTAACTCCAAAACATGAGTTTTGAACGCATCAACCGCTTCTTCGGGGGTCGAAAATCGTTGTCCACGTAATTTATTTTTGATGTGTGGGAATAAGAAGAAGTCATTGGGTGCCAAATCAGGGCTGTACGGCGGATGGCCCATCAGTTCGATCTTTTGCTCCGTCAGAAATGCCTTTGTTTGAGTCGATGTGTGAGAGCTCGCATTGTTGATTCGCCTGTTCTTCTGCTTTTTTCAAATTTCTCCGATGACTTCTGGCAAACAAATGGTCGTGTACCATTCAGAATTGACCGTCCTGCGTTGCTCTAACGCCACTGTTGCCACATGACCGTTAATGCCGAAGAAACAGGCAATCATTTGTTTCGATGTGCTTCTTCCTCCAACAACTTTTGTTGGTTTTGCCTCGTCTTGGAAGACCCATACAGTTGATTGCTGTTTTGTTTCCGGCTCATATGCATAGATCCATGATTCGTCACCTGTGTAGATGTTATACACAGCCTTTGATGTACCTTGAACGTATTTTTCCAACATTTCCTTGCACCAATCGACACGAGCCTTTTTTTGAGCGTTTGTCAGATTATGCGGGATCCAACGCGAACAAATTTTTTTTACGCTCAAATGTTCATGCAATATTTTATTGATGCTAGTCATACTAATGTACAAGGACGCCTCTATCTCACGGTATGTCACATGACGATCTTGCTTTATCAGTTCACGCACAGCATCGATCTTTTCTGGCACCACAACGGATTTTGGACGACCTGCACGGGATTCGTCCTGGATCAAACATCGACCACGATTAAATTCGTTATACCAATTTTTTACAGTGCTGTAGGATGGCGCTTTATCGCTGAATAAAGAATTAAGTTCATCGAAGCACTCTTGTCTTGGCAATCCACGTCGAAAATTATGAAAAATAATGGCACGAAAATGTTCGCGATTCAATTCCATTTTTTTGAAAGAGAAGAACTTTTCAATTTACTGTCAACAACACAAATGAAGCTATAATGGTAAATTGTCTGCTGAATTTATGTTTAAAAATATCAAACTTTTGATAAAAACCGTCTGCGGTTGCCTAGCAACTCTTACTGTTGCCAAGGCCAGAAATATAAATAGCAACCCTCGTATATATATATATATATATATATATATATATATATATATATATATATATATATATATATATATATATATATATATATATATATATATATATATATATATATATATATATATATATATATAGCAAACAAATCCTATTGAACTCTTAAATCACACGCAAAAAGGGAATTATTATTTCTTATAACTCGTTCAAAAAATAATTCATCGAGTTTCACCGGTTCTTACGCTTGGTTTGGGGAAAAACTTAAAATGTTTATTCTAGCATACTTTAATCTAAATTTCGAACTAAAATGCCAGATGTGAATAGTAAATGTCTAAACGCGTTTCGTTTCGAATAATAAATTAAGAAGGAGAATTTAACTTTATTAACTGCTGCGAGCATGCTGAAACTAAATTAATATTATAATATAAAACAACCATATTATAATATAAGCAGAACATAAATAAAGCAAAAAAGAACACAGGAAATAAAAAAGTAATCGAAAAAAATTACTTAAATTGATTTTTAATAAAAATTATAAAAATATATTAAGAAATTACGAAAGCTTAAAAAAACTAATCAAAAATTAGAAACTGAAAATAGAAGATATAATTTCTTTAACAACCCACGCAATTCTGTCCACAAATATTAGTGCTTTCTGACATTGTATTAATATATCCAGAGCAGAATATATATATGCAATAGCTGGAGGAGCACCAAAAAATGAGACCATAGTGCTGGTCAAAACAATTTTAAAATTCATACACAAATTAAATTGAAAAATAAAATTATAATTTCCTTCTACAGAAAAATAAAACTTACCAAATAATCTGAAAGACTTCGAAGTTGCGGATTGTGAGAGAATATCCGATTAGGTGAGGATATAGGAACTGCTAGTGTAGGGAATGCCGGGCAAGTGTATGGGCGAACAATAAAAATATCGTAAGACAGTTAAATACATCATGTGACAGATAAAATATAAGATAATAATAAACACATGCAGCACCGCAAACTCGTCATTGGTAAGAGGTAGCAATTAACAGACACCGAGCTGATTAGCTAATACATGGGTTTATCCAATTAATTAGAACCCTTTTCTCCTTAAGAGTCAACTGATACGGATTTTATTATATTCCCTTTGTTGTAGATTTTTACTTTTTTCTGTGCGCGCAGTTTAAGGACGGAGATTTAAATCAAAATATCATGAAATTTTCCGGTAAATAGGATTTTTCATTGAGTTTTTACTTGAAATTAATGTCTAGTTCAAAAGCCGTGGTGGCTCAGAGGGACAAAGGGTTCACTTTTCTATGAGGTGAACACGGGCACGAATCCCACCGATGGCTGATGGACGAACCAGACCCAGCGATGAACGAATTCAGCACCGAATTCGCACTGACCACAGTGTTGGTGTAAAAATATCCTCAGTAGTAGACGGATCATGGGTTTGAGTTCCCTTGCCGTCAGGCTAACCATGGGAGTTTTTCGTGGTTTTCCTCTCCATGTCACGCAAATGCGGGTTAGTTCGATTAAAAAGTCCCCCACGAAAGCAAATTTCTCCCAATACTTGATCCAGGAGTTCCCTTGGCTTCTGGATTAGGTTCAAAACTACAAGGCTACGGAGTTGAACATTAGTAGTCATAAACCTCGATACTGGGTCGGCTGTACAAAGACGATTATAAAATAAAATAAAATGTCCAGTGCAGCATGGCAAAAAAACATTTATTCGTTTAAATTTTCCTTTCAATATATGTTACATCATTACTATATAAATGGAAAAAATATAAAATGGAAGGTTTATATACTGTATGCTATGGGTTTCTTACCAAAATTATACTGTTTTTTTTTAATCAGAAATAACGATAATTTTTTCAGAATTTTTTCTCCGTTAATTTTCAGACGTTTATTTGCGTTAATGTAAATAAATCATAATTTATGCTATTGAGAAGTCAAATATTTCTGAATCATCAGATAAAATAAGCGTAATTTAATACTAAATGAACGTTAATACAGTTAGGAATAGTGAACTAATTAATATAAAATTGATTAGAACTAATTAATGCAAAAGCTAAAAATGCGACGAACATTATTTATTCACTTATCAAACTTGTGCTCAAAACATTAATGCAATAAAACTCTGAAAGCGTATGTGAAGCTTTCAGAATTGTTGCGATATTTCTTTGCAAAATGTTAATAATTAATGAAAAATAAAGTTGACAGAACATTTTTTACTGGAAAAAACATAATTTCACATGGAATTTATGAAATTTTTTTTAATAACATTAAATAATTGATATATACATTAATATTAAATAATAAAAGTATTATTAAATTATTTAAAATTATTTATTGAATGTTTTTAGTTTTTTTTCTTTTCTTTTTTTTCTTTTGCAAAGTAAAGCAAGATTTAGCGCAAAACATTATGATACCAATATTGAATTCTTTTATCTGCATGCTTGATATATAAACTTGGTAGTACAATTAATACAGCATTATACAATTAATACAGCATCTCATAAATACAGCATTATAACAATAAATACAGTATATTTAAATAATATCGGTTTCATAATAATCCAAATAAGTTAATGTAAATTACCATAAGTTTGCTTAAAATCTCTAAATTAATTTAAGAAAACTGTAATCCGTTGTCGACTGTAAATTCTTTAAAACATTCCGTACCGGTGATGTTGATCAAAAATTGAACAAATCCGATACTATATCTTGTCATGCTTTGTTGATAACTACTACTTTGCCGCCACTTTATTAAAGGATATTTTATGTAAAGAGGCGACACATACGGGTAAGTATTAAGGGTAAAATTTATCGAAACAATTGTTTGAAACTTTATTTATGTCCCATTAACAAACAAAATTAAAAATTTCCTTAAACATAATTAATATTTTTGAATAGTGTATAGTTTTCTTTTTGTTTTTTTTTAAACTTTTAAGAATACTTGTGAAGTCTAATTTATTTCAGAACTTTAAATGGAGGCAACGTTTTGTAAATTACAGATAAATATTACAGTTTTGAAAATTTAATTAAATTGAATAACTGATTCATAAATTTAACACAACATAATTAATAATTTTGTAAATTGAACACGAAATATTTAACAATTTTGCAAATTATACACAAAATAATTATTTTTTTAAGTTAGAAATTCAAACAAACATTAAATCTGTAAAAACTAAAATATATGTGTGTCTATAGGACAGTACTTCTAGGGGGCACACTGTTTACAAACATACAGGAGCCAGGGCTTTTCCATTGACAACAGAAAGGCACCTATGGGTTTGTAGACGATGTGTCCCCTGAAGAAGTGCTGTCTTACAGACACACATACTTAATTTTTACAGATTTAATATTTGCTTGAATTTCTAAATTAAATAAAGCAAATTTGGTTTTAGCTGCCTTAGGCGCTTTTCCATTTTGATTTAATGTTTTAATAGTTTATTTACTTCTTTGTCACTTTTTTGCTTTTGTAAATTGAATTCATTTTCTGATAAGATTTTTTAAGGACATATTACCGAACATAAAATCTGGTATACAGTAATTTTTACAATAATAATTACCGTAAAATCTCTGAATCACTCTAATTTTAAAAATATCATTGTAAAAATGACAATATAATATTTTACGGTAAAAATGGATTTTGCTGTAAAATGGATTTATTGTATGATGCGCCCGAAGTGCGTGTACTTTATACCGTAATTTAATCTGGAACTTTTTTACAGTGTCCTGGATTTCTTAGCAATTCGAGCCCCTTTCGCTTATTAATTCTGTATTTATCAATTTTGCAATAGATTGACATGTTTTATCTCACTCTTTTTTAAATGAAGATCAGAAAACATTTCGACAGATACATTCTGTTAAACCTTTGGTTTAAAAAATCATATAATTTACTTATTATACACTACGATTTGAATTACGTGCATTTCCATGCTACGTTAAAATTGCATTTGAAGTAAATAACTCATAAAATATTCTTATATACACAATTATAATTTTCAATGTATGGATTCATAACAGATTCAATATATCCTTTATTCCAGCATAAACTTGCCAGATGAGTAAAACCCAAAGCGAAATATAAGATATGTAAGCAATACATCCCCTGCATTAATTACTATCCTTCTTTTTTTTCTTCTTTTTTTTTCTTTTTTATTTAAACGACTTAAAGCTCCTCATGTACCACAAAGTATAGCATGAGGCTTACAGTTGTAAGTAGAAAACAAAAAGAAGAAAAATTTACAAATTTACATTAAAATCAAAATTCCGCAAGGCCGCAAGACCTTCAATACTTTTGACCAGTTCTGACAAGACAGGTGGCCAACAAATAGAAAGACGTCTCAAATCAGTCTTTAAATTCATTCGGGCACTCGCATACAGACTACAATGAAGAAGAATATGTTCAGCATCACCGCAAGCACAAATTCCACTGGTCTGCAGATGGAAACGAAATAAATATCTCTTAAAATTTCCATCCTTTGTTAAAATTTGGGTCAATCCTTCTTTGAAATTAAAATGTTGCTCTAAGCAATTATGTTACTTGTTTAACTGAAGTATAAGTAAAACGATAAAAATATCACTCGGTCTGTATGTTTAAGTATACTTTTCCCTTTTAACCATTCATTGCTACTCAATTTATAACGTAGTTTCAGCTATTTGTTGTCCTCAGTAACCCAAAAATTACTCCAATGTATGAAATTTCTGTTATTTATTTTTATTTTACAACCGTCGTTGAACAGTCGATGCAATTGTGAGCTCACGACTACCCATGTTCAACTCCGTAGTCTTATAATTTTGAACCCAATCCAGAAGACAAGGGAACTCCTGGATCAAGTATTGGGAGAAATTTGCTTTCGTGGGGGACTTTTTAATCGAACTAACCCGCATTTGCGTGACATGGAGAGGAAAACAACTAAAACCTCTCATGGTTAGACTGACGGCAAGGGGACTCTAACCCATGAGTCTTCGATCACTGAGGATATTTTATGTCAGCACCGTGATCAGTGGGAGCAGGGTGCTGGGTGCAGAACTTGTATCGACCAGCCATCGCTGGTGATTCGAACCCGGGTCATCTTGTTGAGAGGAGAGCGCTCTATCCCTTGCGCCACTTCGGCTTATTGTTGTTGTAATCTTAAGGCACTTTTCATTGCTTACAAGTCAATTTTAAGGCGGAGGAGTGAGCTTCTTCTTGTTTTCTAGTAGCGCAATCTATGTGAAATAATTCAACTTCTGCTCCATACTTACGTTACAGCCCATTTTACAGAGAACGCCCATTCACACAGCATCCATCCGCAGATAGTTATTTTGACCTGAACTTGAGCACGATCAATCTCCTATCCAGTACTTCCAGAGGCATTGATTTATAATGGGAACTAGGAGGACTTTGTGACCCCGACAGATTTAGCTTTTATTATTTTCCTTTAGAGATTTGTTATACTGTACGTTTTGACGTTCGCGTTTATGATTTCTCATTCGTTTTATAATTTAGTTTTTAGTTTTTTGCTACAGGCGTGAAAAAGAAATTTTTTTTTAGCAACATGTATACGCATTAGTGTTTTTCATTTTAAAAAAATTGATAGAGCAAATCAACATTAAATGCAAAAATTTTGTCTTTTAAGTATTTTTTTTTTCGCGATTTCGTATCCGTCTTCGTCGGTGATTGTTAGAGTTCTTTGAAAGTATTCGATAGTATCTTTATGTATTTCTTTTTTGATTCAGCTGGGTCAGAAATTCCTATGGTTTCTAACTTCCATAAATAACTAATGGTGCAGTCATTCGAAAGTAAACTTGTAACCATCTGTGCACTGTTACCAGATTTTTAACCGTCAGATGTTTTTATTAATAGTGTCCACTCCAACAGCGTTTTTATGGCTTTCAGTCCAGAAGTTAAGGATTTTTACAGTCATAATCCTTCCGGCTATGTCAAACACAATAACCAAATAAATTGTAGAAGAGCAAAAACATTCTTTATCTGATGGGCGAATTCCTTTATCTTCCAATTCCTACGTCAAACTTCTGTTTCCATTTGATGAATTTCTGGGCAAATCCTCTCTTGATCAAGAACGTTAAAAGTGCAATGATAACTCTTTGAAACATCGCTCACCTAGATCTTGTATTCTAAATGCTTCTGTTTATTTCCAATTCTACAAAATAAAGTACTGATGAGGGTTGTTTCTTTCAAAGCATGAAATTTCATTTTTTTTAGCAGCTTCCTTCGTAACGTATGTCTTATGGCTTTTAGTGTCTATGAGAGCCCTCACATCAAAATCCTCTGTTTCATGCCGAATCAGTACCGCATGCCGAATCAGTACAGTTTGAAAAAAAACGTTTAAGGAACATGTAGGATTGGGCAATGTGTAAAAAAGTTCAATCCTCTTGACATCAGTTGATTCTTTAGAATTGAGAAACCCATTATTCTTCCCATCAGGGCACATAACAATATTATGGTGTTTCTTACAGTTCTCACAGTTTATTCGAACCCTGCGAAGTTTAGACAGATGACCAATATTACAACATTTTAAACAGCAACCATGTTCCTTAAGTTGTGTCATTTTTTTATTCAAATCTATATTTCAATCAAAATGACAATCTTCATGGTTCTCTGTCACAAAAGAGACATTTCAAATTATAAGGGGAACTTCTATTTCCTGAAAAAAATTCTACAGTAGTTGGAATATCTCTTTTAACTTCAGAATGCTTTGTATTTTCTTTATAAGAGAAACCTTGCATAGCAAGAGCGATTCTATCTTCATTCTCAACTTCATTTTTTAGGAAATTCATTAAACTTTCTTATCGAAATTCTTTTTCAGAACTTTTCATCAGACCCTTATCGTTTCTCTGCCAAGCTCTAAGTACTTCTTCACTTAAGCATGATTCCACGAGGAAAACAACATGGCAGCGTGTTTTGCTGTAGTTACACCTATAGTCTCTAATAATCTTAGTTGTGTTTCAATGCGGTCGTAAATCGTTGATAATTAACTTGTTTACTTTTAAAGTTAAAAACCAAAGTAAGCTTTAACAGCTCTCGAACATAATACTAAACCACGAAAAAAGTTTTACCGAACCAACATTTTAAACAGTTAATGGCTTTGGCAGAATTTCCAGAAGATGGGGGAAAACTTTCAACTAATTCGCGAGCTCTGGAATTCGAATATACTATACTATATATTGAAACTTTCCAGTTTCATCAATATCGGCGTCTTTTTACGGAATTGTCCCTAGAACGGAAGCCAATCCTTAATTTCTCCACCAAACTTCTTCAGTTCTAAACGTGGGAGTTTAAATTTTCGCTTTATATTTTCACTAATTGCCGATTGTGTATCTATATCAGTACTCGAATAAGCCCTTCGATTATATAGTAAGCTCATCTTCTTAAATTTAGAAGATTACTCATCAACTAAACTAGTTTCTTTTTAAATGACATTTTCTTCACTATTTTCAGATGTTAACAATGAATTTAAAATTTCATCATTCAAAGTCAAAAGTAGTTTTTTTTCTGCTTGAGAAGTTCAAACGTCGCCAAACAAACCATATCCTCCGGTATGTCAACTTCTTGTTTTGCCGTCCTGCCGCGAACGCCATGTTACCTATAATATGAGACAATCAGATTCTTTTACTATTTGTTCTGAACAAATATCCAAAAATTTAACTTTACAAAATTACTTTTACGAGTGAAAATTATCCGAACTGCGTATTCTATCAACTACTTTTATTTACAAGAATCTGTTTCCATCGAGAGTTGTTGAGCTGTTTTCTTTTTACTCGTATCAAGAAAATAATTCTAACAATCATATTATGTTACGTCATTTAGAGCTGATGCGGCAGACCGAAAAGCTGAAGGGCACACATTAAATTATCTTCTAACTGTTTAATTGTCTAATTGCTTAAATTAAATTCTTATTAATAGTTAAATTAATTAAATAACTAATCGCAAATGTCCCAATAAAGTACCCAATGTATCTAAATATAAAAAACAAAAAAATGCGTGAAGCAATAAAAGCAAGCTGCGTTTAAATGACAGTTTTATACTTAATATTCTCGTGCTTAACATTCTTTAAAATATCAACAACGCACTTAAAAAATATCTATAACATTTTAAAACACTTTCTGAGCTTGGCGCGCACGAGCAAGAATTAGACTAAGTCAGATTTTATATCTTTATGTAAATAAATGACTTTTACA
This sequence comes from Parasteatoda tepidariorum, assembly GCF_982258835.1. Classification (NCBI taxonomy): domain Eukaryota; kingdom Metazoa; phylum Arthropoda; class Arachnida; order Araneae; family Theridiidae; genus Parasteatoda; species Parasteatoda tepidariorum. The sequence goes on from NC_141757.1 coordinate 72,863,171, forward strand.
TATTTTGTCAATAATATTCGAAACTTGAACTAGAAACCTTAAATATAACAATATAAGTTACAGAAAGAGCAGAAATATTTTAAAAAGGCTATGATTTTTTTTCTATAAGGTTGTAACATATTTCTTATTTTCATCTTTAATTTGGTTCTTATTCAGTTACATGTTTAGCTTACATACTTTATTTAAAACAATGACTAAAATATTATTATTTTTTGATACATAATGCAAATACTAATAGTGATTTGATGAATATCATTAGTCAAATTGAGGGGGAAAATTTACTATCTGGTGCCATTCGTATTTTTTGTGATTTTTAATGTTTTTATTGAAAAGAAGGAAAAAGTATTTATAAGTGAGATAAGTGAGAAGAAATCGAGATAATAGGACAAGAAAAAAACTAACAAAGAGTGAAAGCTCCTAAGTATAGTACTTAATCCAAGGGGTACCGCATTCTGCACTCTACTAATTTCTGAGGTGATTATGTTTGTTGTCATAAAAATGTAATTCTTGTAATTTCATCACCATGTTATTTCAGAGACAAATAATCATTACAATAAATTTTACCTGAACTGAATTAGATCTTAATATTCATAGACTAATATTTCATTAATCCTTCAACTATTTGCCTTGTAAGGGAATACTAGTCAAGAAAGCAATTAGCCTTTGTCGAAATCATGGTTTACTTTACTGTCCATTCAAAACCTAGATATAGAATTTACGCGATAAATCACCTGAAATTGTTCTGTGTCTGAGCGCTACTGTCAAACAAATAGAGTATGAAATGCGTTGTATATCGTAAGTATATCGTAGTATATCGTTGTAAATAGTATATTTATAGAGAGCGAAAGAGATAACATTAATTGCAACATTGCAACGCCTGTTATCTTAAAATTTTTATTATAACGTGATTAACAATGCCTTCAGATTGTGTAATTTTCATTGATGTGATTTTCAGCATATAATTGATAGTTTGAAAAAAAACAGTTTTTAAATGTAATTGGATTTTTAAGGAAAAGTAAAAAATTTTGATGCTAGTTTTTATTTTCATTTTAACCAAATAAATTAGCACAAAAATAATTTTAAGAAATTTGAAATTAATTTTTTCAAACTCAGAGTGTTTCATAATTATCGCATCATTTGATTACATCAGAAATAAAGTATCAAGTATTCACAAAAATTTTTGAAATTGATATTTAAGTATAAAAAATTTTATTAATATTTCTCGAAACTTTGTTGAAGTCAATCATTTCAAAGGTGGACTAAAAACGTCAGAATAAGCTTAGCGGATAAAAGAGATCATTTAAAAATCCCATTTATTTTCTGATTAAGCTAGATTCTATGAATTTAATCTTTCCTTCATTACGATGAACCTCAATACTTTTAGGCCAATTCCGAAAAATATTTTCCCGCGAAAGTGTAATTTGTGACGTTTAAAAGCCCTTATCAAGTCAAAAGAAGTGTACCAAATGATATAATTTTTCTGGATATGCTTTTACCACACTGCTTTTTTTTTTTCTTTTTTTTTTCTTTTTTTTTTTTTGAAATTTGACTGAAGTAAGATTTAAATTAGAAAAAAAAACTTATTTATAACAAATGACATACGATTTTACAGATTAATAAAAAATAGTGACAAAACTGTAGGTTTTCTGCTTACTGCTTCAGAAATGAGATAAATTTTATTAGCAAAGGGAAAAAAATAGTAATTAAGTTGACCATTAGATGGCACTGTTGACTAAGAAAATTCAAAACAATAGTTTTAAAATAACCTTTATATGTAGCAGTGTGCTGTCTGAGGACAAACTTAAAGGACGCCTGTGTAAATATTTCAGTTATTGGCATGCTATGATATACAGTGAAAATAATTGTTTCATAATTTTTCCTGTCAATCACGCAATCTATTGATAAATTTAGTAACTAAATTTAAAATTTATCACGAAAAAAAATTCTGGTTTTCTAAATAGAACTTAGCAAACTGTATGCTTCAATCTATTTCCCTTAGTCTTTAATTAGTTTTTAAAATCGTCAGTCATTTTGGAGAAACAGAAATTTAACTATTTACTATTGAACAAGTTTGGCCAATGTAGCTAATATCCTTGCTAAATAAACACACTCATCAAAACTTACAATAATATTGTAAAATGCTATGTCTATAATCAATAACCATCATTTCTTTATTTTAACAATTTAGAAATTTATTGTTAAGAGTTATTCTTTTTATCTTTTCAGAATTTAACGCATTTATAAGATTTGTTGGAAAAAACACAAAGGAGCAAACCAGCAATATTTATGAATGGGTATTTACTTTAATACAATTTTCTAAACTATAACTAAAAGATTTATTTTTGAACAAAATAAATCCTAAATTTGATATTTTTCCTTAATTTTTTGTCACAAATAGTTGATATTTTTATGCCATTTAATCTCCATCCACTGTTTTACTATTATAAATTTCATGCACGACACAATATTTTTATTTTGAATTTTTTTAATTTTCCATCGTAAAATCTGCATTATCATCTCGCTTATAAAGCACTAATTGTATGTTAAAATTCTTTATTTGTTGCCATTTTAATTTAAATGGTAATTTGATAAATTATACAGTTATTATTTGGTAATAAAGAGAATTTTGAGCTAACAAGAAGGTATCCAATTTAGTTTACCATACTAGCTTCGTTAAGAGATACTGTTAATGAGTTTTAACATTTTCATTATTTTATTATTTGTATGTTTTTGTTAATTATTTACAGCCTCTACGAACCGCCAATTGTTTCGCCCAAAAAAAAGTATATTAATAGTGCCCTTTGAATTACTATTTTTCTAAGTTTCTAAAAAAAGTTGTTTTGATTTTTAGTATTTTATTAACTAATATCTCACTATATAATATAACTGAATGTAAAAAAAATTGTGGTTTAAAAGGAAAAAAATAAAATATCATTTTTAACATTCTTAAAATATAATTAGACGAAATTGTTTGATTGTGATACTATATACATTAATATATACATTACAGGTCATAAATATAAACAATACAGGGCATATATATGGCTCAGCATTGTTTACACCTACGATACTGATCAAATAATTATGGTGAATTTATTTCTTTTCTCTAATTTCAAACTTGCAAAGAAATTTGGTGCTGATTTCTACTTTTAAAAAAAAAATGACTTCTTTTTAAAAAGTTTTATGTTTTTTTTTCTATAGAATGCTTTTAATTCCATAGCAGAACCAAAATGTTTTTTTCTAGAATTTCATAACTGTGTTAAAAGGGGATTTCAACAAAAGGTTAAGCTTCGTAGATAATGAACTGAATAAAGTTTTTGCGTAGCGTCTGGACAAGAAAGTATATCCTGATAGAAAAATTATCTCGTTGCACTGATTTTCTCTGTAAATATAAGTTTTTTTTTCCATTTAAAAAAGTTGAATCATTGCTGAGAAGAATCATTTGTCATAATCCAAGCAACAGAAGTGAAGAACATTTATGCTCAATTGATCACATACACGGTATCCAGAAATAGATCAATGATCTTAAAAATCCTTGTCAAATCATAGATCGAATCATAATCGAAGTGTATGCTTTGTTGTGTTCTGCTTAGGAAACAAGAAATTCTACTCAGAAAATTCCAAAAGCAGTCCCAAAATTCTTCACAATATAGCGTTGTTGACATTGATTCAAAATAGCCTCCATTTCCTGTAGCAACGTGACACCTTTGCAAAAATTTCAGTTGGAATATTTTAAAATATAGCACGGCAATCTGATATAAAAATCTTTTTACAGTCAGCATCAGCATGAATTTTAAAGCTAATTTTTAATTTTGGAGTGAAGAAACCTCGTTTTCTATTTGGATTGCTGCCAACCGTCCCTTTTTTAAATAATTTTTAAAATCATCGGTAATTTTGAGGATACAAAACTGTTAACAGAGCACACTCTAAAAAATCAATAAAAAAATCCTCTTTCTTGACTTTCGTAGCTAAATTATTGATAAAAACTCGATATATTATTATTTATCTAGTAATGGATGATAACATGCTAAAAATGATGGACGAATACACCTTTCGAATAATCTAGGCTTTTTGTATTAATTTATTTTATGGTTTATTCCATATCCGTTGGGTCATTTCATAAAAAGTAAAGGACCTCCATTTATAAAATAAATAGCTAAAATATGGACGGTTATCTTTCTTTCAGCAGTTTACGAGTTGCGATCTGTCTTGTAGATCTAGTTTCGTGTTTATACTTTTCTGCGCCAAAATTCTGATAAAAAACTAGCCATAAAAATATGTTTCTAGGATATCCAAAAAGATTAATGTTTTCCCTGGTGTTTAATCTGTTAAGCGATTCTTTTCTCGCACGTAGAAGAACTGTAACTCCCATTAGCAAAAAGTTTCAATAAGAAGGATAATAATGGAACTATTTTGTACACTTTTGTGAACTAAAACAATTCTTTATAAAAGAAATAAATTGGAGTGAGGCAGACCCATATTAAAAGTTTATCCTGTTCTATTATTGTAAAAGACATCAAAATGTGTGTCCTATCACTTTGCAAACTAAAAAAATTGTTTTAATAAAATTAATTGATATAAGGTGAACGCTACGATAAAAAGAGTTACATCAAATATCATGGCAAGTGTTGTTGTGATCTAAAATTAAATTCTTATAAACCGTATCGGAGTGTAGTTAGGTATTAAAATTGAAAATAGTTCATTTTTTTTATTTGTGATTTACTTGTTTTGTAATTTCTAAACAGTTTTATTAAGGAAATGAGTTGTTGCATAGGAGGTACGTGTTAAAGATGAAACTAGTCTTTTGATTTTTGCAAGTAACACCAAACTTCGCGCATGTATTTTTATGACCTGAGAAGATGATTCTCAGAAAGCAAATTAGAGTGTAGTGGGTTTATGGTTTAGAAATTGGAATAAAAATAATTGTTCAGAAATAAGAAGGTTTAAACCTCGAGATCTCCGGTAATTTCTGTGGATTTGCTTTCTATTAAATTTAAAATTGATTCTGTTATTCTCGAATCATTTTTGATCATAAAAAACATCTTATTAAAAAGGGTTTTAATAAAGGAAACTGCAGATTCAAAACTAAATATTTTAGGGAAAAAATCTATTATATTTTCTTGGAGTTTAAGTAGGGGAAAAATTAATTCTTACAAGTGAGTACCTTATAGTCTATAAATATTTTCTCAGATGGCGAAGGAATTTTTTGTGTGTTTAGAGACGAATTTTTCTTCGAATATTGTTCTTCGAAAATTCGTCAGATTAAATTACGCTTTTTTAAAGAACTACGTACTGATTTTATAATTGTTGTGATTTCGTATCAGTTATCTATAAATGTTTGATTAAGTTTTGTCTATATTTATCCAGTTCTTCTATTCTGATTATGAAAATAGCGGAAATATTCAGAAAAGTAACTTTTTTTACAAAATGTTATAATTTTTCTGTGCTGTAGTTCTCTGATATACTTTTTTAATAATAGAATAGCTACTTCATCACAGTATTGTTGAGGCTCATAAAATTATGCCAAAATCGACAGTCGTTTGTTGATCTAATTGATATTTATCTAACTCGCCAAATTGGCGATAAGTTAAAAAAGTGCATTTAATTACTTTGTTTAAACTTAAAGTGACATTTTACTTACTTAACTATGCTTCTTTTATTTTGCTCCGCAAAAAAAGACGATCTAAAGCATGTTGAAATGGCACAACTCATAGAGTGATTGTTCCTAAAGCAAGAGAGTCAGGTACGCATCCCAGAAACAGCCGGTCAATTCAATCGCGTTCCCTTGCCGTTAGACTATTTATGGGAGTTTTTAGTGCTTTCCCCAACAAAAAACTCAAACACAGGTCAGTTTCACTCAGAAAGTAAATCACAAATGGAAGTTTGTCCCAATGCTTGATCTAAATATTCTTTTGTTTTTTGGGTAGAGTTCGAACTTACAAAGCTTTGAAGTTGAAGTTTTATATAAAAACAAATCCGATATGAATTTCTTATAACAAAGTACACAAGTGAGCGCTTACAACTGTACAATCAATTTATTAAAAATATGAAAAACTAAAGTTATTTTAAGTCTTTCTTAGAATTTCTTTAATCAATATCTTTAATTTCAGCAAAATTACTTTAATCTAATTAATTTTTATTAACTTAAACATTAATAGATATTTGTTAATATATTCCTTTTCATTTTTCGAATTTTTAAGAAATTGTCCGTTTCAATAAAAATTTAAAAGCTTTCATAGGAATTCCTCAATCTTTCAAATTAGAATGAAGATTTCCATTTGAAATGTATGAAAAAGGAAACGATGAATAATTCTTCATAAAGCATAGTCGCGATGAATATTAATGAAGACAACATCACATTAACTAAAGCTTATGAATGTAATAGGATTAAGAACGAAGAAGAATTCTTGAGTTATATCTTGTTTGACGTAATACCTTTTAATAGATATTTCAAGAAGCTAAAGATAGATACTGTTACTTAAAATGATTAATGGAATTCATTAGAAAGACTTTATAATAACTATTTCAAAAATAATTGATTTACTTTCTAAATACATTATAAAAGAATTCTAATGAATTTAACATAGATAATGTTATTTAATTTAGTTGCATCAAGCTCAATTATATACCTTCCTGCGTTGATTTCTTGAATAATTATAAATTAAATATTTGTTTCTCATAATTTAGTTGATTGGAGTTAGAAATGGAAAGTTTTATTGAATTAAGTTATATTATTTAACGTATTTAAAAACAGATTTATAAAGTATGTTTTATTGAGTTTCGTTTTTTCGTTCGAGATAAAAACAAATGGTAAATCTTTAATGAATTGGTATTAATTAATACATCTTGATAGTGCATGAACTGAAAGACCAATATGGGATCAGTTATATTTAATATAATTTATTTATTTTTTATTATTGTTATTTGTTGCCCTACCGGTAACTTTACATTATTAGATTAAGCAATACACATTTTTAATACTTACAATTCATCGAAATTTGCATACAACTAATCAAAAGGGATTATTAAATATCTTCGAATCTATTTAAAGACGAACTTAAAAATTAAATGAACTGGTATCAATAATAATGTCAACACTTGATAGTCAAAATTCACAAAATCAACCAAATTCGCTGATTCATTGGAACTTCAGAACATAATTTTTTTCTAATTTCAATTAATATTTACTTTTTTTTAGTTACGTTTACAGAAACACGTTTCAAAAACGTAATTGTAAGCAAAATAAACGCACAATTTTAGATTGCTTTCGAAGAACGATATCAGTGACGTCTACTTCACACGCCATCGACGTTTAGTTTACTTTTTATTACGTGATATGAAGAATCAAAGTTAAATAATTACTAAAAAACATCCAATAAATTCTTAGTGTATTGTAATTTTATTTTTGATTAAATAAAACCTTAAAGTAGCAAATATCACTCATGTTTTTTTTTTCAATAAATGAAAAATAATCGTTTGCAGTTTAAATGGCAACAACTATTTTAAGAATCGCACGAAAAAAAAAATTGTTTTTTAAAGATCTTTTTCGAACGAGCTGGCTGAAACACTTTAGTGATTTTTAAGATTTTGAGCCGAATTATAGCACAAATGGTTCTTCAGTTAAAAGAGAAACATATAAATACATAAAATCTTTAATTTTCTAATGTAGAAAAGTATATGAAAAAAGACTATATTTGCTACCAAAAGTTAACTTTATTTATCAGAAAATTTAATAATATTCTATTTGATGCAGCGAAGGAACTTTACATTCCTTGAATTAAATTAAGTAATTAATTTTATTTCATTACACTCGGTTATTTTAACTCCACAGTCAGAAAAAGGGGCAGTATTTTTTTTCGTAAGTCAATACAACTATTAAGGGAGAATTTTCAAATTTTTTTTTCAAAAAAAATAAATATTTTTTTTTCATCCCCATATAGCAAAATAAACTGGAAAAACTGTAAGTCACTCAAAGAAAAAACATAAAAACTTGCAATTAAGCACTATTATGTTAGACGGAAAAATTCAAAAAGCTTTCATGGTTAGCCCAATGATAATGTTACGAGCAGTATTGTAACGGTTCAAATAATGATTAAATAGCAACCTTAACAGTTATTATATATATATATATATATATATATATATATATATATATATATATATATATATATATATATATATATATATATATATATATATATATATATATATATATAAATGTAATGATCCACAACTTGATTCATGTAGTTATCTATATTATAAAATTGTTATTTGTATAATAACTGAAAGTGTCATGAGTACAAAACAATTAGTCAATAATAATAATAAATAGTACAATTTATAGTGCTCAGTATAAAAGTATCGCTTGTGCTATACTTTTGGTTCATTTAAATTTAAGCAAGTAATAATGTCCTTGTATTTGTCTACATATGAAAATTAATTTTAGTTTTGTTTGGTAAATATTACAGTGGTTATTGATTTAAGTGATTTTTATAATCAAAGAACGGCACAAAACAAACTATTTTTTTTTAAAGTTTCGATTAAGACATAAATCAATTACAGCTTAAGAAAGAAATCATTCTCTTACAATGTTTTCCTTTCATCCCAGATAGAAGAGAAAAATTTCATCGGTAGTCAAACAAAAAATATTACACTAGATAACTTTACTTACTCATATTTTTCTTCGGCATTATCGATAATAAAATACCAATAAACTGAAGCTTATTAATTTAAAGGAGACATAAACTGAGAATACTCTTACATTCTTAAGCAGAAAAATATTTTCAATAGATTGTGAGCCATTGAAGAGCTCTAAAGATATTCTTAGTTAGAGTGCGTTATTTTCCTACTTATCTTACGCATAATTTTCCAGTCTAAGTGCTTTAAAACTAGCAGGGAAAAATATTTTAATGAAATCTATGAAAAATAAAGTTACTTAGTGAGAAATTTTCTAATCAAAATTCTTTTCACACTGTTTTTATTAAATAAATAGATTTCCTAATTTCATTACAATTTAGACAAAAAAAATATTCATCCTTAACTAAAGGTTTTTTCTGAAGCATTAATAAATATATAAAAACTCAGCACTTTATATTAAGAAGCTTAAGCAAAAAAACTTAGAGTTCATTAAATTGACAATATCGCTCACATTTAATTAACTGAAGTCATTTTTTGAGGAAGTATAAATTCGAAAAATAGAATGGATATAGAATGGATATAGAATGGATAATCAAACAAAAAATACTTAAATTAAATAATAATTAGTTTTTAAATCTTCCCCTTAAAATTTTATCATGTAAGTATTTCATCATAAGCATTTCATGATATCATTTCATCATATAAATGAAAGAATGCTTCGCTACATCAATTAAATTTTAAAACACAACACAAAATTATATTTGCTTACACGCATTTGTTATATATATATATATATATATATATATATATATATATATATATATATATATATATATATATATATATATATATATATATATATATATATATATATATATATGTATATATATATTTTAAACGCTATATACTTTTAATAGATATAATGTTAAATATAAAATAATAGAATAAAATAATTATATTATTAAAAACGGTTACAAAAACTGTTACCTAAATGTACAATGATGTAAAGTATATTTAGTTACAAAAATTATCAGTTCTATTCCATTTCCATTGTACTCTTAAATTTTCAGTTTGAACTGTGAAAATTACATAATAAATATATTAATTATATTATTAAAAACGGTTACAAAAACTGTTACCTAAATGTACAATGATGTAAATATATATTTAGTTACAAAAATTATCAGTTCTATTCCATTTCCATTGTACTCTTAAATTTTCAGTTTAAACTGTGAAAATTACATAATAAATATAGTAATTATATTATTAAAAACGGTTACAAAAACTGTTACCTAAATGTACAATGATGTAAAGTATATTTAGTTACAAAAATTATCAGTTCTATTCCATTTCCATTGTACTCTTAAATTTTCAGTTTGAACTGTGAAAATTACATAATAAATATATTAATTATATTATTAAAAACGGTTACAAAAACTGTTACCTAAATGTACAATGATGTAAATATATATTTAGTTACAAAAATTATCAGTTCTATTCCATTTCCATTGTACTCTTAAATTTTCAGTTTGAACTGTGAAAATTACATAATAAATATATTAATTATATTATTAAAAACGGTTACAAAAACTGTTACCTAAATGTACAATGATGTAAAGTATATTTAGTTACAAAAATTATCAGTTCTATTCCATTTCCATTGTACTCTTAAATTTTCAGTTTGAACTGTGAAAATTACATAATAAATATATTAATTATATTATTAAAAACGGTTACAAAAACTGTTACCTAAATGTACAATGATGTATATATATATTTAGTTACAAAAATTATCAGTTCTATTCCATTTCCATTGTACTCTTAAATTTTCAGTTTAAACTGTGAAAATTACATAATAAATATATTAATTATATTATTAAAAACGGTTACAAAAACTGTTACCTAAATGTACAATGATGTAAAGTATATTTAGTTACAAAAATTATCAGTTCTATTCCATTTCCATTGTACTCTTAAATTTTCAGTTTGAACTGTGAAAATTACATAATAAATATATTAATTATATTATTAAAAACGGTTACAAAAACTGTTACCTAAATGTACAATGATGTAAATATATATTTAGTTACAAAAATTATCAGTTCTATTCCATTTCCATTGTACTCTTAAATTTTCAGTTTAAACTGTGAAAATTACATAATAAATATATTAATTATATTATTAAAAACGGTTACAAAAACTGTTACCTAAATGTACAATGATGTAAAGTATATTTAGTTACAAAAATTATCAGTTCTATTCCATTTCCATTGTACTCTTAAATTTTCAGTTTGAACTGTGAAAATTACATAATAAATATATTAATTATATTATTAAAAACGGTTACAAAAACTGTTACCTAAATGTACAATGATGTATATATATATTTAGTTACAAAAATTATCAGTTCTATTCCATTTCCATTGTACTCTTAAATTTTCAGTTTAAACTGTGAAAATTACATAATAAATATATTAATTATATTATTAAAAACGGTTACAAAAACTGTTACCTAAATGTACAATGATGTAAATATATATTTAGTTACAAAAATTATCAGTTCTATTCCATTTCCATTGTACTCTTAAATTTTCAGTTTAAACTGTGAAAATTACATAATAAATATATTAATTATATTATTAAAAACGGTTACAAAAACTGTTACCTAAATGTACAATGATGTAAATATATATTTAGTTACAAAAATTATCAGTTCTATTCCATTTCCATTGTACTCTTAAATTTTCAGTTTAAACTGTGAAAATTACATAATAAATATATTAATTATATTATTAAAAACGGTTACAAAAACTGTTACCTAAATGTACAATGATGTAAATATATATTTAGTTACAAAAATTATCAGTTCTATTCCATTTCCATTGTACTCTTAAATTTTCAGTTTGAACTGTGAAAATTACATAATAAATATATTAATTATATTATTAAAAACGGTTACAAAAACTGTTACCTAAATGTACAATGATGTATATATATATTTAGTTACAAAAATTATCAGTTCTATTCCATTTCCATTGTACTCTTAAATTTTCAGTTTAAACTGTGAAAATTACATAATAAATATATTAATTATATTATTAAAAACGGTTACAAAAACTGTTACCTAAATGTACAATGATGTAAAGTATATTTAGTTACAAAAATTATCAGTTCTATTCCATTTCCATTGTACTCTTAAATTTTCAGTTTGAACTGTGAAAATTACATAATAAATATATTAATTATATTATTAAAAACGGTTACAAAAACTGTTACCTAAATGTACAATGATGTAAATATATATTTAGTTACAAAAATTATCAGTTCTATTCCATTTCCATTGTACTCTTAAATTTTCAGTTTAAACTGTGAAAATTACATAATAAATATATTAATTATATTATTAAAAACGGTTACAAAAACTGTTACCTAAATGTACAATGATGTAAAGTATATTTAGTTACAAAAATTATCAGTTCTATTCCATTTCCATTGTACTCTTAAATTTTCAGTTTGAACTGTGAAAATTACATAATAAATATATTAATTATATTATTAAAAACGGTTACAAAAACTGTTACCTAAATGTACAATGATGTATATATATATTTAGTTACAAAAATTATCAGTTCTATTCCATTTCCATTGTACTCTTAAATTTTCAGTTTAAACTGTGAAAATTACATAATAAATATATTAATTATATTATTAAAAACGGTTACAAAAACTGTTACCTAAATGTACAATGATGTAAAGTATATTTAGTTACAAAAATTATCAGTTCTATTCCATTTCCATTGTACTCTTAAATTTTCAGTTTGAACTGTGAAAATTACATAATAAATATATTAATTATATTATTAAAAACGGTTACAAAAACTGTTACCTAAATGTACAATGATGTAAATATATATTTAGTTACAAAAATTATCAGTTCTATTCCATTTCCATTGTACTCTTAAATTTTCAGTTTAAACTGTGAAAATTACATAATAAATATATTAATTATATTATTAAAAACGGTTACAAAAACTGTTACCTAAATGTACAATGATGTAAATATATATTTAGTTACAAAAATTATCAGTTCTATTCCATTTCCATTGTACTCTTAAATTTTCAGTTTGAACTGTGAAAATTACATAATAAATATATTAATTATATTATTAAAAACGGTTACAAAAACTGTTACCTAAATGTACAATGATGTAAAGTATATTTAGTTACAAAAATTATCAGTTCTATTCCATTTCCATTGTACTCTTAAATTTTCAGTTTAAACTGTGAAAATTACATAATAAATATATTAATTATATTATTAAAAACGGTTACAAAAACTGTTACCTAAATGTACAATGATGTAAATATATATTTAGTTACAAAAATTATCAGTTCTATTCCATTTCCATTGTACTCTTAAATTTTCAGTTTAAACTGTGAAAATTACATAATAAATATATTAATTATATTATTAAAAACGGTTACAAAAACTGTTACCTAAATGTACAATGATGTAAATATATATTTAGTTACAAAAATTATCAGTTCTATTCCATTTCCATTGTACTCTTAAATTTTCAGTTTAAACTGTGAAAATTACATAATAAATATATTAATTATATTATTAAAAACGGTTACAAAAACTGTTACCTAAATGTACAATGATGTAAATATATATTTAGTTACAAAAATTATCAGTTCTATTCCATTTCCATTGTACTCTTAAATTTTCAGTTTAAACTGTGAAAATTACATAATAAATATATTAATTATATTATTAAAAACGGTTACAAAAACTGTTACCTAAATGTACAATGATGTAAATATATATTTAGTTACAAAAATTATCAGTTCTATTCCATTTCCATTGTACTCTTAAATTTTCAGTTTAAACTGTGAAAATTACATAATAAATATATTAATTATATTATTAAAAACGGTTACAAAAACTGTTACCTAAATGTACAATGATGTAAAGTATATTTAGTTACAAAAATTATCAGTTCTATTCCATTTCCATTGTACTCTTAAATTTTCAGTTTGAACTGTGAAAATTACATAATAAATATATTAATTATATTATTAAAAACGGTTACAAAAACTGTTACCTAAATGTACAATGATGTAAATATATATTTAGTTACAAAAATTATCAGTTCTATTCCATTTCCATTGTACTCTTAAATTTTCAGTTTAAACTGTGAAAATTACATAATAAATATATTAATTATATTATTAAAAACGGTTACAAAAACTGTTACCTAAATGTACAATGATGTAAATATATATTTAGTTACAAAAATTATCAGTTCTATTCCATTTCCATTGTACTCTTAAATTTTCAGTTTGAACTGTGAAAATTACATAATAAATATATTAATTATATTATTAAAAACGGTTACAAAAACTGTTACCTAAATGTACAATGATGTAAAGTATATTTAGTTACAAAAATTATCAGTTCTATTCCATTTCCATTGTACTCTTAAATTTTCAGTTTAAACTGTGAAAATTACATAATAAATATATTAATTATATTATTAAAAACGGTTACAAAAACTGTTACCTAAATGTACAATGATGTAAATATATATTTAGTTACAAAAATTATCAGTTCTATTCCATTTCCATTGTACTCTTAAATTTTCAGTTTAAACTGTGAAAATTACATAATAAATATATTAATTATATTATTAAAAACGGTTACAAAAACTGTTACCTAAATGTACAATGATGTAAATATATATTTAGTTACAAAAATTATCAGTTCTATTCCATTTCCATTGTACTCTTAAATTTTCAGTTTAAACTGTGAAAATTACATAATAAATATATTAATTATATTATTAAAAACGGTTACAAAAACTGTTACCTAAATGTACAATGATGTAAATATATATTTAGTTACAAAAATTATCAGTTCTATTCCATTTCCATTGTACTCTTAAATTTTCAGTTTAAACTGTGAAAATTACATAATAAATATATTAATTATATTATTAAAAACGGTTACAAAAACTGTTACCTAAATGTACAATGATGTAAATATATATTTAGTTACAAAAATTATCAGTTCTATTCCATTTCCATTGTACTCTTAAATTTTCAGTTTGAACTGTGAAAATTACATAATAAATATATTAATTATATTATTAAAAACGGTTACAAAAACTGTTACCTAAATGTACAATGATGTAAAGTATATTTAGTTACAAAAATTATCAGTTCTATTCCATTTCCATTGTACTCTTAAATTTTCAGTTTAAACTGTGAAAATTACATAATAAATATATTAATTATATTATTAAAAACGGTTACAAAAACTGTTACCTAAATGTACAATGATGTAAAGTATATTTAGTTACAAAAATTATCAGTTCTATTCCATTTCCATTGTACTCTTAAATTTTCAGTTTGAACTGTGAAAATTACATAATAAATATATTAATTATATTATTAAAAACGGTTACAAAAACTGTTACCTAAATGTACAATGATGTAAAGTATATTTAGTTACAAAAATTATCAGTTCTATTCCATTTCCATTGTACTCTTAAATTTTCAGTTTAAACTGTGAAAATTACATAATAAATATATTAATTATATTATTAAAAACGGTTACAAAAACTGTTACCTAAATGTACAATGATGTAAATATATATTTAGTTACAAAAATTATCAGTTCTATTCCATTTCCATTGTACTCTTAAATTTTCAGTTTAAACTGTGAAAATTACATAATAAATATATTAATTATATTATTAAAAACGGTTACAAAAACTGTTACCTAAATGTACAATGATGTAAATATATATTTAGTTACAAAAATTATCAGTTCTATTCCATTTCCATTGTACTCTTAAATTTTCAGTTTAAACTGTGAAAATTACATAATAAATATATTAATTATATTATTAAAAACGGTTACAAAAACTGTTACCTAAATGTACAATGATGTAAATATATATTTAGTTACAAAAATTATCAGTTCTATTCCATTTCCATTGTACTCTTAAATTTTCAGTTTAAACTGTGAAAATTACATAATAAATATATTAATTATATTATTAAAAACGGTTACAAAAACTGTTACCTAAATGTACAATGATGTAAATATATATTTAGTTACAAAAATTATCAGTTCTATTCCATTTCCATTGTACTCTTAAATTTTCAGTTTGAACTGTGAAAATTACATAATAAATATATTAATTATATTATTAAAAACGGTTACAAAAACTGTTACCTAAATGTACAATGATGTAAAGTATATTTAGTTACAAAAATTATCAGTTCTATTCCATTTCCATTGTACTCTTAAATTTTCAGTTTAAACTGTGAAAATTACATAATAAATATATTAATTATATTATTAAAAACGGTTACAAAAACTGTTACCTAAATGTACAATGATGTAAATATATATTTAGTTACAAAAATTATCAGTTCTATTCCATTTCCATTGTACTCTTAAATTTTCAGTTTAAACTGTGAAAATTACATAATAAATATATTAATTATATTATTAAAAACGGTTACAAAAACTGTTACCTAAATGTACAATGATGTAAATATATATTTAGTTACAAAAATTATCAGTTCTATTCCATTTCCATTGTACTCTTAAATTTTCAGTTTGAACTGTGAAAATTACATAATAAATATATTAATTATATTATTAAAAACGGTTACAAAAACTGTTACCTAAATGTACAATGATGTAAAGTATATTTAGTTACAAAAATTATCAGTTCTATTCCATTTCCATTGTACTCTTAAATTTTCAGTTTAAACTGTGAAAATTACATAATAAATATATTATTAGTGTACAGGGATGCTACGCCTGCGCCATTTGCGACAAACTGAGACAAAACGGCATAACTGCGCCATTTTGCGACATTCAGCTCAGTTTCTGCCAAAGCTGCGCCATTCTGAGACAAAACGTCTAAAATTTGGCAAACCTGAATTCAGTTTCAAATATTAATCCGCACTGCCGTGAGTCATTGGAGATCATTTTACCGTTCACGTCTCCAAGGGATGAAAGACTTCCACGAAAAAGCGGAAATCCGCTTTTTTCTCCCAATTTTTAAAATTTTCGACCATGTTCCAAAAACTAAAATTTTTAGGGAGTCCAATTAGAGAAACCCAAACCGCCGGAACGATAGTCGGATTCCCGCGACTTCCGCTATAGAGTGGAAAGGAGTCTAAGTGTTTCGTTTCTGCCACCGATATATGATTTTTTTTTTTTTCGTTTGGCTGATTTTCGGAATTTTAAATATTAGGAATTGCGCTGGAATATGCTAAAATCGCGATTTTTAATCAGACGATTTTAATATCAATAATCGATTTTCGTATTTAACTTATTTAAAACTTATGTGTTGCGACTTTTTTTACGCTGTTTAAAAATCGTACTAGCAATTCCTATTCACTCAATTTAAAAATTCAATATCGCGATCTGTATTCTCGCGAATTTAAAATCCAACGTCGCGATTCGTATTCACGCATTTTTAAATCCAATATTGCGACTCGTTATCACGCAGTTGTAATATCAGATCTCGTTTTTCGTATTTGTACGCTATTTAAAAATTACTCATTGCGATTCGTATTCACGTGATCTAAAAATTATTCATCGTGATTCATTTTTACGCGATTTAAAAATTCAATATCGCTATTTGTATTTTCGCGTTTTTAAAATCCAACAGCGCTATTCTTATTCACGTGATTTTAAAATTCAAAATCGTGATTCATATTCACGCGATTTTAAAATCCGAAATAGTGATTCATATTGACGCGGTTTTAAAATCCAATATCGTGATTTGTGTTTTTTAAATCCAGTTGCGCGATTCATATTCACGTGATTCAGATTCACGCGATTTTAAAATCCAATATCGTGATTTGTATTTTCGTGTTTTTAAAATCCAACAGCGTGATTCATATTCACATGATTTTATAATCCAAAATCGCGATTCATATTCACGTGATTTTAAAATCCAACCGCACGATTCATATTCACGTGATTTTAAAATCCAATATCGTGATTCATATTCACTTGATTTTAAAATCAAAAATCGCGATTCATGTTCACTCGATTTTAAAATCCAATATCGTGATTCATATTCACGCAATTTTGAAATCCAATATCGCGATTCATATTCACGAGATTTTAAAATCCAAAATCGCGATTCATATTCACGCTATTTTAAAATCCAAAATCGTGATTCATATTCACACGATTTTGTAATTCAATATCGCGATTCATATTCACACGATTTTAAAACCCAAAATCGCAATTCATATTCACGCAATTTTAAAATCCAGTTTCACGATTCTAGAAAGAAGTAGAATTAAGTTTTTTCTTGAATTAGTTACTGTAAAGATGTGATATATTTTTCTACAGTTGTTGCATTTAAACTATTACTAAGTGCATTCATAATCACATTTTATGATTGTATATTTAGCTATATAAATTAAAAGAACATAGTCAACTAACTAATCTTGTGAATGCAAGAAAGTACAATCTACTAGTCAATGCCAATTAACTAAAAAGTTTACTTTTATACTTAATAAAGGATGCAAGTCATTTTAGAAAGAAAATTATATTTATATGTGTCTTTTTAAATTGTTTATAATAGTTTTTAAATATTTCCGTTTTGATATAAAAATGTATATATGCTAATTTTTGGCTATTAAGTGCTCCCTAAAATTTTCTTGAAAAATTCCTACCTAAAATATTTCAAAATTTCACTGCACCTCCTGAATTCTATCAAAGAGTGTTTTTTTTTGTTATTTGCATTTTCTTAAACTCTCATTATTTAATTACTGAATTTCTCTTTTAATTATTGAAATCTGTAGACCTTTCATTGTAACTGAATAGTTATATATTTTGAGATGAAATTTGAGCTCAAAATGAAATGGGTATTTTCCCTTTTGAATTACTGAAACTAAATAGATATTTCTTTTTAGAAAGTTAACACCATTATATTTTAAAAAATAAGAAAGTTAAAATTTACTTTGTAAAATTCTGGAACAGATACTATTCATTGGCATAAATGATAAATGCAATATATATGAAAACAACAGAGTCCATAAAACAATTTTGTGGACTCTTATAATCAATCATATGCAGGTTTTTTAAAATCCTAGCAATAGTGAATGTATGTATAATTGTAGTACTCCTAGTATGCTATTAGTGGTTTTATGGATCCTGAAAATTATCTTTATATTGTTATCAAACTGATTAATAATCATTTTAGCTGAGATAAACTGAGTGAAAAAAATAATTTTAGCTGAGACAAACTGAGCCAAAAAGAGATTTTAACTGAGACGAAATGCAATTTCTGGTGAGACAATTTGATATTTTGCGAGTAGCATCCCTGGTGTAACAAATTAGTTTTAATTTCTGATTTTCCTACAAAATTATGATATGCATAACATTATGTTACACTTATGGTTGGTCAAAGAGTTTCCTCATTTTACCAGCCTGTAAAAATACAAATCGTATTTTTTATTGGTTTTACCGATCTAATTATCAGTTCTTATTATCTGGTAATACCGCCTTAAATTTTTAGTTTATTTAAAATATTTAGTTGAAAAGAGCTTTTACTATCCTTAGATTTAAACGATTTGACGAAAAATAAACTTGTATCGTGATGACATGTATATTACATGTATATTACACACAAAATTAATATTCTCCAAAACATTGAAATATTTTACTATTTTTAATAATCTTTTTTGTATTTAATTGTTTAATTAATTTCAAATATATTTTTAACAAAACTGAAAAAAAAATACAATTTTTTTCGAAATAATTTGCTGCTACATTATCTTAATTAATATATCAAACTTAAATCAATTTTAGTATTTTACACAACTTTGTTAAAACTTTTAACCTAAAATTTTTTCAGCAAATTTTGAAAGTTTTATATTTCTTTGCTTCTTATAAAAATATTTTTAACAATATTTATTAACAAACCTTTCGTTTTTCTACTAATGCATCTGCACAAAAAGCAAGTAAACTTAGAAGATAAGACTATCAGGAATAATGTTTTCTTATTGTTTTGATACATTCAAAATCCCATTGATATATGGACATCCATTCTAGCGAATCGAGGGAAATAAACGGATCTGATTGGATACTCATGAGAAATACCTTCTAAAAGATATTCATTTATGAATGGAAATCACATATTGCAGATAATAATAATGATGGATATTTTGTAGAATTACTATACATTCAATGCAATCTTTGGTGAGAATGATTATTACTTTTTCCAAAACACAAGATAAGGATATCATTAATCTATGGTCATTTTCTTTTTGGATTTTATTTTTGTCATAGATAATAAAAACTAAACATATTTTTCTTTTTTTCTTGAAGTTACGGTTTGAGGAAGTTTAAATAATAAAGATATTTGAATCTTATAAAGTGAATGTGTGTTTTAAAATTAAAATAATATACATTAATTTCGATGCTTTTAAACATTTTTCTCTTTTAAACGCTTACATCTCTCTATACTTAAAACTGGTAAGAGCAGCCGACACCGAGGCAGTTTTGGGTGTTCACCTTAATGATGCATTTTGTTTTACTGCGCAAAAAAAGTAAGGCTTTGGAACTTGAAATTACTAGGGTGTATAAAAAATGTACACGGATTAAGAAAGATGGAATAAGAAAAAAAATAAACTCTCAATTGATTGATCTAGCGTCCGCTGTTAAACTTGTTAAAAAATAACCATACGGGTCGCTGTGCAGGGTTACGATTTGACATGCTGAAAAGTTCTTACATTGATTCTTGTTTTGTTTCTTGTTATGTGTTTTGATTGTTTCAAAAGGTATTTGTTTATGAACTTTAAATTACAATTTGTTCGAAAATTTTTGCCCCTTAAAGTGCTTTTTTTTTAGTTTTTTTTTTTTTTTTTTCAAAATTATTTTTAATTTACGATACATTTTTGCTTTGTTACACACAATTTATAAAATTTAGAAACTTGAAATTGCAAGGGTGTGTTGAAAAAGTACCAAGAGTTCGATGGAATAAGAAATATTTGATTCGATTATCAATTCTAGAATTATTAACTGTTAAAGTTGCAGTTAAAAATACCATGTTGGTTGATCTAGCGTCTGCTGAAATCTAATTACAGAGTTGAAATTTGAAATGATAGGACCATTTTGAATACATTTAGCGTAAAATATTTTTCACAATTTCTACTTGTTCGAAATTTATTGCAATTTTAAGTGGTTTTGTTTGCAATTTTTTTCTTTGAATAATAATTATTTATCCATTATTGTAGAAATATTTATTAGTCTTCGTAGTCAAACAATGCCGTTGTTTCATAAGTCAATCAAGTTCGACGCACAGTCACGTGACATCGTGAAAATAATAAAAAATTATTATAACAATTAAAATTATAACAAATAATCTTATAATACAATTATTATAATACGTAAATATATATATATATATATATATATATATATTGTACATATAAAATATATTACATATAAAATATATTATATATGTAATTATAATTAATTATATAAACTGTAATTATAATATTAATTAAATTTATCATAGCGAATAAGTAATAAGAAATAAGAGTCAAACCAGATAGTACCCGATATAAATATTAACATTTATATTGAAATTTTCGAAAATATAAATATTGAAGAGAGTTTTCAATGCAAACTTTTATATGATACAGGGTTATCATTATACAGTATTACAAATAATACTACATCTCATTTGTCCCTGCTTATTGTGGCGCATATTTCGTAATGTATTGTTTTGCATTTTGTATTAATAAACTGCTGTTTGTAGAAAATGCAACACCATGAAGGAATCATCAGAATCAAATGAAATTCGCAGCAAATGTCAATTATAGGATATTATGCAAATTAATAAAGTTTCAGAGCCATCGCGCGTGCGTGGCGCGCGCAGCGCCCTCTGAATTGATGCTGAAAGCGTATAAATAAAGTGCTGTAGCGGGACGTTGAAAATAGTCTATGATTATTTGTTAGTGGCAAACGTTTAGTGAGACCTGAGTATGCCTCCACGACGGAAGAATAAGAAATTCAAGCAACTTACGGAGTTTGAACGAGGGAGGATAATCGGCCTTCGAGAAGGAGGATTTTCCTATCGCGCAATAGCAGCTCGTATGCAGCGGAACAGTTCCACAGTGATGCGAGTTTGGAAGCAGTGGACCGACGAGCACCGAACAACTCGAAAAACAGGCACTGGACGACAGAAGGTGACGTCAGAGCGCGATGATCGACACCTGCTCCGCATGGCGGTGAATGATCGCACAGCTTCCTCCAGGCAGCTGGCAGCACATTGGTCTACTGCTACAGGTGTACAATTGTCGGCTTCGTCAATTCGTCGTCGTCTGCTGCGCCGTGGATTGCGTGCAAGGGTGCCATTATACAGGATTCCCCTCACGGCGGATCATCGACGGCTGCGTCGGCAGTGGGCTCTTGAGCACAGAGACTGGCGAGCTGATTGGCACCAAGTTGTCTTTTCAGATGAATCACGCTTCAATTTGTGGACCCATGATGGCCGTGTTCGTGTTAGACGTTATGCCGGTCAACGCTGCCTTCCTGAGTGTATTATTGAACGACATAGTGGTCGAACACCCGGAGTTATGGTCTGGGGTGCGATTTCGTATCATGGACGATCCAATTTGATACGAATTGAGGGTAATCTCAATAGCAACAGATACGTCCGTGAAGTGCTACAGCCCGAAGTCGTTCCTTTCCTTCAAGGCATCCCTGGAGCTATCTTTCAGCAGGATAATGCACGCCCACATGTTGCGCGGACTGTTAGAGACTTCTGTTCAGCACAACGCATGCAACTTCTTCCTTGGCCTGCTTATTCGCCGGATATGTCGCCTATTGAGCACGTGTGGGATATGGTTGGTCGGCGTCTCACTCGTGATCCGCGTCCTGCAGTTTCCAAAGACGAACTTTGGTTGCGCATACAAGCGAAATGGAATTCTCTTCCTCAAGCAGATATTCAACATCTGTTTGACTCCATGCCACGTCGTATAGCAGCACTTATTGCAGCGCGTGGTGGCTGCACCAAATACTGATTTCGGACGCTTAATTTGTTTCTTTTGTTTTGAAAATTTCATCATTTATTTGTATCAGTACAAGTCGTTTCTGCATTAAATTTCATTTGATTCTGATGATTCTTTCATGGTGTTGCATTTTCTACAAACAGCAGTTTATATTATGTAATAACTTTAATTTAATTAAGTACATATTGAGTATTTTTGGAATAAAACTATCCTTTCACTTCGTTAGGATTAACACATTAATGAAATGTGCTTACTTAAATTTATAATAAAAATTTTTTTCATAAACGATCATATTTTCATCTTTTTTTTTACTTCAAAGAAGAAAAAAAACTTTTCAAAAGATCAAGGAGGAAATCAATTTACGTCTATGTAAGTTGATTCCGAGAGAAAACAAATTTGTTCACGGACACTAACTTTACACAACTCTGCCCATCTTCACTGAGTAAAAACTCTCGGGGATTACCAATTTCTCGATTTGTCATGTTATGGATTTCCCAATGTTAAATCAACCTTAAAATGCAACAGGTGGAGATACAAACGTAATTTTTTTTTTAAAAAATGAACATAAACCATTTATCCCTTTTAAACTTTAATGATAAATGAGAATCAACCTCGGGGGTTGGTAAGTGAAGCGAACAGCATTCAAAGTGTCCTTGACCAATCTGCAGGTGAAACGAAGCCTTGCATTTTTTAACTCATCCTAGAATGCATAGGAACTCCTGGATCAAGCATTGAGGCAAAGTAGCTTTCGCGAAGAACTTTTTCATGGAACTAACCCGCATTTGTGTTGCATGGATTGGAAAACTACGAAAACCTCCCTTGTTTGACCCGACGGCAAGGGGATTCTAACCCATGATCCGTCTTCCACTGAGAGTATCTTTCGTCAGCACCGTGGTTGGGGTGAGCCGAGAGCAGAATTCGTATCAACCAGCCACCACTGGGATTCGAACCAGTGACTCCTCATTGGAAGGAGTACATTCTATCCACTGAGCCCTAGTGGTTCTTTTGATTAAATTAACAATAGGAAGATATTATGTTACTGATTATATTATTGATTGTTTTTTTTCTTCAGGACTCTGTTACAAACTTGGCTGGATGAATGCTCAAAATAGATATGATATTTAAGATTGATTCAATCTGTAAGCTGTGTCATCTTGTAGGATTCGTAATTATGGTTAGTTCTCCAATTCTCTGATGCATATTTTATTTTATTTTGTTTTTTATTTATTTTACTTTTATTTATTTATTTTTATTTATTTTATTTTTATTTATTTTATTTTTATATTTTTTTCAAATTTACTTTTTTTTTTAAATTTATTCATTTTTTGTTTAATTTTTCTTAATTCTATTTATTTTAATTTTTCCGATTATTTTTTGAATTTTTTAACAAAAAAATTTTAATTAATTTTTTTAATTTATTTTTTATTTTGTATTTTATTTTAGATCAATTCAAAAGCGTTATAGATCTATACTGATCTACAGTGTATCGAAATGTAAATGTCCTTCAAATGAATAAAAAATTTTTTTATAAAACTTCAAAGGAAAAAGAATGAATTAATTCTGATAAGATCTCTTCGATTCACACGAGGTGGTGTAATTTCCACTAATCTTCCAACTCCAATACAATCTAAGTTATTCGTTAGTATGTTCAAAGGCGCATGTAATCCAAGTTCCGCTGCTGGTATTGAGAGCAATTATCATGTTTCAGGTCAAGTTAATCTCACATTCTCAAGTGTTGCTGGCAGATGCTTACCCTAGCAATTACTACCACAGAAACTTTAGTATTCCAACCAAATCAGAAGTACGGAGAGGAATTAACATTGACTTGCAAGTCGCGACGGAAGCTCCAAGCTCTAAATTAAAATTACAAGAGGTTTTAGAAGATATGATGCAAGCTGCTCAAGAAGGATTGGAGGAAAGCGATAGTGTAACACTCTGTCCCACTTGTTCGGATTTATTGAAGGAAAAACCTTTAAGAAAGTAAGTGAAATTGCTAACTAAAGTTGCATGCATTCATTCATTTATTTACTTCACTTATTTATTTACTTATTCATTTATTTTTCAGGAACTACATTTATTTTTAAATAGCACATATAGATATTGAATACATATTATGTGTGGTACATAGGTGTTGAATACATATACATATTATTTTTAAATAGCACATATAGATATAGAATAGCACATTCATTACATAGTTACTAGAAATTAGTGACAAATACTAATATAATATTTAACTCTTTTGCGATTTTGATTTGTGAAATCTACTTAGCATACTGATTGAGATTTTTTATACAGTAATGTTTTGTTATCTGTAAATATTATAATAGTGGTTTTGTTTTGTGGATTTGGAACATTTAAAATAATAATTTGACACAGAAAAATTAACGAGAAGTTTAGTTTGGAAAAAGAGCAAGCAAAACTTGATTACATAAAGTTGATTTTATGTCCGTTCCTACTCATATTCCATGACTGAAAAATTCTCAAAAACCAAATTTTGCAAATTGTCAAAAAAGAGCACTTTATTGATTTATGTATAATTAGGAAGCTCAACAACTGCCCATTTTGTTCACCAGTCCTCACGATTGCTTCGTAATTATCTCTTTTGTTTGACGATAACAGGAATTTTGAATCGAAATTAAAATTTGTCCAATCAAAAGATTCTAGACATTTTTATTTTATTTTTCCAACATAAATTTATATCCACATATTTAGTTTGCGATTCCTTCGGAAAAAATCCAAACTTAATTAGTTTACTCACTTAAAACGTCATAATAACAAAATAAAATTAAAAGAAATGATAAATAAAAATAACAGGTTACTGCAGCTAAATGGGGAATAAATACAGGTAAGTAATAGTTCTAAATACAGCTGATGACAGCAAAAGATACTTATATCCTCCTTGTTCATAATTGATCATACCATATGATTTTTTAATAAGTTGATATTTTCACGAAATGGGAAAAGGGCAATTATTATTTTTTTTTCATCTACAACGAAACTTCCTTTACAAAAATTAAAATCTGTAGAATATAAATGAAGTTATAATTATTACACAGAGTTCTCCCGCTGTTACTGGCTAAATACATAATTTAATTTCAAAATAATGCAAAATATTGTTTTGTTCAATTATTACTGTTATAAATACATTTTTCTAACTCACTTAAATAATTCAGATATTAATAAATCAAAGCATCAAGGTATAAAACAAATATTATGAAAAACTATGGGACTATGTTCATGTTCTCTGACATTCATTCATTAAAAAATTAGAGATGATTCAAGTTTTGTCACTTTCTTCAGAAAATTTACTCCAGACTTTGATCAAAAATAATTTCACATATAAAAGTTATTTCATTAAGAATTAAGCAGTTTACAAGTTACTCTTCTATGGCAACTATACTCTTCTGTACAGCTGCGTTATTTTTTTGACCATCGATGGATTTTGGGTGAGACATCGCAACTTCCATTTGCCCTTCCTCTCTCGCTAGTGCTTCTCTGGTATGCTCTTATAAGGTAGAGGTCTGGAGAACTGACTGGTTATAAAATCCAACGAATATTTCGCTATTCACAAAATCTTTGACCAGTTGATGCGTTATGTGGCCGCATGTTGTCTTCCATTAAAATTTTAATAAATTGGTTAAACAATCAAGCTGCAAACAAACTGTAAACTTTTTCCTGTCTTATATTTAAAGAGAGAAAAATGGGCACAAGTTAAAGGCATTTTAGTGCAAGAAATGAAATTAAAAGTAATAATTATCAATTTTTTAATTTGCATAGTTAAAATTTTCAAGCACAGTTAAGCTGTCAAATACAATAAATTTTCTAGTGAAATTAAAAACTTTGACACCAAAACTTCTAGCCAATCAGTTTTGAAGTTTAATAAATTGATTTAAAATTTTCAACAACAATTAATCAATGCTTTCGTTTGCATTATATTGATTCCTGTCCTTGAAAGCTCAATAATTCGAACTACGACGTTGACATTATATCTCAAAATTTCTAATGGTCATGGAGAATGCAAACATTTCTTGTCTTTGCTTCTTGAATGCATAATAGATTTGGCTTCTCCAAACACTGTTGATGTGTGAATAAGACTTTAGTTTACAAAGAAGTTGAAAGTGAGTCTTTAGAGCCATTGTTTCATCAAATTTAAAAGTCAAAATAGCTTATTTGAGAAATCTCTTAGCTTCATTTTATCATATTTCGACGAAATTGAGTTTAATAAAGGTATTAAGTATTCTGGCATTAAATATTATTTTTTATTATTTACGTTATTATGGTTATACAAAAATAAGTATAGATCTGGTAGTAACTGCCAACATGGTTGTCAACGTAATAAAGGTTTATTTAATAGTTCGCTGAGAAAGAAAAAAATATGTCTTTTTTCCTCATAACTATGCATCAACTTATTTTTTAAAAGGCACACTTAAAAAACTGAATGAGTTAAATTTAAGCTTTTGCCTTATCTAACATTTTCTCCGGTCTTTTGTTTTTATTAACTATCTCTTTTTTTAACAACGTAACCCTTTACTAAAGTAAAATTTTACTTGCCAATCTGGACAAAGCATATTTTTTATTTGTTCATAACTTTGTACTCGCAAAATATATCTTGGTTACAAAGAATAGATAGACAAATAATAATTATAAGTTAAGAATAAGATGTAGAGGAGCAAGAATTATATTTCAACAAATTTGATGCACGATACTGCGTCGTATTTAATTAGCTTCACGTTAATTTGCATTCTAACTTACGTGGGGAAGCTAAGCTCAACTTGAACAAGGCATTTTGCTAATAAACGATCAGCTGGTGCTGGCGTCATTGGTCACATGTGTGAGTATTCACGATCTTCTTTAAGTGCAAGTACCCAATTGTGTACTTTAACATTTAAAATATTATATTTTCATTTATTTTAACTACTATATTTTCATTTATTTAAACACAATAATAAAGATTTTTTTCTAATTTATAGCTCTTTCTAATAATTTAAAATTAATTTCATTTGAACTTGATTTATTACATTATTCGGATTTATTATATTTATTATATTCATTATATTACTCTTTTTTTTTAATGTCAAGTTTGCAAAAGTAAATTCGAAGTGTTTTGATGACATTTAGGGCTGACGCCAATTCATTTAAACATGTGTTTCTTTTGTTTGAAATTCCCTTTTAAAACATCATTTTATGTACCTATCTAAAATTAACGGAATCAGGGCAAATGAAATTAAAGCTGTGTAATACAGTTTAATTGTAGCAAATGTTAGTTCCACCCTTTTCTAGCCAACATTACATCTTCATCTCTCTTTAAAGTTTTATTGTTAAAAGCAATTAAACAATGATAGTTAGCATTTACGTTTCTTTACTCATTACGAACTACTAGTATTAATCTATCATAAAAATGAGACGAGTTTTGAGATTAAATTTTAATTTGCTATTTCAAAATTTTTAAGCGAGATATTATAATTTTTTTAAAATTTTATTATTAAAGATTCTGAAAAGATGAAAGGGTGTTATTTCAGTAGAATTTTCGACAGAATTTTTGAATTTCAAACCTTTACATATAAACATGCAAAAGAATCCATTCTTTGATCTTTGGTTTGAATAGATAAACGTTCAGTTTTCCTTATTTTTAAATAAACTTTGAACATTAAACAAACTGCTTCAGTAGGAAATGTTTTTGTCTAGTGTTGTTTAAATACTTCAGGATATTTATCAACCTACGATTTTAACAAATTCGAAGCAATCCAATGAAGTTTAAATTAAAATGGAAAGGATACTGCTTTGCATTTTTCTTTAAACAAACTTGCAAAATACCATCAAACGCTTGGAGCTATTCAATTTTTTTTCAACAAAATGGCCATTTAAACATTTTTTTAAAGTTTTGTTATAACTGTCCTTTTCCAGTGTCTTGTTATACAAATAACGATGCTTCATTAGATCAGATGCTTATTTTTTAGGTAAGCACAGAGTCCACATCTACGATACTATGTTAATCCAGTAATTATTTTTTCTATTATTATTGCGATTTTGTTTCTAATTATCTTTAGCAATAAATCTCAAATATAGACTGCATTTTTTACTTGCTGGAGACAGACGGAAATGTCTCATTTGGATTAAAAAATGGTGGATACTCTGTAATGGGATACCAGCAAGTAACACATTTGTATTTTACCATTTTTAAACGAAACAGTCAATTAACAATAAATAAGATGGTATTCAAACTACTGTTAACTGTAAAAAAACCGTTTATTTACTGTTTTCACTTTATATGGTAAAATAATCCGAATTTTATAGCACTAATTGAGCCCATCTAATGAAGTCGCTTAATTCCTTGCAACTCTGTACATAGTATAGCCGAGTGGGCTAATCTGTCAATCTCATGAGTGGCTGGATAAGGTTTTAAGTCCCAGCGTTAACACTACAATATTTATTCAATTACCATCAACGCGTGAAGAGTTTTTGGTGTCTTGCACTCCCCACTTTGTGACCCTGGACTATTAGAATGCAATAATCTCATTCACACATCTAGCACCATAAAGCTGCTTAGCATAGAAAAAGTCTACTATTTCCCATCTCTTACGATAATTGTAACAACGAGATAAAGTAATTAAACCACATTCTATGCTCATTTGATAAAACACAACCCAACCACATTCTAAATCCAATGCCCTTTACCAAACAAAAACCTAACTTCAATATCCAGATGAATTTCTTTTTATATGGCTTTGAAACCATGCTAGTAGTAAATAGTTAAAAAAACGCACAGTTTTGTTTTTATGGCTCTTCAACCATGCTAGTTGTAAAAGGTTTCAAAACAGTAAAGGTTAAAAAAAAATGGTTGGTTGGTTGTTTCTAATGCCACTTGCCAACGGGCAAGCCTGCTTGGTGAAATAGGGTGTGCGTTTCCTGTTTTTCAGTGGCGCCATCTATGACCAAGAATACCACTTCTGCCACACCAAACGTCACACCAGTTTTATAGGACAGCGGACCCATTCATACATCCATTCATTCATCCACAGATCGTAATTTTGACCTGAATCAGAGAACGATCTATCTCCAATCCAGTACTCCCAAAGATATTGATTTGCTATGGGAACATGGATGACTTTTGCGACTCGACAGATTTAACGTGCATCAGTCACTTTACTACACGGGGAGTCTTCGGCCGACGGAGTTTGAACCCACGAACTCTCGGACATGGGCCCAGCAACCTACCGACCAGGCCATTCTTTACCGTAAGCTTTACTGTTAATTGAATGAGCAGACTGCTCCCAATAATTTTACGGTAATTTTAAAATCAAAATTCTTACAGTGCAAACCTGAACATTTATTAGCAATAAGTGATTGAATAAAGATAATCATTTTCAGGATCATTGAAGAGCTAAGACCAGGTTACCCTTGCGATGACTGGGATCCCAAGGAGCGCACCTGTATCTTTGATCGCAATATCGGTGACAGTGTAACATTTGTACTTGACATTCCTCAAAAGAAGTTTGACAACTCACTTCACATTGTGTGGATGCAAGAGTTTGAAATTATGAAATCGAAGACCAGGAAAAATTTTACAATTGATCCAGGTAATTATTTCTTTTTGTGACATATCTTTCAACATCAGTCATAAAAGTACCAGATACCTAATTTGGGAATCTGTTTTTCACTCCTAGAATAACATATTTGTAATATGGCATTTCAATCCATATTAATAAAATCAAGAGTTTGCACTATCTTTAACATCAAATACATCCCGAAATTTTAACTGCGGGTGCAACGGGTAGATTCAGTTCTCTAATTCAAGGATTTTTATCAGATGGTGTGGAATGAATTTTTCTCAAAGGAATTGCGCTACACATTGTTGCAATTAAGACTGGATGAGATTATGCTTATTGTAATTATGTAAAAGATAGCGTCAGTGATATGTAGCCGTTAACAACTCATTTTGCTTTAAAACTATTTTCACTACAGAGCTTATTTCTCGGTGCAGAAAGAATTATTTATTTTGGATTCGTTATGTAAAGTAAACCAAAATAATATGAAAGAAATGTAAGTGAATTAGTTCTTGGAAAATCATCTTAAATCATGGGTTTATTTTTATTTATATTTATGCTTGGAATGATATTTTAATTTTAAGAAAAGAAATCCTAAATTCGGGCCTTCGTACAGGCCCACCTCGGAAGGAGGAGTTGAAGAAGGGGCCTCGGTACAGAAATTGATCTTCAGCTATGACGCCATCTTTCAGCTGGTCTTGTGTTAGTTATATGCTGTGTTGATTCTAGTGTGTTATAAATCATATATAATATCGTCAATAGTTCACTTTACTTCATGACCTAGAAGATATAGATTTTACATCCTTGTTTTAAATCATTTCCAATCATGTATTCTTCATCATTTTCTAATATTGATTTGCAATATATATATATATATATATATATATATATACTACATATACTACATATATATATATATATATATATATATATATATATATATATATATATATATATATATATATATATATATATATATATATATATATATATATATACATTCAATATATAAATCATAGTACATATAGTTTGATTGAATAGTATATAGTATATACTTTTATATATTGGTGAGATTAGGTCTTTTCAACATTATTGATAAGCAACATTTCAGCTTAATCACAATTTTGTTTTTTGTTTTTTCAGATTTAATAAGGGTAAAGAGTAGAAAGAATATATACTATCTTTAATTAATCAAGCACCCACCAATCAAACGTATAAAAATTCTGTATAACATCTAAGTGAAACCAATTTGAATCAGTTTTAAATTAATACTTGTTTACATTAAGGTGGGTAGGAACTTCATGTACGTCGCACTAGAGCTGCAGAAAAGGCTACAAGCGATGATCTGGGAAACATCCCTGAAGATGATTTGATGACATGCCTTCACAATTTTGATGGCAGAGGTCACTATTTTGATGCTCACAATGTCTTGCACTCCATGGTAGAACTATTTAACGAGGACCGAAACGGCGCACCCTCGTTCTCTGTGAAGGCTGATCAAAATGGCCACCCTTTCACTTACTGATCGCAACCAGTGGTGCTTGACTTCAGTGTTCTACTGGAAACTGTGTTTTTATGATCGATTAGTCTACTGCAAGACAATTTTACATTAAAGAGCTGCAATCATTTCCCATTTTACTAACTAAACTCTTTGATAATGTCTTCCAGATTCGCAAAATCTCTGATTTTTAAAGGTAAAAGACGATATCCGTTAAAATTAAGGTAAATTTCTGATCAATAAATAAAAATTCATACGATGATTTTCCCCTTTGTACACTGTATAAACTTATAATTCATTAAACAATCGTTATATTTTTAAAACAATAGTTTTATTCTATGAAACAATTAAATATTTATGTTTATTTTAATTATGTCTCATTAATTTCATGTATGATTGTTTGATATCATAATTAGACATGATTAGTTCAGAGACGTAAATCATCTTAGCATTTGAAACTAAATTCGTATTCTGATCAGCTGTTGATATATATGATGAAAATCCTAGACAGAGAATTTACTTGTATAAACATTATATTCTATTTCCCTGATGTTTAGTTACATGCATATGAAAGCATTCTATATTTATCAAAGTTAAACAGACTTTGTAATATTAAACACATATTTGTAAAGGAGGCATCGAATTACACAAGCGAAATTATTGAACAAGAAATAATATCTTCTCTATTAAATTAAAAATATAAGATAGAGCGCTATTATAATACAGCTATATTGCGTTATTTACATGCATTTCTTGAATTTGTTTAAAATTCTTTTTATAATTTAAAAGTATTTTTGATGCATTCATCATATATTTTGCAAGAATTAAAACTAGTTTTTGCTTGGCCAATAAAATAAAAACTTACAGTGTTACTGTAAACACAACAAAAACTTACAGTATTATTGTACTCATTACAGTATTACTGTATTGTAAGTTTAAAATATACAGTATTAAACTTATAGTACAATGTTGTGGTCCTGTTAGATTTAATACAGTGTTTGTTTAATCGTCAGTAACGAATTTTATGCAAATAATTTTATATTCTGGATACATTGAAACCATTTTTACGAACAATATTTCTGATATGAGTTAAGTTCTAACCACAGAGACCTTACACACAAATAATTATAAAGCAAAATTTTTTTTATTTATTTTAAAGCGTGGAAAAGCGAAAACGTTTCTTGCACTACCGTATACAGACCCCCTCAACGGCAGCAAACTTAACTATTAGTTGGACAATGAATTAGTCATTTATTTTATTTTTTAAATTAAATTTATGAAACTCGCAGTAATCGCTTATTTATTTGTTTTTAGAAAAAAGTTTTGATAATGCGTTGCTCTGATGTCCCCATCAAAAAAATTTCAATAGCATCATTATCATTATCAATAGACACGCATGGAGAAAAAAGTCTGATAAAATTTCCGTATTGCAGAATAATGACATTTTTGTCAAGAAAAACCAAAATTTTGTTTAATAAAATTAAAATATGCGGTATATAAACCATTCATTTGGTGATTTTTCCGTTTATACCGAATGTTCTGGTTTTCAGCATTACAGTTCTTATCACGACATATTTAACAAGAAATACAAAACTGAAAAGTAAATTTAACCGATTAAATGTTTTTATGCTATACTCTAAAGTTATCAAGATAAAATTAGCAAATGTTACTACAGTTTTTGAATTTTTTCGCACATTACAAAATCATATTTCATTTTTAATTTTGCCAAAATCATTAGCAAAGCGCTTTGGTAAAAATTACACAGCTTTTTTGGTTTTTCCATAGAGCCAGAAACACGATATATTTTACAATATTCTTTTACTTTTGACCACACATTTTTCTTAATACAGTAATTTTGAAAAGTAAAATATTTTTTGAATTTTGCTTTAGATAAGTTTTTTTGTTAAAAGATGGATTATTACAGCTTCTCCTCCATGGAATATGGTGATTGGGAGTAAAGCTTCTGAGCTACGTCTAAGTCCCATAACTGAACTGGACATTGACTTTAACTATTTTTCGGCCACGGTAAATAATGGCGAAGATACCGAACTTCCAACAAAAAGAAAAGTCATTTTTAAAATTCGTGTAATGCCAATAGGTAATATCTATTTCCTTATTGATAGCTATAGTTTTTTCAACAAAAAAAATTTCATCAATATACATCAAATACAAATCAACAACACAATTCGTATTAAAATGGAATAAGAGAATTAAATTTCTCTAAAATATTATTGAATTACTGCTCAAATACTATTCATGGTGCAAAAACAAAAACATGATATTGTAATGGAATAAATGGTTAATTGAATTTTTCTATAGTATTGAATTGCTGTTAAAATCTGATGCTTAGTATAAGAACATAATTGGTATTGCAATGATATAAGTAAATCTATCGAATTTCCTTAGAGTAATATAGCTTCAAATAATCCAAAGCTGCTTCAGTAATGTTTTTCCAACTTGTGATAATATTCGCCAAATTTTATTCTTCCCAAGAGCATTGTGAGTGCGGCTAAAACTTTGCAGTATATTCACAAATGCTTTGATGTTGAATTTATAACACTATCCTTTACGTAGGAGTATACACCGAAGAGCCATTACATTATGACCACCCTCTTAATAACGTGTAGGACCACCTTTAGCCCTCAAATCTGCTAGCACCCGCCGTGGCATTGATTCCACAAGGGGCTGATAGGTAGTCTGAGGTATCTGATACCAAGCGCTCACCAACTGGTCCTGCAATTCCCTCACATTGCGAGGGGGTAGCATGGCAGCACGAATTTGGTTTTCCAAGTAGGACCACAAATGCTCTATTGGATTAAGGTCAGGTGAATTTGGGGTCAAGACATGACTTGAAAGTCACTGGAATGTTCCACGACGATTCAAGCCTTATGACATGGTGCATTATCCTGTTGGTAAACACCATCCCCCGCAGGAAAAACTGTTGCCATGAATGGGTGAACCTGATCTGCGACTATGTTCAAGTAGCTTACAGACGTCAGGGATTGTTCTATAAGGATTATGGGTCCTAATGTGCCCCATGAAAACATAGTTCCTGGGCGGGAAACCATGAAAACCTGGGCGAGCCCATTGTTATAGATGGAGGGTGGTCATAATGTAATGGCTCTTCGGTGAATGCTAATCTTTTTAATATCCTTTTAACATTTTGATAAAAACATAAAAAACTGAAATTTCAGTTAAAATAGTTAAAACTTCACAAAATCGAATGGATTTCAATTAGCACAGCTGTGGTAGTAACCCACTTCAAATTTTATGTTTCAAAGAAACTGTAAAAACTATCTAATTAAATTATTAAAAGAAAACAAACTTAATATCTGAAAATAATTATTTTTCTTACTGTACACTTTTTTATTACTATCGTCATTTCCTTTATTTCTGTAAGCATAGCTTTTATAGATTTCTATTTATGTTCGGCTTCGCTATTATTTATACACTTGTCGCAATGAAATAAAAAGAAATCCATAGACTGCACACGCGAGAGCTTTTCGTAAAAGTTGTCCAAATATATCAAAAACTTTTCAGATATAAGCAGAGATTCAGAATGATTAGCTAGCTTTGTTTTAAGAAAAATTATTTTCTGCTTTCCTTTAGAAAGAGAATCGAAAAATATATCACTGTAACTTTCAATTTAATCTCCCAAGTTAAATCAAAAGTCATACAGCTGGGAGATAAAATATGCCTTTTGAAATTTGATAAAACTTTAGAATTTAATGCTTTGACCATTAAATTATTATTATTATTATTATTATTATCCTAATCATTATTATTAGAATTATTGTAATTATTATAATCATTATTATTATAATTATTGTAATTATTATAATCATTATTGTTATTATCCTAATCATTGTTATTATTATTATTATAATTATTGTAATTATTATAATCATTATTGTTATTATCCTAATCATTATTATTATTATCATTATAATTATTGTAATTATCATAATCATTATTGTTATTATGCTAATCATTATTATTATCATTATAATAATATAATTAGCATAGTGAAGATACTATCGTATATCATAAGTTTTAGAGAATACTGCGTAATTATTTTCTCATATGCTGTGGTTAAAGCAGATAAGAGGTTAAGCTCTCAGTGGTTAAAGTGGATAAGCGGTAGACTCAATTAAAAAATGAAAAGTGTCAGGCAACTTTAGTTATTCTTGCATACCACCGGGACCAGGTGTACTAAAAATCATCAAGAAAGTTAATGTTTAATTTGATGAAACTGAAAAAGAGATGAAAATGCATGATTTACTACGTTCTATGTAAGAAACCAAGCATTTCTACAACTTTCAAAATTAGTTACAAGCTCCGTCATGAGATAGTGCTACTAACTGAAAGAAATTATAAAACAGTGTTTTCAAAATAACAACCATTTTCAGTAACCTGCACTCTAATAATAAAGCTAATAATATCAAGAATGGTCAGGCATGAAGCAGAAAATATAGTTCCAGATTTTAATAGTCAGCAACATTAACAAACTTTGTGACGAATCTAGAAACTTGGTGAGAATAATTTGTCTGGTTTCCTTAGTAGGACAAAGCAAGCCCTACCTTCTCGTTCCTTACTTCCACAGTAGCATAATAATTCGAGCCCTTTTAAGACCAATGTTCACCAATCTTGGCCGAATAAGCATTTAAGAGGCCATTATTCAACCAATATAATCGTCTTATTTCACAGAAAAAATATGCTTTATTTCAAAATTTTCAATTTCGCCTATAGTATAGCGAAAACGTTTTAGTCACTATTCATCCAATATAGGTCCTATATAGAATTGTCAAGTTTATTCGATATTTTATAGCCATTACTTAGTCAAATATAAGTAAAAAGAAATATTCGATTAAGTCTATATTTTTAGCCATTACTTAGGTAAGATAGGGCTTACATATAAACACCATAGTCACCCATTAATTTCCAGCCACTGTTTTACCGAGATAAGGCCTTTATATAATCGTTCAATATTTCTCCATAATTTTATATATTTCAAGTTTCAAATATTTAGTGTTTCAAATTGTCGATCATTTTCACAACACCCTGTATGTTGATTCGGTTTTGCTAATTTATTCATCATAATATCGTCTTAACTTAAGCTAAAATGAAAAAGAAATATTTCACAAGTAAAAATGCCATTAAACAGAAATACAAAACACATAAATGGAAGTAAATATTCATAAAGCTCGTACAATTGAAATCCATTAACATTCAAAACATAATAAATAAAATTTCTTTTCAAGATCTATTCATAAAAAATATCATAACTAACTTTTTCTAACAGTTCTACAAAACATACGATTTTTATTTTATTTTATCTTTTGATTGCAGTAGAACGGAAGTGAAGAAAAAACTCCAGAACCTTTTATTTTCCGTCTAGAAGGAAATATAATGCTCTTTTCAGACAAAGTCTTTTTGCTTTTTTGGAAACCTTTTCATTCGCAAAAAGTCTTT
This sequence comes from Parasteatoda tepidariorum, assembly GCF_982258835.1. NCBI lineage: Eukaryota > Metazoa > Arthropoda > Arachnida > Araneae > Theridiidae > Parasteatoda > Parasteatoda tepidariorum. Next base: position 72,900,395 of record NC_141757.1, read on the forward strand.
AACAATGATAAGTTGTGAAAACTTTCTAAGATACTTAGGTTTAAGTATATTTGTCGTAACATTTTTACTTTTTTATTATAATTTTATTGCTTTCATTTGTTAACGACCATTAATTTAAAATTTCGATGGAAAATAATGGGCTAACAATTTACTATGTGTTTTTACGTTTTTAATGTAAAACGCGTTAAATTAACAAAGTTTTTTCATTGTGACTCTGGAACAAAAATATTTATCAATGATATAAAGGAAACAAGATTTGTTTCCTAATTTATAATAAATTGGGTATTTATAATTCGATTTAGTTTATGGTTTACTGTTGACTAATTTTTCGCTTCTTTCCAAAAAATAAATTTTGTATTAGGAACAGCAGAATTACACAGAGATGAGTCATAAATGTAATAACTATGAAACATATATATAAAAAAGATGAATTATAAATTTACTGCGAAGCACTGATAAGCAACGTTTTTCATGTTTTTAGTTACAATGAAAAAATAATTTAAAAAAAGTTGTTGATCAATTTTATTTGTTATCAGTTTTGTCTCACTAAAGTTACAAAATAAAACTGTAACGATACGACAATGTACGGTTGGCTGCTTTAGACTTAGAAAACAAGTTAATTAAGACAAGCTACTAATTATATTTCTTTAATCAAATTTCAAAATTTGCAACAGATGACTCCATTGTCAGAAAAAATAGCAAAACAATATTTATTGCTGCATGTAGGGCCATTCCCGGCTGAAATATTTTCACAAGCGTTTGTTGCTATTGTCAAAAGGCAGCTCAACATCGTTGCTGCAGAGTTTGACTTTTTTATGACATTGTTTTATGGCTTTTTTAGTTACCAGCGCCATTTTTTGACGAACGTTGCAGCTTATATTAAATGGGTATGAAGAAATCATTTAGTTTGTTAGGCACAACACAGCAAATCGTGCAATCTATGCATCTCCTATATCTATCTAGCAATCTACTTCCTTTCCTTTTTCTTTTGTTTTTTAATATCATCTGACATGTTTGGGACACTCGGTAAGTAATTCTTCTTGAAATCATATTAGTTTGATTTTAACAATGTGTCCCCAAATTTAAACATTTCTTCTTAAGTATTAGAATGTAATGCAAATAAATGCTCTCTGGTTTTCGATGCAGAATGCAACAAAAACATTTTTCCGCCCATTTTCTTGAATTTATTCGTCACTTTGCGACAAGCGGAATATTTCCGAATTAATTGTTTTCTGGTATGTCTTTTTTAAAATAAGTGTTATCTAAATTTAATATCTACGAAATATAATCTGATTTAATCTTTTTTTTATTTTCAGTTACGTATAGCAGTCTATTATATTAAGAATTCATATTTAAAATTGTTGTAAACATTTAGAAATAGACGCAAAGTTCACGAAAAATAAATAAAGGGAACACCCTACATAACTTCTGATCTAATGATCAGTTCGTCGCATTTTAAAACTCAATCTTAATGCTTTGAAAGGGTGACTTCAAATATGCTAATTACTTAGTACATACGATATATTAGGTTACGAATTCAGAAATACGGAAAAAGATACTTTTTTTGAATAAACATACCTTTTTTTCGATATTCGATATATTTTGATTTCTGTGGAGATTCGGATAGATTCAGATTTCTGTAAGGGGTAGCCGCAATCTGGGAACGATGATCCCCGTAGTTTAGTCATGAAAGTGGTCCAAAGTTTTGATCACTTAATGTTAATTTTACTCTTTGCGTATTTCGCCATATCTTTTAAACTTTTTAAGCAAATTGAAACATTTTTGAAAAAAAAATTATAAAATTCGTGTATCTAAAAATAATTTCATGCAAAATATAAATGTTAGTTAATATTTATTATACTTTTTTATAATTTAATTTAATAATAGTCGAACCAATTTTGAATCGGAAGATATACAACTTTTATATCATTTTGAAGAATTTAATTATACATGTTAAAAAAATAAAATTTGAGCAAAACTGGTTGAATAATTCCTGAGATATTATATATAAACTTTTATTTCTCAGAAATTTTTCGACCGATTTTGCACGTATTTTGCCCCTTAAAATTGCATTGCTTGAAACTGCATGACAATTTTTAAATCTTGCAATTGATAATTTCTTCAACTATTATTAAATAAAATAATAAAACATAATAAATATTCACTGAAAATTATATTTGACATGGAAATATCTTTCGACAGAAAAATTTTAGAATTGTGTGCAAAAAAAAATTCAATTCACTTGAAAAAAATTTGAGACTTGGTGAAATACGCAAAAAGTAAAATTAACATCAAGGAGTCCAAACATTGGACCGTTCTTCTGACCAAACTATTGAGACCATATTTCCCAGATTGCTGATATTTCGGCGGTCAGAAGTCTGAATCCGTTGGGAAAAAAAGTTACGTTTATTCAGAGAAAGTATCTTTTTGGGTTGAATTCCGTTACTTAAAATATCATCTGCACTAATTAATCTGCATTTTTGGAAATTACAATCGTGAACCGTTTAGATATAGTTCTAAAACGTGAAGATCTGATTGCCAGATCAAAAGCTATTCAAGGTTTTTATTTTGCTCACTGTTCACCCATAACAAATCATTTTTACCATTTAGAATGGTGGCAACAAATAGTAGCTGCTTTAAATCATGCAAAAGGTATTGTTGATGCAAGATTTATTATTTTAAATAATCCTCTTTGAGAAATGCTTCAACATTTCAGTTTCATTGTCTTTACATTTCTATTATAGACCAAGGAACTTTATATCCTGGAGCCTTCTTGATGCTGAATATGCTTTCTTCCGTCAGCTTGCCTGAAAGTTCGATGACTTTTAAATGGTATATGGAAGACGATAATGAAATGAAATCTCTTCCAAGTAACATGCGAGTCAGTTCTACCGGTGGTTTACTGACCATATCCGAACTTCGTAAGGAACAGCAAGGAATTATGTCATGCGCTGTATATACCAATTTGAATGTGTTCGCCACCAAAAAGAGATTTTTAATCAAGTCCGTCAGTCAAGGTAAATGAATATAAATTATCATAAACTAGAACAGAGACTTAACAATCGGAAAAGCAACACCAGGTTTTGAAAAATAAGTTGTTCCATCCCTTATAAAAAATAAGGTGTTTTTTGAGGTTATTTTAAGGTTGACAGATGTTAGAAAATACATCTGAGATGGAAAATGAAGTTATATTTCGTACCAAAAATTACCTCATTAATAAACCTCAATTTTAATCTCCGTTACACCTCATGAAATCATCCTCATATATAACTCAGCAATACTTTTAGTTGATATTGGGTGAAATTATTCACACTTCAAATATACTTATTCTCTGGAAGTCCAGAAAAAATAGCCTGTGCACCACAAAAATAACCTCTTTAAGCTGGTTGCTCTAAGTAGATTTCCAACAACCTCGAAACAACCTCAGGTACGAATAAAACAACTTCATACACCTTGATTATACACCTTGAGAGGTTGATCTTGAAAGATTGTTTTTGTCAACTTCAAATAAACCATAAATCAACCTTGAAACCTCAAAAAAATCTCAAATAAACCTTAAAAACACCTAAAATTTTTGTAAGGGATACCATATGACACCATAATATGGTAAACCCTAGCAATTTTCTGAAATAAACTAAATACAATTGTTTTCTATTTTCTGTGGATTTTTCTAAAAAGTCGAATATAATAATTTTTCACTGCCTGACGAAGTAGTTCCGATGATATTTGATACTTTTGGGTACTCAGACGATTTCCTAATACAAACGATTAAAAAAAATTGTGATCGATATTTTTTACCTCAAATGGCTAAAGATATTTTTTCATAAAAAACTGGCAAAATCGTTTCCAAGCTATACTGCACACAGTGAAAAAAAAGCATGGCCATAACTATTAAAACTAAACTCAGTGGCGCGACAGCCTATAGAATTCCAAGACCTACTGTGCCCATCTCAGTTTCCGGAGTAAATACTTAAATACAGCATGTATTTGTAGGTCCCTTTAATGTTGGTAATGGATGAGTAAAAAAAAAAAGAAATCACTCTGAATAACTTATTTTCTAATGAGCAAATTTTCATCTCATAAGTATTCATCTTTATGCCTCAAATGCGCTAATAAATTAAATAAGCTAATTTCTAATTGAGTTACGAAACCAAACACAGAAAAGCATTTCCTTAGAATAAACATACCAGTTTTTTTCAATATGGGTTTTTAACCCTCGGTATATGGGGAGTAGTCGAAATATGGGAAGTATGGTTCCATCAGCAGTATAGTCAAAAGAGCGATCAAAAGTTTGGGCGACTTAATGTTGATTTCATTTTTTCCGCATTTCGCCATTTTTCTGGAAATACTGAAGTTAATCAATAACATTTCTCACGTAGTTATGAAAAATTTTCATTCAAAATTATCATTCTTTATTTTGTTATTTTTAATTACATCTGATAATTAAAAAAAATTAAATTTTAAGACACGCAAAATTTTGCTTCAATTCAAATTGTACAAATTTAAAGGACAATACAGAAAATTTGACCATAATCGTTTGAATAATTTCTGGGAAATAAAAGTTTGAAAATACAATTTTTTTTTTTTAGCAAAAATGAAAGAACTTTATAATTCAGAATCTATTTAACAGATTTTGAATGCATTTTGTATTTTGCCTTTTAAAAATACTTACGATAAAAAGAAGAAAAAACCTGATAATCTCGCAATTCATAATTTTCGATTCTTACTAAATAAAAATAATAGAATATATTAAGTTCTTTGTAAAAATTAATTTTTACCTGTAGTAGCGTTTAGACAAATATATTTCGCAATTGCGTACGAAAATTTTTGTTTTAAAAGCTCCCGAGGGGGGGGGGCGAAAAACACTTAAAGTAAAGAGTTCGAAAACTTCTACCGCGCTCCTAGCCTGGTAGAAACATATTTTTTAAATTGCGACTACTTACAATATTTCTATACGTTTTTTTGACTGATTAGCACTAAATAATTAGCATAGTTGAGATTACTTTTTTAAACATCAAGATAAACACTTATTTTGTGAAACTCCGTTCATTAAGACTAAAGTTAAACAGGCTTTTTTTTCACTGTGTAACACGTGTCGTTCAGTAATTCACTATACTTTATATACATATGTTTTCCTAAATTCATTTGATTCTTTAAAAAATATTAAAAATAATTCACTAAAAGTTCATTTTTTGTAATTTTTCAAAATATTCTAATGTTGATTTGCATTGAGAAAAGAAATATGGTCAAAAATAGCAGAACATAGTAAAATTTACCGTGTTTCTGGCTCTACGGGACCACTAAAAAGCACGGTAATTTTCACCGAAGCGCTTTGATAATAATTTTAATAAAATTAACAATTAAATATAATATAATAATGAGTGATCAAGTTATGTAAGTTTGGTAAAATTTAATCATTTTATCCTGAAACGTTAGAGAAAGGCATAAAAACCATTTAATCAGTAAAAAGGTTTTTTCAGTTTTATATTTCTTACTAATATGTGACGGCAAGAATTTTAATTTTGAAAAGCAAAATTTGTGGTAAAAGTGTTAACATATAAAGGGAAAAACTACCAAATGAATGGTTTAAATACAGTATATATACATTTTTCTTTTACCATAACTATGCTTTTTTTAATCCAGAAATGGCTTTACAATTCTATACGGTAATTTCTCAAGGATTTCTTTGTCTGTGTGCTTTTTATTAAATATTATGCTTCTACCTTCAAATTTCTAAAGAAGTTTCTATTGTTGTATCATATACTGACTCACTGAAATTTATTTTAAAGCATCTATTAGTGACTTGTTGTTCGTGAAGCATTAAATATTACAAGAGTACACTTTCAGAAATACATTATATTGTAAATATTTCTTTTTATTATTAAAGAAGCAGCGTATTTTAATATAATCAAATTCGTTTGCTTTTCATACTTCTTTATTTAAAACTTGTTGTGGTAAATAGTTGTACGATTAAAAATTAAATAATATTTTCATAATTTATTACTCTTTTGTGTCACTTTTGCATGATGCATATTTATTTATTTAGATGTCATTTTATCGCATAGTTTAGTTCATTCTTTACTTTGTTGTAAGACGTTATAGCATTTTATAAAAATTTTGATATTGTGTGTGAAAATGATAGTAGGTTTGCACTTTCTCACTTCAAAAAAAGACGTGAACATCTCACCAACGAATGCTATCAATCACTGTCAACGTTCTGCACGAACTCCAGAAAAAAGCAATGCAATATACTAGTATTTTAGAGGGATATTTTAAATCAGATTCTGGAGCATTTTGTGGCAGAATTTTAAGATAGTTTCTGATATTAGCCAAGCACAAAATATAACGAAGTGATAAGTGTTAAAATGTATGGGATTTTGAGATAAAATATTAAAAAGAGATATTGTTTTTACACTGAAATATTGTTCCTATAAAATTAATTTTTCACAATTATATAAATAAAAAAATAAGTTGCATATTTCAATTAGTTAAATAAATTTAATACATTTCAATGTGTAATATGTTACAATGTATCTACAAATAAAGCACTTTTTTGGTAGATATATCATCATGAATCTTAGTATTAAAATTACCAAGCGGGATATTGTTCAAAATTTACGCATATAGTAAAGCTTTACAAATAGTCAATCGATTGTTTAGGCCATGGAGCACTGTAATGATCACTATACTATTTTTATGTTTCCACTGTTACAAGCTTAATAATATTTCAAAAATATGTAATGGATCGTTTAGACCACGCAACACTGGAAATATCAGATTTTAATGTTACAAGCCTAATAATATTTCGAAAATAATTAAAGGATTATTTAAGTCACGCTACATTGGAATGACCACCATACTGTTTCAATGTTTTGACTGTTACAAACTTAGTAATATTTCTAAAATAATAAATGGATTGTTTATAGACCACGCAACACTGGAATGATCACCATACTGTTTTAATGTTTTGGCTGTTACAAACTTATTATTTCGAAAATAATTAATGGATTGTTTAGGTCACGATGCATTGCAATGATCACTATACTATTTTAACGTTTTGACTGCGATAAGCTTAATAATATTTAAAAATCCATCTCATTTTAATTTTTAACTTAAATAAATTACATTTTGCAATTTTTTGATCTGTTACTTTTTCTCGTGAGTGCTTTTTTCCTTTTATCTACCCAATAAAATTTTAAAAAATTATTAATTTTCATTATTTGTTTGCTTTCATCATTGAACAATACGAGAAAAAACTCATAAGAGAAGACCCCTACTTTTTACAAATAAAAAAATCCGTTTATTTTCTATAATATAGTACCATTTTAAAGCTTGAACATATGTCTAATTTTCTATTTAATCATAAACGCTGTAGCATATGCTTGTATCATTCCAGCTCCCCGCAATGTCTTTGGATTGAATTTCATATTTTACCTCGTCATTGGAACTGAATCGCCTTCAAAACAAATATTCTTTTAAGTTAAGGTAAAGATGGTAACCACTAGGTGCTAAGCCTGGAGTAAGGAAAAAAGTATGGGGACGATATTTTGAACCAATTGTGATGGATTAACGAGTGAAAAACGGGACCATAAAGTTTAATGGTTTCTTATGTTTAGGACGGAGTTCATATGACTTTTCCATACCAAAACTGTCACAGGGTCTACAGAAATGCATCCAATTGAATGGAATTCCACATTTACCAAACATTGTTCAACTATATCACTTAAGACAAATAGAATTCCACATTTACCAAACATTGTTCAACTGTATCACTTAAGACAAATAGAATTCCACCTTTACCAAACATTGTTCAACTGTATCACTTAAGACAAATAGAATTCCACATTTACCAAACATTGTTCAACTGTATCACTTAAGACAAATAGAATTCCACATTTACCAAACATTGTTCAACTGTATCACTTAAGACAAATAGAATTCCACCTTTACCAAACATTGTTCAACTGTATCACTTAAGACAAATAGAATTCCACATTTACCAAACATTGTTCAACTGTATCACTTAAGACAAATAGAATTTTGCATCGGGGGAGATCGTTCTTGTGTTGAAAATGCTCTATTTACTTCAAATTGGGATGCCCTAGATTTGAATTTCTTTTAAATAAGATTTTTTTCTCTCCATTTTCTTTGAAAAAATTTATCAAAAATCTTAAATTTATATTTGTTTTACAGAAAATTAAAGAAAATTGAGAAATCAATGAATATTGTGGTATACAGAATATTTTTAATTTTGGAAACATTGAAAAAATGGCTTGAAAATATTTAAAAGCAAAAATGATTAAATTAAGTTTCAGATGTTGCAAAAAACAGCAAGAAAATTAAAATACTAAATGTTGAACGAATATTTTGTACAAGTTGTTAGCCTTTTAAAGAGAACATTCTGAGTAACAGAATAAAGTGTAACTGATGTTATTGAAAACTTACAATCCCATTACTTTCAAAACTTGTTAAAATGATAATGATTGTAATTATAAATTCATAGCAGTAATGTATAAGTCTAAAAGTGTTGTTCCTTTTTTTAGAAAACAATAGATTGATGTTCTTGCCAACTCGTGCTTCGAAGTATCACAGAGAAATTTCGCAAAGACTCTATCGCAACAAGAGACAATTCGAGTCAAACTTTTTTGAAGATGAGGCTCGAAAAAGTGACGAAAGTGCATTTATGGATCATGTTAATCCTAATAAAGAGGATTATATTGATTTAAATAAAACACCAAGCTCCAAGTCAGAATCTTTGGAAAATAGAAAATACGATGAAAATACAGTAAAGGAACCATTTCTTCCTGATAAAGATGAGTCCAAGTCTGATTCTGACGAAAGCAAAAAATATGATGAAAATGTAGTTAAAGAACCATTTATTTCCGATAAAACTGAATACACCGGTCCAATTAAAAAACCAAATTCCAAGTCCGAATCTGTAGAAAGTAGAAAATACGATGACAGCGCAGATTTTATTCCTAAAAAAGATGAATACACGGATCCAAATAAAAAGTCAAGCCCAACATTCGAATTTGTCAAGAAGTCAAAATATGACGATGACGGATTTCGAATTTATTTACCCAGTGATAAAAACAATTACATGCCTTCGTATAGGAAACCAAGTCCTAAACTCGACTCATCAGATGACGTAAGTGTTGATGTAACGGAAGGTCCCCAATTCTCAACTTTATCAGACGAAAAATACGAAGAAATGAAAACTCGCCTCACCACCAGCGACAAAATAGCCATGCTGATATCCAAATGTGATGCAGACTTTGAATGTTCGACGTACGCTTCCTGCATAAAAATGACAAAAACTGAACCGGGATTCTGTCGATGTTTGCCACGTTTTGAAGGTAATGGAATATTTTGCTGGGAAGTTCACAAATCTGTGACCTAAACAAAATGCCAGAAATGGATACCAGCTGTTCTGTTGCGGATAAAAAGTAAAGATGATTCATAGCACGCAGTATCTCAAATATCTCCATATTTCATGTGGTGTCACGAAAAAGGCATATCCGATTAAAAAACAAACAAATTCGAACAAACAATAAGAATCGATATGTATCAGAAACAGCTGTGTCATTGATTCTTCATAACAGGACTGACTCTGCTCTTCAAAATCGATTTTGTAAGAGAAGTTTGAAGCACTTTATTTAATGTTATTGGTTTCGATTGATTTTTTGTACAATTTTTTTGTCATCTATAAAGAACTAGTCTATTTTTTTTTTTAATTTTGTGAAAAAGAAACTTTTAAAAGAAATTACTTAACTTCTTGTCATTTCAATTTGTTATTTAATTTATAGCGTAGAAACCACAATTCACAAATTATAAGTAGAATTTATTTAAACGAAATAAAATAACTCGTTTACTTTAACACGCAAGTTATTTGTGAGAAACGATGCAGGCTGTATTCCACTAGATTATGAAACTAAGAAATCGGCACAGGGCATCATTTTACTAACAAATATAGGAAGGTATATATGGTAATCACGTCATCTAATGAGCCATGGGTATTCAGAAAGCAGAGTGTTCGAATCCCAGCGTCAGCTTGTCGACACAAATTCCGCACCTAGCTCGCACCGACCACAGCACTGACGTAAAATATCCTCAGTGGTAGACAGATCACGTGTTAGAGTACCCTTGCAGTCATGCTAACCGTGGGAGCTTAATGTGGCTTTTCTCTCCTTGTAATGCAAATTCGGGTTATTTCCATCAAAAAGTCCACCACGAAGGTAAATATTTCGCCCAATACTTGATCCAGAAGTTCTCTTGTTTTCTGAATTGGGTTCAAAATTATAAGGTTACAGAGTAGAACATTAGTAGTCGTAAACCCAAAATTGGGTTAGCTGTTCAACGACGGTTAGAAAACGTCATTTAATGAACAATGATTCGTTTTCCTTAAAATAAATAGCCTACACGATGAAAACAATTCTTGTAAAATTACCGTTCTGTATTGTAATGACATTTCTGACAAAAAAAACCCATAATTCTGGTTAATTAAACCCAAAATATAAGGTATTTTATCCAACCATTTAGGAATTTTTCCGTTCGTGTACTGGAAACAGTGTTCGTGGAAACAGTGTACTGGAAATTTTGGTCTTCAAAATTGTAGGTAAAAGTGAAAAGATAATTTAACTTCCTTAATTTTACCTAAATTGTAATCAAAGCGCTACGGTAAAAATTGTCAAACTTTTTTGTGTCCCCAAAGATCCAAAAACGCTAAACAGTTTAACCATATTCTGGTAGTTATGACCATGTCTTCCTCTCAGTTTATGAATTATTGCTATAAATAGTGATTTCAGCTTAAAAGCAAAGCCTTTCGTTAGGCATTTTTTAATGATACTATTTTTTAAATATTGTTTTGCGGTTTTTTTTTTTACACTAGTGGGCTGCGCTCCCTGTTCGCTAACGCTCGCCAACCCACGAAAATTGCTACGCAATCTTGCATGGTTTGCTTCGCAAACCAAGCTCGCTTCGCTCGCTTCTAACTTAGGTACATTGCAAATGCACAAAATTCTAAGAATTCAAGACAATCATTCAAATCCATATAACAACTTTTAAAAAAAAAATGCATCTTTTTAGTAAATACTAAGTCATTAAAATAAATTTGAATTCAAATAAATGACATGTAATTCGTTAAACCTATTAGAAATGTGCTATAGTATAAAATCTTAAGATAAAATTTCTAAAACTGATATCTCTAAAAAGGTTAAAATTTTGGCGTGAAAAAAAGCTCTTTCGACAAAATACTAACATAGAGATCTATCGACAAAGACTACTCACTTCTGCCTAGCTTATTAGTATGAGATTGCCATAGCTGATAGGGTGAATTTCGGAATGCTCTATCTGGTTATTTCAGTTTCCGTTTTTAAAAGCGCTATATGTTGAGCCACCTCATCTAGATTTGGCATGTGACATTTTTAGCGGCAATCATTGGTCGATTTTCCTGCGTTGCCATTCGAGGAGTTGTAATGAGGCTTATTTTTGTCGCCGTGTAAGAGAAATATATATATATAGATTTGTTTGCCAATTATTATAAAACTGATAAATATCTTATAAATATCTTAACCAATTAATTTAAATTTTAAAAAAATAACTTCTTTTTATTTTTGCGTTCTTTTATAGAGCTACATTTAAATGAGTGAATATTATTTTAAAATCCAAATGGCAATTTTTGTTCCTATACTAAACTTTATCTTTTTATATCATTATATTTTTTCTTTCCTTTCGTATTATACTTTCTATTAAAACTTCATAACGTCCATATAAATATCCATTCACATTTAATACAGAGTTAAATTAGTTCATTCATCAAAGTGGCATTCATTAAAGTAAATTTATTAAAGTAAATTTATTAAAGTAATAACATACATTAAAGTAACTGACATTAAAGTAGCACTTATTAAAGTAACATTCATTTAAGTTGCTTGAGACAGTATAAGAGTGACTAGTCTACAACTCTATTACTTAACTTTGCAATGACGATTTCTGCTAAGTTTTGTTTAAAAGTACTTTTCAGAATGTATTAAATCTGGTTTTCATATAATGCATGCATATTTCCAGTTGTAATGAAAAGATTTTGGTTTGGAGAAGATATAAAATAGTTTAGGATGAAAAGTTTGTTGAAGAAATTTAGATGAAGATGATGTTGTCGATTGATATATTTCCAACTGTCCATATTTTATTCCAGAGTGATACCGGAAAGCAATTGCATAATAAACATCACAAATTGCTTAAATAAAAAAGCAAATATAAATAATAAAAATATTTTTTTTGATATATATGGAACTACAGAATAAAGATCAATCTTAATTTGTAATATAAATATACATTACTAAATTATAAATTTGGAAAATTGCCTGGGGGGCGTAACTGCAGGGCTAAGCCCCGCAGGACACCCCTGTCCACCAAGAAATCGAAAAAGCGAGTGTCATATGTACGTTAGCATAATTTTCGCCAAGAAAAGTTAAGGAATCCATGTATTGGTTATTTATTGATTAAATTTAACGCCAAGGCTCTTTTTCTGAGTCTTGTGCATTCAAATGTGTTGGCGGGAAAGAAAGCATGAGAAATAATAACGAATTTTACTGAATTCAAACATTAGCAACTATATAACTGTTTTCGAATTCTATGCTAAAGTGTTAGGCAGATGTAAAGAGAATCTCTAAAAATAGATTTTATTCTGCATTCAATTCAAGGTTGCGGTATAAAAATATCACAGATTATATTAAGGATTTTTATTAGCTGACAAAATGATTAAATAAGATAATAATTTAGTTTTTAAAGGGTGGGAAATATGCTATGCATATTTCGGCGTGACACCAATGTATATTATAATTTTATAATATTTATTTCTGTCAAGTTTCATTGGATAAGTGCTTTAGAAGGTATGAAATCTGATACTTAATGGAACTCACATCAGAGATAAGACTTAATTAATCACATAAATAATGTAAACATATGTGCAAAAAGTTTTAACTAATAACCACATGTGGGAGGTTTCATAAATATTGAATATATATTTTTGAAATCCTCGTCAAACATGAAATCTTAAAACCCTCCCACATATAAGAAAAATTCCTTTTTAAATCCATGCGGAGAATAAATAGGTTTTTCTGAATTATAATGCGAGTTGTTTGATTTGAATATTTTTAGCAATGTACTGTCTTAATAAAATGAATAAGATCATATGAATATTTAAGCAATATGAATCGATTGTATTTATTAATATCTATTGGTTTAGAATCATGCAAGAAGATTAAAAATTCACAAATAAATTATTACATTTTTATCAATATAAATTAAGCAGTTGCACAAAGTTAGAGTAATTAAAAAATATGATTTTTTGAAAATGTTTGACAGTTTTGTTAAAAAGTAGTTATGTACATGAGTAGCTCAAAAAATTTTGAAAAACTATTTAAATCGTAATTAATAAAAATAGTAAAATAAAAATTAAAATAAGATATTAAAACTAAACCTGCTTTAGAAAAGTGTCAGGATAATATTATGAGAAAAAATTAAAAAATATGATTTTTGGTCCAAAATTATGAAGTAAGACCTTCAAGTATGTGAATTCAAATTTATTAATATTAAAGAATTTAGGTTTAGACTTAAAAGGTTATAAACAAAGTATACATAGAGAAAAAAATTCAAAATTTAGTCGAAAATCATTTACAATCTTACAAATGATAAAAAAAAATCTTCACTGAATAACGTAATTGAAAAAAGTATCGTAGTAAGTTTCAAAAGTTATCAAAAGAAAAAAAAATCTATGCTTGAAGAAAGTCAAAACATGATATAACATTCATTATAATAATCTTAAAAAAACAACACCAAAAAAAAACGAATTACACTTGCAATTACCGAATAAAAACACCCCTTAATTCTCAATAACCTCCTTTTCAATCATTTTTCGGAATTGAAGCAGGGTCATCAATACAAAAATGTCTCAAAGAAAAGAAAATTAAAAACCAAAAGAGGTTCTAACCAAATGGCGATGTACCCAAACAGAAGACGAAAAGCAAAAATAAGAAAAGGGGAGATAAAATAAAGAGTACGTAGGGAGAGTATTGCGGGGAAAGCTGATTACAGGCTCTCTCAAAAGAGTGCTTTTCCTTCACTGTTAATACGTCATTTTTATCGGCCAAGAGAGAGGAGCAACTCCGTTAACTTAACGTTGTCTTTTATTCAGAAAGAAGTGGAATTATATTTCCCTCGCCAAAAGCTTAAACATTCGGTTCATAACAATGGAGATATTTTCTCAAACTAGAACAATTTTATCTTAAAAGAAGTCCTGACGTTATCAGTCTCTTTGTTCTTCGGATGTGATGGAATACGAATTTATATATTGTTAAAGAACGAAAACACTGCATTTGGCGGTTTTCAGTTTATGCATTTGATTATAATTTTAGCTAAATGAATAATTTCGAACTTTTTAAGTCTCCTCTAAGACAAGCCTTGATCGAAATGCGGTAGGGGAGAGTCGGGTAGCCCCGCCCACTTAAGGAGTATTGCTTATATTTCTGTATAATATTGAGTAATAATCAATATTTTTGTATGTTTCTATTGTTTTACCATCTAATTAAATAATGCAAAAAGAATAAACCAAAAAAAGAATAGTTTAACTTTAAAAAAAATGGAAATTTAAAAAAAACATGTTTTTCAGCTCTTTTCAAAATCTGTCTGGTATCCCCGCCCAGTTACAAAAATTATGTTTTTCGACTGTTTTTTTAGGTATAAATGAAAGTGACCAATGTATTGACAATAGATGAACCTCATTTATCATTTTTATCACAAAATTATTTTATTTATTACATATTTATATACTTTTAGTGAATTCTATCATTTAATAACAACAATATTTGTTGTTAAAAATGCATATAACATTCAAATTTGAAGCAATAAAATAATAATCTTTGCAACCATACATTTATCGACGAAATAAAATTGGTCGGTGATACCCGACATTCATGTGAGCGGGGCTACCCGAAATCCAATTTTTTTGTAAATTTGTAATTACTCGAACAATTTTTCACACATAAACTTCTTTCTTCGTGCAAATTATACTTAAGACTGCATACTTTAATGCTGCATGTATAGAAAAATTATTTTTTTAGTATTAAAATGAAGTTTAATCGAAACATTCAACCAATTTTTCTTAATTTCATGACTACTGTATTCAACATATATTCAAAACTATTGTTAACCATGTTAACAGCTGCATAAATACTTGAAACTTTAAAAATAATATTTTTTTAATATAAAAATTAATGCCCGATGGCCCATTGATTTGAAAAAAATATTCTATACATATGAAATTGGCATTGGGCTGGGGTACCAGCTGGGCGGGGCTACCCAACTCTCCCCTATATCAGATCTCTTAAGAGGAAGCCATACCACGGGAGAAAGTTTTCCTAGTGGAAATATTTTTCTTAAATACCCAGATGAAAATAAGTTATGAGGATATAACTTACTATTTCATAATGGGAAAGTTCTCTTCCAATAATTTGTCTACTTTTTGATATTTCTTTTTTATTTATTTATTTTTTTAGCAGTTGAAGCTTCATAGCTTATTTTAGATTTATTTGAGCTCACTTTATCGTTCGTTTAATATTTGGCTTAGTATTGAAGGTGAAAGAGAATTTGAGACGAAAAGTTTTTCCCCCTGGTATGGCGTGGTATACCAAAAATGTCATTACTATGTAATGCGTTAATTTTTCAAAAAAAAAAAAAAATTCTCTGTGTAAAAAAAATAAAAATCAATTTACTTTTAACCATCATATTGTATCTTTAGCCTTAATACGATAAAAATTTGCAGCAACTTTTTAAGATTATTGAACCATTTGTAGGGTTTCTATTTATGTGGTGTAATTAAGCTCAATAATATCAATACGGTTCAACTTATTACCATATTAAGGTTGCGGCAAGTTTTAACGATATTACGGAATTTACGATACTCCAAAATTTCAAAACGCGTAGGAATTTAATGTTCTATAATAATTAAAAGTAACGCTGATCTATTAAATTAGCGATTCCCAAATGAAGTACCACGGAACCCTAAAGTTCCATGGAAAGATGGGAGGGGTTCCAGGAATTAGGATATTTTAAACCAGCAATAATATTATTCCAATCAATAATCCATAATTTATTTAATACTTCGCTTGTTTATATGAACATCTGTATGTGAAATGCGAATGACTAAAAGATTCGAAAGTAGCAAATTTAAAAAAAAAAATATTTTAAAAAAATACACTGCATAAATTATTAAAAGATGACGCATTTTATAAAAAAATTTATAGGTGTTTCTCATCGATCTTTTCAATTCAAAATTAAATTCGAGCCTTTCAATTAAACGTTTTTCTGATAACTATTCTTGCCGTTTATAACAGTTCTTTTTCGAAAACTTTAATTCAGTTTATTTTCAGCAAATGCATACAGTAGGAAAAAATTCTTAATACTAAATATTTCATTCTACACATTAAATAGTTTAAAAACAATTAGTATTTTTTTTTTTTTGGTTAGTATAGTCACAGCTACAAATGAATTTTTTTGTAATGCCCGGTTTCGGCCAAATGAAGCTCTATCATTACGGGTTCCATAGCCGAAAAAATATTTAAAACCGCAGTACTAGACAACCAGAGGCACGAGCTCTTTATGTATCGAATATTTATGAAATATATAATCTAAATCTGCCCTTTATAGCACAAAATAAATACATTTGTCATAAAGAAAATAATATAAAAAACTATGTTTGATGTTGCCAACAGGAGAAAAGGGAGAGGAAAAAAAATACATTAAAACAAGTTTCTGAGTTAAAACCTTAATGTAAATTGAAGTTTATTTTCATTAGAGCACCTATGGAGTGCATATCTAAAAAGCCAAGTGAAAATAATG
Organism: Parasteatoda tepidariorum; assembly: GCF_982258835.1. Taxonomy (NCBI): domain Eukaryota; kingdom Metazoa; phylum Arthropoda; class Arachnida; order Araneae; family Theridiidae; genus Parasteatoda; species Parasteatoda tepidariorum. Next base: position 72,917,291 of record NC_141757.1, read on the forward strand.
TCATTCAAAACTCTAGATTGTGACAATTATGAGGGTGTGTCCAAGTTTCACAAAGAAACATAATTATATTAATGAAAAGTTAGATGATCCCTAGAGTAAATTTGTGAATAAATTTATTGTATTTTTGAATGAATATAATAAATTTATACTGATAAAGCCGTTAATTTCTAAGAGTGTTACAAGATAGGAATATTTCTTACGAGATTATTTTTACCAGGAACATTAAATTACCAAAAAATTACACAAAAAAAGTGTTTTTAAGACATTTACGAGCAAAAGTTATTACAAAGTAACAAGAAATGATTTGATGAAAAATTTAAAACGCAAATTTTTTATGCACGCATATAAATTTTTTATTTTGTAGTCCTTTTGTTCTCCTTTCGTTTTTTATTGCTTTGTAGTAAACTACTGAATAACTTACTGAATATATTGTGTATTTTTGACTGGAGGGGCCAGGGTGGAACCAAATGTATTTTGATAGATATCCCTCAACCCCAGGTAGAATTGGGTCTGAAATACCCTTTATAAGTTATAAGCGAGTAAAACCGAAGTTTCATTTTAAAAAAAAAAAGTACTTCAAAATATCTTCAATTATTATTTATTGAGAAAAGGAAACTCTTGTATCTAAGAAACTAATGCATGAGTATAATTAAAAAGGCGAATCGAATAATATGCCATAAAATTTTCTATATTTCTTATTAAGTGAATCATAATTATATTTTAAGATTTTGGATGTCCAATTTATCTACGCACAAACAATCTGGGAAGACACAAACTAGTCCAACTTTCTAGGCATTTCAGTTTTCAGTTTTTCCACAATAAAAAAGAAATTATGTTAACTATTATTAAGTACAGCCCAAACAAGCATTCATAATTGAAATTGTTTGCGATATCTATTAAGCTGCTTCAGTACGTAAACATTAAAACATTGAACTTTCTTTCAGCCTAAAATGGTCACCATATTCACATGGCACGTATTGAATGGATTTTTTTGTTTCATTTTAAGGACAAGGATTTGTTCAAAAATTCCTAAAGCAAGCCTAAGAATCTTTGTTCAAGAAAATAGCTTAAAAGTCAATAGGTGATACCATGAAAGAAATTTTTCGAAGTGTTTTCACTACTGCATTAAGGCTAAAGATAATCCCATGGAAAATCTGTAAATATATTACTGGTGGTAATGTTTGTATTACATTTGAAAATTTAGTTGTGATGTTTAAAAAGCAAGAAAAACCGTAGTGTATGTTTATTCAGGATATTTCTAGTCACCCTATAACAACACGCACAACGCACATACAACATTTTTGAAGAAAAAAAATCACAATTTATCCCTCCAAATTGAAGAAGAATATTGCCGCTTTGCTAATTTATAAAACTGCAAAATTTTACTATTTCTGAATAATTTAGCGTTAGATTTTGCGTATTTCAGGCAATCTGTGAAAATCTCTTAGAGGCAAAATGTTTGGTATTATCCTAATTGATTCATTATCTGACGTGAAAATTACAAGGTTAAATTTCTGGAATGATTGAGAGCTTCTACGTTAGAATCTTGAAAGTATTAAATTTAAGAGCGATAGGATATTGAAAAATACATTAAGAAAGAGAAAAGTAAAAGTTCCAGAGTATGCTAAAATTTACCGTGATTCTTGTTATATATATTGCGAAAAAAAATTTGGCATATTTGGTATAATTTGGTAATTCTATAATGATATTGGAATTAAAACCATTCATTCGGTTTAATTTACAAAATATATTTTCGTTTCTAAATATGTGCTACATTGTTCATTGCTACATTGTTGCTAAATATGTGCTACACATATGTGTAAATATGTACGGTAAAGAACATTTTTACCTCAACGATTTTGAAACAAATTTCAATTGGAATAAAAAAATAAAATTATTTTGTGCTCTTTAACGTTGTTTACCTTAGTTTGTTAGTTTCAATTAGAATGGTTAGAAAACCGTGAGAAAGAAATTTGACTGGACATTAGAGCTAGGTTGTGGTTGAGTTGGGTTTTATCAAATGAACCACGGAATGTGATTTAATTAGTTTATTTGCTTATTTGACGCATAGTAAGAAATGGAAAGTACTAGCTTTTTTGTGTTGAACAGCACTATGGTGCTGCTATCTATGAGTGAATGAGAGTATCGTATTCTAATAATCCAGTGTCACAAATTGGGGAGTGCAGGACACTTAAATCACTTCATGTGTTGAAGGGAAAGGGAATATTGTGATTCAACAATGGGAGTCGAAAATCCGTTCTGTCTGTTATGAGATTGGCATATTAGACCTGCGGCTATAGAATGTACCCAGATTCAAGGAACTAAGTAGCTTTATTTGGTGGGCTTAGTTGGTGTGATAAAATTCTGGTTGTTTAACTATTACGTGAAAGCAGTTAATAAACTGTTTTTCTCACAGTTTATTTACCATCTTATTTATGACTGTTTCGTTCATAAATGGTAAAATGACTATTAAACAAATTGTTATTCAACCATTTTTTCCAAGAATTTTTTAACAGTGTAATATGAACTATAATTTTTAAAAACCGGTATTTCCCGTAAACCGTTACCTTATGAAAGAGAAAATAATCAAAAAATTGTTTTGTTATTATAAGCAGAATTATCATTTTCTTTACCAGAAATGTAATTACACATGCAGTACTGTATTTTTTCCCGATTTTTTTATCCGTGTACAAATTAAAATTTGGCAAACTATTTTTTATAATTTAAAGTTTGAAAATATAACAATACGCCAACCCGAATCAATATCTCCGATGAGTGTAAATAATGCTACACTTTATTGTAAAACTATAATCAGTAATAATTTTAACAATTTATAATCAGTTTTTGGTAACATTCGGGCATTAGCAATTCGTTTAAATAACTTATGAGGAATAATCATTTTGCTATGAGACACTTCAAATATTATATTCTAAATATTAAATAATGAGAATAATTGGATTTCTACTTTTTTATACTCCTTTTCAAAATAATTGTTCCCTGAGGTTTTATTTTGTTTTTCGAAAACAGTATAGATAACTAACATAAAAATGGTTGTGAGTTTATGAGCAAAAATCTCTCTAAGGAAAATTGGAATGAATATCTTTAGCGGTACAAAAAAAAAATTGCATCATGTTCAGAATATAATTTTAATAAAGGAAGTATTCTTGAAAAGGATAAAAAAATAACAGTAATAAACGATGATTTAGGGAGATGAAAGAAAGAAGTTTTCATACTTCATAAAGTTAGAACAAAATTTATGAAGTTTCACTAACGAGTTGTGAACTTGCATCTCATTTAGATTTTCTTTTTCTTCTTTGCTTTTCAATTCATCAAAGGCAACTTTTTATTTGTAATTATTGCTTTTGTTTTTAAATTAAAGAGAATAAAAAAAGTGCCATTTTGTAGACTAATTATGAAATTCATGTGCCAAAAAAAAATTTTATCTGAGAAATATTGATCATTAAATAATTAATATTGTTCAATTTAAAAGACATCCTTACCAAACAATTCATAATTTTCTGAAACAGTGGATACTTAAGACAGTTAATATTTAACACAAATATATAGACACACTTTATTTACAAACTGAACGCAAAAATTTTCCAAATTGTATAACTTTTTTATTTTCATATTTTAGCTAAGTATAAAATGCAGTCTATTTATAATAAAACAAAAACTATTTAAACATTTACAAAGAATAATTAAGTTTTACTTACTACGCATGAGCTATATAGTTAAGAACACAAAAAAGAAAACAACTAGAAAAGAACACAAAAAACTCAAGCAAAAAATATTTATAAGGATTATTAATAAAAGAAGAATAAAAATTTTAAAAAATTTTAAATAAACTTTGAAAAAAAATGTATTAATTGGAAATCAGAAAATTTAAAGATGAAAAGATATAATCTAGTTATCTACCCTTACGATTACCTCCGCAAAAATTAGTACTTTCTGATAGAGTATTAATAGAATCAAAGCAAAATATAAAAATACAATAGTGTGAGTGAGTATTGATTAGTAGGAATAAACAAGGTAAACTAGACAGTAATTAAAAGATCACTTTTTTTCCAAAAATTATAGAAAAATTCTTTGCACCGAAAGAGTGACATGAAAGCCTTGAAAGAAACTCTTAAGTTATTTATCTTGATGAGTTAAATTATTAATAAACAGTTTAAGAAATATTATTTAACACTTTTAAACATACAGAGTTTATTAATAAGCTTTAAATGTTGAATAGTCGGCGTAAAAATTTTAAATAAGTTTAAGAAAAGTTTAGGACACGAAAAGAGAGTGACATTCAGGTAATTTAATATTATTTCCCAGGAAAGTTTAAATGATTAATCTTTGTTAGATGAACGGAATTGTGTCTTAACGAAAAAGTATGTATAAAAAATTATTTTTATACATTATTATTTTCTACCTCAAGCCAATTACGTGATATTTTGTTTGGACATGATATTGTTAGGTTTTGTCATATAATCAAATATTAGTAGTATTTTATATTATTGTATTGATTAACTTTTAATTTAGTTAGAAATAGCTTTTACTAAAAACTTTATTAAAATAAAACAACAAAAGAACATAGACATTGGTTCTCTTAAAATTCTATTTAAGAAAAGAATTATCACTGTTTCAAGAGTAATTATTGGGTCGAATTTAAACTCAATAACAATTAAACACAAATAGATAATATCATCAAAAACAAGTTTATTTTTGTCTATTGGCAAATTCTTACTTGTAACATTAACTTATAAAATTTCCATTTCGCTAAATATTAGGGGCAGTAATTATAAATAAATTTGCATATCTATTTATTGTTATTAAATGTTAAAATTATGATTTAAGTAAGTTTTTAAAGACCTTAATAAGAATAATTTTGTTTGAGATATTCGCAGATATTTATAATAACTGAGTGCATAATGTAAACTGAGGATATTGTAATATATAATCACATTTCTTGAAGATATTATCAAGAACAAGTTAAATTATTTGAAAGAATTTGAAAAATTAAATCATTTATAAGCATGAATAACATCAATTATACTCACCGATTCCTCAATCTCATAACAATTGACAAAAGAAAGGTACCGAAAAGCACAAAACATTATTTGAAAACATATTCGCCATAAGCAAAACATCTAAAGGTTTCCATTTTAATCTCAAATCACTATTATTCACAGAAATTGATATGCCCATTTACACTATGGGAAACGAATCCTCCTTTCAAATCAAGCGAATCCTTGCACATTAGATGACGTTGTGATTATCATATATACCCTTTTAGATGTATTAGTAAAATGATGCCCTGTTCCGATTTCTCAGTTTAATGACTTGCTGAAATCCAGCCAGCATCGATTCTCACAAATAAAGCATTCTGTGTTGCCATTTCATTCGTCAATTCTTAAAGTTTCTCTCTATTTAAATTTCATCGTGAATTATTATTGTAAACTTTGCATATTAAAGAATTCTATAAAAATAATATACTAGTATTTTTTTTAAAAAATATTAAAATGCATTCTAAATAAAATGAAGCAAAATATATTCATGATTGTACAGAATAAGGGGATTAAAACGAATATATTTTAAAATGGATCGAAAATAAATGTATCACGGTTTTGTTGAGTACACATAGTCTTAATAAAACAAAATTATAGTGGAACTGAAATTTGTGACATATACTTATTGAAGTGAAAAATTATTTCTCTGAAATCTAAAGAAAATATGTATATATATATATATATATATATATATATATATATATATATATATATATATATATATATATATATATATATATATATATTTGTTAAAATATATATATTATTATATCAACAACAAAACAAAGATATTTTTTAATTTTTAATCCAACAGATAGTCATTAATAATAAATTTTAGTTGCTACTTTTTCTCTTTATTTTTCTCCGTTTATTTTCTTGGGACGAACATTGCTTTTATTTCTTATGATTAGGAAACCCGTCTCCTCCATTAAATGAACTTGTTAATTCAATATTTTTTTTTCGATTTTAAATAAAATACATTGTTATCACTTTATGTAAAATAGCTAACAAAATTTTGCGAAAAGCGATAACAATTTTTCATTTAAAATAGAAAAGAATTATACCACTTTTTGTAAAGTAGAAAAACTTTTAAAAAAGAAAATAATTCCTAAGAATCTGAAATTCCGAAAGAAACATATCTACAATAAAAAAGTGAAAAATCACTTAATCTGAATTGTAAAAAAAATCAGCTATGTTATTCTCTTCGTCGAGTAAATGTTTGAAAAAGAATCAAAATATATTTTTTAAAAAATATGTTTAAAGTAACCCAACTTTTCATTATTATTTAAGAAAATTATAGTGAATTACAATAAAGTTCAACAAAGAACCATTTATATAAATTGAAACATCCAAAGGAACTTTTCCTTAAGGGAAATTTATAAACAGTTTTTTCTTTTAAAAAAAAGTGAAAAAAAATCTAACTAAGTTGAAAAAGTATTTTTAAAGTGACAATGACATCTGCAAATATTCTCTTTTCTCTTCAGACTCAATTTCACAGAAATATATTTTTTCTGTATAGGCGGAAAGCACAGCTGGAGCAGGTGGTTTGTCAAATTCCAGCCAATACCATTTCGTTAAATAGTGAATAAGAACGTATGTTGACGTCTTTGTCGCCATTTTTTCTTTCTTTTCCATTCCCTTTTATGTCTTTTCATCAGAACTCTTCGTAAGGTTTATTGAATCGAAATCATATTTCAATCACGTCACCATTTAACATTAATACTGATTTTTAATAATTGAAATCCCTTTCTTTCTTTACAAAATCGTATACTTACATGGGAATTACTTTAAAACATCGTGTCCTAAATTATAAAAAAAAAATAATAACGTTTTTTAGAAGAGCCACTTTGAAAGAATTGAGAAATTTTCAAACAACTTATTCAATTGTGGTTGCTAGAAAATTTTGATAAAAGTTAATCAACAGTGAAATAAATTCAAAACTTTGCTTATCAATTGTGGAATAAATTCAAAATTTTGCTTATCAATTGTGGAATAAATTCAAAACTTTGCTTATCAATTGTGGAATAAGTTCAAAACTTTGCTTATCAATTGTGGAATAAATTCAAAACTTTTCTTATCAATTGTGGTATAAATTCAAAATTTTGCTTATCAATTGTGGAATAAATTTAAAATTTTGTTATTCAACTGTGGAATAAATTAAGTCTTTTTCAAATAACTGATCCTTAACTGAGCTAAGTAAAGCACAATGCCCCACTTTCCGAAAACTCTAGAGGATCCCACCGACAATATTTAAGTTTTTTTAATAATTATAAGTCTTATATTAAGTATTTTTGATAATAATAATTCAGTTTTTTTTCAAATTTTTTATTTACTGTTGAAAATGTGAAAGTTTTTCTTCCCATTTTACGTTTATCAAAGCAAATATTACACAATTACGTTATTCGTCAAAAATGTAAAATTTCGCGTGTCTTTGAAAATCACTTCGTGACGATTTAAGGCGAGAAGGGACTTTCAATTTTTTTTTTTTGAAATTATCAAGGGATTTGCTTGAAATTTTCAGAATACATTTATATTGTTAAAAACAACTGTTATACAAATTTTCAAAAAAATATTTCAAATTTTAAGAAATTAAAAAATTTAATTTTTTTAATTTTTTATGTTTTTTTTATATTACTCCTAGCGTCTGAAATTTTGTCAAAATGACAAAATTCTTTTAAAATATTACATATTAGGTAATATTGAAAAAAAATTTTGGAGTACTTTTTTAATTTTTTATTATAGAAACGAATAACATTACAAAAACAGTAAAAAACCTACATTTTTAGGAAAAAATCATCATATCTCTATAAAATATCATGTATAAAAAAAATTCTATTCTCTTAATTCAAAAAACTTTTCCAACAAAATGTTAATAATATTCATAAATATATAGCATTAAATTCTCAGGTCAATAGAATGAAAATTCATTACGCTGGAACAGTTTGAAATTTGTAAATTTGTCAAAAAAGACATTTTGAGAAAAATGTCTTTTACTACTTTTTCATTGCAAATTTTACTTCTGAACAAATATTTCTTGTTTTTGATATAAATACCTATAAATATTGTCTAAAGAACTAGTTTAATAACTATATACTTTAAACTTTTTTAAAAAAATTAACAAAATATTCAACTAATTTAAAACTAATTTAAAAAGAAACTAATTTTAACTAATTTTAAGCAGGCAAAAAAAGGTAAACAAAGGGGTGTGGTCAAAACTGAAATGGCCATAACTTCATCAATTTTGCTCTTATTCCAGAATTGTTTTTTTTTTAAATGTTCAGTTAAATGCCTAGATTTCAAAAATATAAAATGCGAAACATCGATTTTTTGACAAATTTTTGCTTCTTTGAAAGTCCCTTGTCGCCTTAATTAAAAATAAAAAGAAGCGAAAAATTTCAGTATTCTTTTCTAAGAGTGTTATGAGTTCCTTCCCTACACTCTTAAATTAGATGTTAAACCTTTTTAAGTTTAGAAAAGGCAACTATTAATCCTCAAAAAACTTTTGCTATTAGAACACAATAATCATTAAAAGTAAAATACATGAGACATCGACTAATGCAAACTTTTTTTTTACTTTTCTTTATGTTAAAAATATATATACTTTTGAACTAATGGTACATAAAAGTAAACTCATATTTCTTTTTAAGTAAAAAGAACACTGCAAAAGTTATTTTTGAATTTTCACGTGCATATTATTCTTGTAAACCAAAAAACATAAAAACATAGCAGGAACTGCTTTGTTTTTTAAAATAGGTCCATATCACATTCGAAATTCCTTCTAAATTTGTTTTAAAAATGTGTTTCAGAAACGAAGTAGAAGCTCAGTTCACAAAAAAGAATTCAGGAAAATATTTTCCAGATTGAGTTATTTTATACTCATTCAAATATAAATTGATAATATTAGATAAAATGCAACAACATTTTCCCATGAAAGATTCTAGTACTGAAAATAACAATTACTTGTTCACTTTTATAATATTTTTAATATAAATTGACAACAAGATAAATTTAAATTCATAAATATTTGTTGTAAAATATGTTATAAATTTGAAACGGCTTGATCCAACAGGATGCTTCTTTTTTGCTATTTCGTTTAGTTTTTATGAATTGATCTTCATTTATTTCTCCAAAGGTTACAAATCATTAACTGGTCATTCAATAATTTTCCGACGGTGATCGAACAGCCTTTTTTTAACTTAGCTTTCTTTACGTGTAGACACAATATGTGGGGCTGCAATACCTCAACCTTTGGGATACAATAAACTATTACTTTAACTTCAATAATAGTTCAATATTGTAACTACACATAATTAAATCAGAATACAGAGGAATGTGACTCCGGAAAGTCCGGTAATTACATATACTTTAACTTTGATTTTTACTTCAATAATCTAATTTCAGAATACATTTAAAATAAAATTATGTAGTTTTACATTAAACAAAGTTAACGTTTTAATTCGATACGATATCACACGATAATTTTTAGCAGATCATTCCTCAGGAATATTTTGTGTTCTAAACTCCTGACCTCTGACACTTTTCGGAAAAAAAAATTCCTAATTTTTTCTTTCCTCGAGTTCAACTTTTTCATACAACCTTTGAGTATGCCTTTTTTGAATTTTTGTATCTTTTTGATGAAAATTTTGAAATAGAGGATATTTTAATGCCCTACGTAAGCATTGCTCACATTCTTTCTCCCCTTAGCCAGTAAAAATAAGCACATCACAAACCCCTCCTTCCATTAGGTGCTTACATGAATGCATGCGTGAATGCTTACATGAATGAATTAGGTTCTTACATACGTTAGAATCTCACCTAATTACACATGTTAGACTGTTACATGCGTGTTACATACCTGTTAAATATGTCAGACTTGCTTACAGCGATAATTTTTATAAACAAATTTATAGCTATTTACAAGGGTAAGTTACAAAATTACTCCGGTAGCTCAGTTACAGGAATCTTTCCCTTTTAACTTTCCCTCTCTATTTCTTAAATTTAACTTTTCCTCTCCATTTCTTAACCGTAATTATTTAAAATTTTAAAATTTTAATGTTTTTTTTCCAAGATAGTAACAAGATATTGTCAAGATCAATAATGGTAGTTTTTTTTCAATGCTGTATAGATATTAACGTATCTAAAACTAGAAGAAAATTATATTACTGTCCAAGCACATAATATCAAATAACAATGAACTAGATCGTTAATTATTCAAGTAAAAAATACGAGCGAATTCTAGAAAGATTAAAAAACCGTAATAATAATTCCACGAAAAAGTCGTAGATGAAGTAATAAATAGATTTTTTTTAAATGAGTGAATTCTAGAAATAGGAAGAACAAGGTGTCATAATTCCTTGAAAAGGTCATAGATAAAATAAGGAAATAATAAATAGATATTTCTCTTTAAAAAATGATATTATGAAATGTCTTTTTGTAAAACAAAGAACATGATATGACAAAGAACATTATAAGCAACAAAAGCGAGTGGAAAGCAGCTCCATAAAGAAACAGAAATAATATTTTAAAAAAATTGAAAAAGTCCTGATAAAAACTGTAAATTATACAAATTTTCAACATTTATTTCTAATCTAAATCGAAGTATTTAGCTAATTTTCTTTAATACTATTATCTAAGTTCATGTTTAGTGAATTAAACGCACATCAATTTGCTTATCCACTGAAACGACAAAACATGCTTTTACTTTCGTACGAAAATTTCTATAGAAAAAACTTCTTATTTTTTACTGATATTTGATTATTCAACAAATTTGATTATTCACTGCATAAACTAGAAAAAAAGAACTTCCATGGGTTCAACAGAATTATAACACAAAATTAATTTGTTATTGCGGCGGATAAATGTCAAAAAAAACTATACCATACAATTTGCTATGTCATAAAAACTATTTACAAATTACTTGATTAAATTATAATTCTTTGTAGCTCCTTTAAGCTACTACAGTATTTATAAATCAATAAATAGAACTTTACTACGAAACAGAATTCAGAACATTTTTTATAAAACTAACTGCAGCTATTGAATAAAAAAATTATTTTCTTTATATATTCCTAACAGAACTCTTTTGAAATCTTACGAATCATAATCATCATAAATCAAAATTCTGAAATGGGTTATGTTTTCCCTGCAGCTGTAAGATATTTATTGAAGATTTATTTATTTATTTGTCAGCTACTGTTTGAACAAAAACATAATTTTTTTTTAAATATAAGACCTTTAAATAATGTTAAAAATAAATAAAAAGAAAGAAGTAAGTATCTTGAAGTTTAGAGAGCAAAAGCTATGCTTAGTCAATTAATTATAAACTAAAATAGAAGCCAGTTTCTGCTTATCTGAAAATCTTAGCAAGGAATATTTTAAGGATAAAAAAGACGAAAAATATTTTTTTTTTAAATGATATTTTTATTATTCTTTTTTCGAATAATATAATTTTCCAGAAATGCAATATATTTAAACGAATAAAAGATTTAAATAACAGAGAAAAATGGTTTCATCTACCCGAAAAAAATTCTGGTAAAATTACCGTATTTTATGGTAATGACATTTCTAGCACGAAAAGCATAATTCTGGTTAGTAAAACCAAACAAATGTGGTATTTAATGCATTCATTAGGTAATTTTAGCGATCATATATGAACAGTCCATCTGAAATTCTGGTTTTCAAAATTGTAGATTTTATTGCCACATATTTAGTAAAAAATACAAAACTGAAAAAGTAAATTTAATCGAATACATTGTTTTTATACCATGCTCATTGGTGTCATGATAAATTTATCAAATTTTATCACTTATTATTATAAAGCCGTGCTTTATAGTTATTTCTATCAAAATCATTACCAAAGCTCATTGATAAATTACCGAACTTTTAATTGTTCCCATGGAGCCAGAAATATGGTATGTTTTACCATATTCTGGTAGTTTTGATCATACCTTTTTCTTAAGGTACTAAAGAACACTCCCAATCAACGTTGAGCATTAATATCAGTATATTAACAAAACATAATACAGAACAAATTTGCTGTAAAATAAATGAATCATTAAATTGAACTATGGGTTAGCATAAGTCAACAATAGTGTTGTGTAATCAAGTTTAAAACGGATAATAATGGTGTGGGTTCCACTTTGCACCACAATAAAATCCGTAAAATTTTTTAACTATGATATAGTTCAATACTCACCAAACTTTCCAACACTTAAAATTTCTTGAAAAAATAAATACAAAATAATTTCAAAAGAAAAGAACTACACTGTCAAAATTTTCATTCTGAAATTACGATAAAATGAGCAGCAGCAGTCTGTCCAACCGATTACCTAAAAAGTTTATGGTTAGGAACTTTTTTTGACCTTTACGGTTTTGAAACCATTTACAACTGGTACGGCTAATAAGCTGTGAATGCAAAACTATACGGTTTCGTAACTATTCACAAGTAACATTGCTTCTAAACCATGAAAATAAAACTTAAACGGACTACACCTTTTATGAGTGAATGATAGTTTCGTATTCTAATTGTTTAAGGTCACCGATTGAAGAGGGCAGAACACTGGAAACTCTTCAGGTATTCAATTGAAGGAATGGAAGAAATATTTGACATCAACGCTCTGATTCGAACCCCTGTTCAATCGGTCAGATTGACCGATTAGCCCCCTCAGCTAGTTGTATACAACTACACGAAACAAAAGGATTTCATAAAGTAGGCCTAGTTGGCGGGGATAGCTTTCTGGTTTTTGTACCCTATTAGGCAAAAACAATTAACAAAATCTTTTTTCTCACAATATGACATACTGAATGTCATTTTTTATAGCTATTTATCTGTTTTGGATGAATATGGCAAAAAAGCAATTAAATAAATTGATATTTAACCATTTTTAACTACAAAAATTCTAGCAGTGTTGATAACCTTCTTTTAAATTCCATTCTAATATAACTTGATATACTGAATAATCATTTATTTCCTTCAATTTAAAAACCAAATTATGAAAAAACCTCGAAACCTTATCCTTCGTTAAATATTTGTATTCGAGATATAAGAATCCAGTTTGAATTAATTTGAAAATACCTACAGGCAAGAAATAACTTTGTCGCTAAAAAATTGATAGGGAAACTAGAAGACAACAAATCAATAGTTGTATGTATGCTTCTTGCTTTAAATTTCTTAATTCCAAAAATATTTGCACAGTTTTTTCTCTTCAAACGAAGTATTTTGTCGTTATTATAAATATTCTATGAATTGCTTTAATTTATTTTTATGTATATAATGGTATTTTCTTACAATAACTTTATATTCTTGAATATTTCACCAGCTTCGTATTAAATTTTTAATTATTTTGGACACACTTATTAATATTTCTTTTGTTTAAAGTTAATATTCTGATCTTAATCAGAAAAAAATCGATACAGATATTGTCATGGATATTTCATGATTAACAATTTTTTGCTTAAAATTAATCATTTTCGAAGTCAAATGGAGAGAATTATCTCCAAGCCAACAGTTGTGGAAAAAAAAAATTTTTCATTAAACTAACCAAATTTATTCTATTTGTTGTTTATTCGATGGGCCATCTTTCCTCTTAGTAAAAACAGATACATAAAAAGAATTCTATCACAATAGCGTAACTAATTACTGAGATATACTAGTTATAAAGATGTTAATTAGTTTTTAATGTATTTCTATCTTCAAAAAAATATTTATAGATTTTAAACAAAGAGATACTCGGATTAAACACTTAAAACAATACAATTATAAGCTACTATTTCAAATACTACAGAAGAACATTTTTCTTTTTTAGCACATTTTTTGGCTTAATAATACACAAGGATTTCCATCAATGCAATAAAATGTTTCCGCATATTGGGTATGTTTTAATCCAAAATACTTAGAGCATTAATTGCCAAACCGTCTATCGCGAGCTACTACACGGAGAAAAACAATTTTGCTAAAACTACAGCACTGTATGACAATGGCATTTCTGGTTTTAAAAAAAATTCTGGTTCATAAACCCAAAATATCTTGTATTTAATCCATTATTCTGGTAAATTTTCCATTCACATGGTAACATGTTACCGGAAATTCCAGTTTTAAAAATTATAGTTTTTTTCACCACGCATTTAGTAAAAATTACGAAAGTGAAAAGTAAATTTAACCAAATAGACGGATTTTTTTTGTCATCCTCTAAGGTATCATGATACCAAATTTTATCGCATTTGCCAAATTTTATCACATGTTATAAAACCTCATCTCATTGTTAATTTTACAAAAATCATTACCAAAATTCTTTCGTAAGAATTACTTTGCATTTACATACAGCCTAAAGACGGTAAATTTTATCATATTCTAATGGATTTGATCTTAATTACATGATGGGGCATTTTCGGTAGACCTCGGTCACACTCCGGTTGACATTACTTGATTCCTTAACTTAGCTGCTGAATGTAAGTGTAAGTTTTTTTTTATTTAAAAAAAACTTAATAGTTCTTATGGTTGATTGCTCACAGTAGGATTATAAAAGGGTACTGTAGCTCAGAAGCTTTTTTAGGTTTTGCGACCACTGATTTAGAGCGAACCTTAAAATTGCTCAAGTTAGTGCCTATTTTAATATGGCGCTAAGTTCATGCATATTATCGAAATTTTTAAACCTATTTACACATTACTGTGGTGTCACTGAACTGAAAACATTCATCAATTCAATGCCCAAATAAAGCTGTAAAATCGAATTGTATTATGAGCTGAACTTGTGGAACTTGAGTTCAATGTGGAACTGTGGCATGGGGATATTCTAGAAGCTTTTAATAATAGAGTAAAATAGTAATAATAATAATAATAATTGGAAATAATAATAGGGTAAAATTTGACATAAAATGTCACTTTTGCGAAAAGTGTAACTTATTTATATATTTCCCAAATCCATTCGGTTATTTTTATTTGTTTGTGAAATTAAAATTCAACACCCTCGATCCTATTTAGCCTCCGTTTATAGTGATTGTGAAATGTATGGTAATGCAGGCAACCGAAAAATACAATTTTACAAAATGTATGTTCATTCCAGCTTCACTATGCTAATTACAAGAGAGAACAGGAATCAGCACTATAATTACTTATCTAGTACCATTCATAATTTAACTTCAGAACTTTGCTCAAAAAAAGTTACCTTATCTAAATGTTTAAAGTCATTAAAAATACATAGCAATAAATAAGTTAATGCTGAGCTTTCATGATGTTCCCTCAGTTCAGAGCAAAAGAATTTTGTTCATTCCTTACGCAGGTAAATGAGAAAATAAATCACACTTTCTCATATATAATGTGCGTATTTAGCTGGAATAAATGCATTTAAAAATAATTACCCAAGTATAAGAGACAATACACATGATGATATAAAACGAAGTAAAAAAACCCGATTTTGAATTAAATCAAATAATAAGGGAACACGACTAAATCAAAGAATTAAAAAGATACATTTGATTTCGCGTTTGTTTGGAAGCGATTAACTAAATTTGTCAAAAACGTAGAAATAATTCCTTACGAAAAACATAATTTAATATTAAACCAGTTAAAATTAATTTTCACCGTTTAAAGAAACTTTTTGCATTCTTTCGAGAGGAAAATAGAAATGAATTTTGATGTTTCAATGAAAATAAACAATAGCCTTGATATGGCAGCTGTTCATGCAATGTGTACAGGTTTTTAAACAATTAAGGATCAAATAATTTTGCGACGTGAAATATCATGGGTAATGTTTTTATGTGTGTTTGTGTATGAATTGTTTCTGGTCATGAAATTTTTATGTTTACATTTTTCAGTGTAAATTGGAACTTCCTACTTTTTGTACTATAATCGACGACTACAATAACAAAAACTGACAAAATTTCCTATAAAAATAAATTTCTGGGACAATTTTGTTTGAGCATCTACCAGCAAAAATTCTGTGACGTAATTCCGAGTTGCTGTAAGCTGCATGAAATTAATTATATATATATGTTGTATGCAATTTATGTAGGAATTCTGTTCTGTGTAATTTTGAAAACGTACAACATGGTTTTTATTCCCTCCCTTACTATGCAATATTACAGGGATGTGACGCTGTTTTTTTCCCGACAATTACAAGAAAACCTAAACAATTTTGAAAGTTTAGAGATTTGTTTTATTGCTTATCAATCGCAATTAGTTTTCTTACTTTTCAGTTTTCAGTTCAAAAACAAAAAAAACTACCAAAATCTATGCATGGGAAGGGAGAGAAAAATTTAGACATTTTAATTTCTTTAAATTTCTTAACTTTTTAACTGCAACAAGGAAGATTTTAAACATTTTTTGTATACTAATCATTAAATCAAATAGCATCACAAAAAATTCAAAAGATTGGTTCTTTTAAAAAAATTTATTTCAAAAATATGTTCCGAAACTCTATTATATGTATAGTAATTTTTTTTCTACCCGTGAGCACCTTTTTTGGACACAATTATAAATCAGTCCCAAAATATCCCAACTTCATTTGAATAGGAATACAGAGGTGAAATAGCATTGCATGAATCACTTATTAGTACACTGTAAGGAATTCTGGACTAAATTTCTGTAAAAAGTACCAGGGCTTAGTGTTCTGGTACATTTTTCCGTGAAATTTATTTTTATGAAATATTTACCCCGACCTGCCCCAATTTAGGGCGTACGGGTAAATGTTTATTAAAATCAAGAAAACAAAAAAGTACATAAAATACAAAAAAGTAACATTATGTAAACATTACAGAGTCTGATGGCAACAGCAGTAAAATAATTAAAGTTGGGCTCAGTGATTCGGTGTTGGCACTTGTTTACGATTTCCTTAACAACAGACATGTCTGTTATTATTTTAATGATCAATTTGTTATTTTACCAACTAATATTGGTGTTCCACAGGGATCATCGCTGGGACCAATTTTATGGCTAATTTTAATTGATTCTCTTTTAACTAGTTTTGATTTTAACGATTGCAAACTACTGGCCTTTGCTGATGACGTCTTCCTTTTAATGAAGCACACCATTCTTTATCGTCTCGATAAGCTGGGGACCGAAATTATTCAAAATATGGTAAATTGGGCCGGTAGTCACAAATTAAAATTCTCACCCGACAAGACAAAACTTATAACCTTCCCCAAAGACGCGAAATGTATTAAGAGAACACCTCGCTTAAAAATGGAGGGGACCAGGACGGCCTATGTAAGATGCGACAGGACACTGAAATACCTTGGTGTGGTGCTCGATCCTCGGCTGAGCTGGATCCCACACCTGGAGTATTTAAGAACAGATATCATCACGTTCTATGACAGACTAAAACAGTTCAGTAGAGCCACATGGGGACTTAGTCCGAATATCTTGAAATTGATATACCTGCAGGCTATTGAAAAGAAAATCATTTATGGTGCCTCCGTGTGGTATAAGAATAAAGTTAAAATAAACCAGAAGCTCCTAACTATCCAAAGAATTCCATTGCTCAACATCACTAAATGCTATTCTACAACTAGCACGGAGGCACTACAAATACTTGCAGGAGTCATACCTATTGACTTAAAAATTAGAGCAACTATTTCGATTAAACGACATACCTGGTCACCAGAGGAATTTAACGACAGCGATTATCAAACAGATGAACTTAGAAATTATATCCCTTACTCAGTCCCTGTGTATGACCCTACTAAGTTAAAGATCGTTAGTAGGGGTTTCGGCTCACCGAGGGGAGTTGGCTACGAGTTCTACACTGATGGGAGTAAGAAACAGGTGACCAATGAAAGCACAGGAGCTAATGAAGATCGGGTGGGTTGTGGTTTCTTGGTGAAACTGGATAACCATACTATTTACGAACAGACCGCACGTTTAAATAATGAGTGTAGTATCTACTCCGCCGAACTTACGGCAATCAAATTGGCTACCCTTTGGGCAAACAATAACAATATTGAACAATACACTATCTTTTCTGACTCAAAGTCCTCGTTGCAGGCCCTTGAAAACCCAACCCCAACAGATCCTCTTGTAGAAGAAATTAAGGAAATTGTTCAAAACAAACAATGCTTATTCAATTGGATTAAAGCCCACTCGGGGGAGCCTGGCAACGAGGAAGCAGATATTTTAGCCAAAAAGGGCACCTTATTGGACGGGGTGGACTTTCACTACACCATAACAAAACCCCAGGTCAAACATAGACAGAGGCAGGTCAGTAGGATTTTATGGCAGGACAGGTGGAGCAGCTCTGCAAACGGGGGACACACACACTATTTGATACCTACAGTTAACGAAATTTATTTTTATACCGTAATTTTTACAGTAAAATCATTGAATCTACCAAAATTAAATAAATATTTCCACAAAAAAATTTCGGTATAGTATTTAAAGGTAAATATTTATTTTAAGTATGCTACATCCAAAGGGAAGAACTTTACTCCGTAATTTGATCGAGAATTTTTTACAGTGCATTTCTTGTAATGTTCCTTTTTCTGCATGTACAAAAAAGCATGAAAAATTGAACAAATTCATATAGAAAAATGACATTCAAATCAAGAGCAGTTTTGAACCCTAATTCAGTCATCCTAATACAGTTGATTAAGTAAGGCCGTTTAAGCTTACACTCCTATGTGTAATATTAGTTTAAGTTTAACTTGAATCTAAATTCGCTACCTACTTCGATGAAGGTTTTTAAACTAACAAAAGTAATTATAAATATCATTGTCAGTGTTGCGCAGTGTAACTTGAAATTCGGCCTTCATGTTAAAAGTATTTATACTTCATACACTGAATGAATAGGGAATGGACAAAGACAAGCAAAATCTTCAGTGTATATATCTGATGAGAATATTTAGTTGAGTATTACTTTTGTATCACTAAAACTCAGTGACACTGTAAATGGCACCAATTAATGTCATGTCAATGTATATTTCAATCAAGTATTACTTTTGATAGCATCAAGATTGGACTTCCAAGTTACGTTGCACAATATTGTAACTAATATATTCCTGACGATAAAGCATCATTTATTAAACAATCAGATGATCAATTATATTATGCTGATTTTAAAACAAAAGGCTCATGTATGCTTAAAATGTCACTAAAACGCAGAACGCTTCTTTCATTTTGCAATTCTTCTACACATTAATTTTGATTAAAAAAAATTTCTTCCTCTTTACTTCACACAAAAGCAAATCAATTTCTTTACCAAAACATTTCCCTTATTCAATGTCATTTATGAAGCTGAATATTTTAAAAGAATTTTCCAACCATATGTCTCTTTCGGGATAATGTCTGTAAGAATAAAGGAGTTTCAATGCAAGATAAATTGCTTCCGACCTTGAAACATTCTCTATTTGACGAATGAATTCTTTTAAAATTCTCTGGTATCTAAGACTCTAGGAAGAAGATTTAATTGCTTTCATGCTCAAACTTGTTCCGCCACTGTCTGTGCAAGACACTAACTAGACATTATAAATCTCAACTTCCAAAATGGTGACGTATTGCTTAGTCTAGAATATGCTTGATATAGTTTACATATTTTAAAATATTTACTCCAAAGAGTCGCATTTAATATCAATTCTAAATACGTGATTCATTGCTCAGAAAACGGGAGGATTTAGTTATAGTATTATATTAAAATTTCCACCATTTGTAGATAACTATTATTCGTGATTCTCTCAATATATATATTCAGTTTCTGTTTAAAACTAATGGGCGTGGATAATAACTATATTTGAATAAACATAGTAGTTTAAGGTTGCAATGCTTACCGAAGCAATTTTATCCACCAATGCTTTAAATCATAGAACATTTAAATTAAAAACCATAAAAAATACTCATTTATAACAATAAAATTAAAACTGATTTTGTGCACTGAGAATAAAACATGGTAACTACCAGAATATGGTAAAAAAATCCATGTTTTTGGCTCGATGGGAACATCAAAAAGCTTGGTAATTTTTTCTAAAGCATTTTGGTAAAATTAGCAATAATACGTTTTTATAATATGTTATAAAATTTGATAGATGTCTTAAAAATTGGCAATTAAATCATGATACTTTAGAACATGGCATAAAAAAACATTTATCAGGTTAAATTTACTTTTCCGTTCTTTTATTTTTTACTAAATGTGTGGTAGTAAGAACGAAAATTTTGAAAATCAGAATTTCCGGTAATCCATCACTATATAAACGAAAAAGAATTCCCCCAAATAAATATTTCAACCTGTTTTTCTGCAACCAGAAATGTCTCTAAAATACAGTACGGTAATTTTACAAGAATTTTTTTCTCTTCTAAACTTCAATCAAATTATAGATTTCATAAAAATATTTTTTTAAGTATACCTTAATTTAAAAGCTCTTTAATGCAGATGATTTAAACATTTCGTTTGCAAATAACTGGGAGAAAAAAATTCTGTCGAAATTTCCTTTCTATGATGACATTTATGGTAAAAAAAATTATAATTCTGGTTAATAAAACCAAATGCGGTATTTAAACCATTGATTTGTTAATTTTTCCATTCATATGGTAACGATTTACCGGAAAGTCTGGTTTTCAAAATTATATTTCTTATTAACACAGACTTAGTAAAAAATACAAAACTGAAAAGTAAATTTGAAAGAATAAAAGAAACAATGAAAAATGAAAATTATGAAAAAATACGACAACTGAATCTGACGTCTTCAGGGGGTGCATTTTACATAAGTGCTTTGGTAACGTATGCGTTCTGCATTAATGTATCATGATAAAATTTCCAAATCTTATCACATTTACCAAATTTTATCGCATATTATACAACTATATTTAATTATAAATTTTACCAAAAGCACTTTTGTAAAATTTACCGAGTTTTTTGGTTTTTGCATAGAGCTAGAAACAAGGAAAATTTTATATAATCTGGTAATTCTGCCCATACTTTTTCCTCAGTGATGAAAATCAACCTCATGTATTTAATTTTCAAAGTAAACATTATTAAAATTAATAGTTCGAACTTAATTGCTTTAACAAAGTATTCAAGATGTTAAACAAAAAATCATAAAAGTAAGCTTTTAAAAAAATGTTTTTTTTAAGTATGAATTATTTAAAAAACAGATTTTAAAAATAACTTATGAAGATTTTTAATTAAACATATATCTCGCAGCTGATTACAAGTTAAAGAATTTTTTCCTCAGAGGTGCGCGACTTTTTTTCCTTCTGCTATTAAATTTAAAAATTCCATTATTTTTTTTATTACTTATTTTTAACCACAATCGTAATCATAAAAAATAATAAGACTAATGTATATTTTAATAAATATTTTCGTAATATTGCAAAGCAGTCAATAGGATTTATTAATTATAACGAAACATTCTTTAATTTTTTACTTTCTTTTTCCATTATTACTAACTATACGCGCAAATAAATCAGGTTTAATAAATAAATGTTATGGCAGGTTTTATATTATCGTATCCTTATAAATTTACTAGACAGTAAATTTTTTAAAAAAAACTATCTTTTTCCATGGTTGAAACAATTGCTTTGATCTTTAAAAGGTGTAGATATATAAAGAGATAAAAATTAAAAGAACTGTAGATCTTTTAAAAAATTTCAAAAGTTTTGACATAGTATTTTGCGTCCTACATTCATGATTTTAAATTGTTCTCAGCTCAGCACTGTGAAAAATTCCAGATCAAATTACGGTATAAAGTACCCGCACTTTGAGTGCAATACCGGTAGAATCCATTTTTACCTTTAAATATTATATCGTTATTTTGACAGCGATGTTCATTAAAGTGATTCAGTGACTTTACAATAAATATTAATGTTAAAATTGCGGTATATCAGATTATTTGTTCTGTAACATGTTCCGATTTAAATGTATTTTGCGGTAAAAAGTACCGGCACCCTGAGTGCCAGTGATTTTCATCCGAAATTTTTCACAGTATAATTAAAAAAATTATATTTTTATTTCATACTTATTAAAATTATTAATATGAAGAAGTATTTAGAATTCTTATTAATCCTATTTCTAACAAATTCTATAAGTGCATTTTTAAAAATAATTTTCTCATTAAAAAGTATGAAACAGATTAAAAAAGCAATTTCGAAATCACACATTCTCTAAGGCTTTTACTTTTCTAAAATGGTGTCTCTCACGAAACCATTCTTAAATAGTAAAAAAATTAATTTAAAAAAATCTTTTTTTTCAGCAACTCATCACCAATTCTTCCAATATTGCAATACAAGATAAAACAACAAAATTAATCAAAATTATAAGAAAACTGAACCTTGTTTTTAAGATCATAGGGTTTTCTTTGAAACATTATTTTTATTCAATTTACTAGAAGATTTATCTATTTTCATATTACAATCAACTTTTTACTCATACTAAATAAACAAAAAAGAACAAAGAAAAATGTTGCGTGAAAAATATAGATAAATCGTTTTCGATATTTACCGCAAACATTTTGCTCTAATTTTTCTCCCTTCACAAGTCCAATGCGCGCAGCACGCACTTCATACTTGGGTATTTCATCCCATATTTCTTTAAGAATGTTCTGAAATGTTGCAGAATAATTATCTCGTATCTTGATAAAGCTAACAATTAATTCTACACGAAATAAGCTAGCGGTTTTATGTCGGGGACCATTGAAGCCGTTTAACTTCGTTATAAGCATCTCAGTTTTGCATTATTTCGGTTGATAGCCTTATTTCCTTTTGTTGGCATCAGTAACAGTCCTTTTCAAATAGTGTTTCAACTCGACTGCAAGTTCTGAAAAGTTATCAGAAACACTTTTGATTCGATCCTTTTACAGAGTTGTGTTATTTTTTTTAAAAGAAAAGATGTTTAATCTGTAGAGTGGAACGTTTTAAAAGTAGTTAAAAATTCTATTTACTATGAACAGTCACAGTTTTATATAAAAATCCATCTTACACGGATTAAAACAGTAAGTAACTAATACAATTACTGTATTGTATGGTAGTAACATTTCCATTACGGAGAAAAAAGCATAATTCATGCTTAACTAAAATGAAATTTGAGGTATTTAAACCATTCATTTGTAATTTTTCCGTTCCTATGGCAGCGGCTTACTGGAAATTCTAGTTTTCAAAGTTATTGTTCTCATTACAATACATTTAGTAAAAAATACAAAACTAAAATGTAAATTTTACCGAATAGATTATTTTTATGTATCTCTAAGATATCATGATAAAATTACCAAATTTTGTCACAGAATATAAAATCAAATTTTGTATTTAATTTTACCAAAATCATTGCCAAAGCTCTTCGGTAAAAACTACCGAGCTTTTCTATGTCCGCATAGATCCAGAAATATGGTAAATCTTTCCATATTCTAGTAATTTTTACCATGCTTTTTTCTTAGTGTTCATTAAACTTCATTTTTTTAAAAAAAAATATGCATATTGTTTTTCATTCTGATTGGTTGTTCATTTTAAATTATTGCAATTCACATGATATAGCATTATATATATGGTTGAAAGTTAAAAGATAACAATTTCTGAATTCTAAAATGATAATAAAAATAATAATAGTTAAAATGTATTAATAATGTGTTGCAGTTTAAGACACAAGTCAGTAGTTTACTTATTTAATAGCATATTTACTTATCTTATTTTTTACTTTTTTATGTTTTAATTGAAGTACATTTAAGAATATTTGCTTCAAATACTTTATAATCTTTAATATCTAAATTAATTTTAAAAAAAAGTTGTTCAAGATTTTGACTTTTTGTGTTTTTGTATTAAGTAAATTTATTTTATATTGTATTTTCGTAGTCTCCTCTCTTTCTTCTTTTGTCACCTCCTCTCCTTGTCTCCAATATTTTGCCTCCTATGCTTATCCTTTTTAATAAACAAAAATAAATATCTTTATCTCAAATTTCACATTTGAATATTTTACTATTTTATAATCTCACTTTTGCGCAATGTTTTCCTGAAAATATTCTCAAATGTCTAATATAATTCTCTAAAGTAGAGATTTCAACAAAATTCTTCAAAGTATGTTTTTATTGAGTAATCTTGCCTTGCAACGTTACATACTTTCACTTTAAAGCTTGATAAAATATGATATTTTAACTTATTTACTGGCATAAAATACATTTTCATGAAAACATGTTTCGTATTTTATAAAATTCCGTGCATTTCAAATCTATATCTAAAATACCATATGCATAAAAGTTGCTCTTCCTAGGTTTCCAAAAACAATCAGCTAAAAGACTGCTATAAAATAAAAACTGCCTAAACTTGAAATTGTGAGACTAAACAAACAAAAATTCAGTCAATATCAATGATGAAATTATACTCAATGTTTCTGTTTATTTAAGTACAAAGAAGTATTTTTTGTTGATTAATGTATAAAATAATTTTAAATCAAGTACTAGCATACTTTTCGACAAAATAAAATTGGGACAAGTTTTTGATATGAGAAAAATTCTCAGTGCATTAAGCCTAAAATATTCAATCTTTCGGTTTATAAGTACTACAGAAACATGTTTTTCAATTAAATAGTATATTTTTGTAAATTTATACCATTAAGAAAACCAGCTGAACAAGAATAAGGGGAAAACAACAATATTATAATAGTATTCAATTTTTTTGTTTATTTACATACAGAGGAACATTTTTATGTACTGTTTGAGAAATAAAGAATAAAGTTACTATTGACTCATATCTTCAGGTAGAATAACCAAGTATGTTTTGTTTCAGATAAAAAGAAATATTTCAGTGATTTATGCTTAAAATTATATTTTTTAAATGTAAAAGAGGTTAATGAGAGTATTTTTTTAATTTAAATGATGTTTTTGCGTGCATTTCTAATAATAAGGAAACCAGTCAACAAAAAGGATAAACGGTATAATGACAATACTATAATAGTATTCAATTTCCTTGTTTATTTACAAAAAGAGAAACATTTTTCTTTACTGATTGAGAAATAAAGAAGTTAAAAGCATACTAACTCATACCTCTCATGTAAAGTAAAAGATGCATTTTATATTTGATAAATGGAAATTCACTGTCAATTATGCCTAAATAATTATTTTTTTAAATATTTAAGATGTTAATGAAAATGTTTTTTTAATTTAAATAATATATTTTTTTGCCTATTTTGAATTTTTTTTTCAATAAAGAACCAGACAACAATAAAAATACTAGGACAATAACAATTATATAATAGCATTCACTTTTCCTGCTTATTTACATACAAGCAAATATTTTTTTCTTTACTGATTAAGAAATAAAAACAGTTAAAGCAATTACTAACTATATCTTCCGGTTAAATAAAACCTTATTTTGTTTTTGAAGGATGAAAAAATAATTTATTGCCAAAAAATCCTTTTTGACTTATTCAAGATGTAAGATTTTTTGAATTTAAATTACATATTTCTGCACATTTTAATCCATAAGAAAAGCAGCTAACAATAAAAATAAAAGGCAATAATAGTAAAATTATATTTTCTTGTTTATTTACGAACTGAGAAGCATTTTTTTTACTATTTAAGAAATAAAACAAACTTACTTTTTCATACCTTCCGATGTAATAAAACTTATGTGTTTTACTTTTGGTATAAGAAAAGTTCTTATAAAAAAATTAAAATAATAAATTAATTAAATAATATTAAAATAATTAATATAATTATTAATATTAAAATAATAATCAAAAATAATAAAATAATGAATTAAAAATAATATTTTTGATATGTCCAAAATATTTAATTTCTTATTACTTGTAGTTCAAGAAAAAGTTAAAAATACAAGTAAGTTTTTGCATATTTTATAATAGAAAACAAACGGTAGGGTTTCGAGATTTTCACATCCATATAGTGAATATGGGAATGAGTTTCCCTCAAAAAATCTTCCATAATCGTTTGTTCTAATGCTTAATTAAGTGTTTCCTTGTCTTCTTGAGTCGATTAGAAATTACAAGGGATACGTAGTTGAACATTGGTACAAGTGCAAAACCAATTTGTAACAGCAATTCATTACCGAAAAATTCATCTCATTTAATAAATATGAGTTCTAATTAGCCTGGGATTCCAGTAAGGATAAGAAACTATAACTTTTTTTCAATAATTCTAGATAGAGTGAATTAAATTTTTACCTGACGTATTTAACCTTTAAAAGCTTTTATAATGTTTTGAAAGCATATTTATATAATTTAATAACAAAATATAACGGAACTATATGCAGTGTTGGATGATTACTTAAATCTTATACCGCAATGAACTTTTCTTAACTTGCAACGGAGTATAATTTAGTTAAAACTCTTTTAACAATCTATTTGCTCATTAAACATCGGATATATTTGCTTTAAAAGGTCATATATTTCTTTAATTTCATTGGTTGAATTTTATCCTTTAGAAATAAGTGGCTTCAAAAGTTAAATAATATATGATTCATACGAGTTGCGTAAGTTTGGTAAAAACGTAAGCTGTTCAGTTTTGGTATTTAACAAGTTTATTTGCTAATCATTTCGTTCAGTTTCAGTTGTGTATTTTACTGCTGCTTTTACAAGTTGCTTTTGTCAATAAATAATTAAATTCTTAAAAAAACGTAAAACAATGAATGAATAATTATTTTCTTAAAATATTTACTTAAGAACGAACAAATAATTTTAAAGTAAACGAAAAGGAATAATCCCTTTAAATTTAAAATGATAAAGGAATTAAGCTGCATGATGTTATATTTTGTTTTGATATTTAGTTAGGGATTTATTTTTTATCATGATTTTTTTATATAATTTACATGCAAATAATGAAACAATAAACATTTATAAAAATCAATTGAACTTTTTTTACATTGAGACTGTATTTATATTAAAATAAAAATAAGCAAAAGTTAAGAGTATAACTAAGAATAAAATAAAGATAAACAAAATATATTATTATAAATGCTCATTTTTAATTTTGTTGCAAATTATAAGAATAAACTATTACGATTAAAAAATGCGCAGTCGAAAATAAAAAGAAAATATACCAAAAATATATTTCAGTTATTTTTTAAACTATTCAACAAGACATGAAAATAATGATTATTTTTTAAATTAAACGTCTTTTTAAACAAATATTAATATTCAAATTGTATTAACTATTTGTTTTATTTCAAATAAGTCTGATAAAAATTATTCGTCCTTAATGAGCAAAAATTGATATAAAATAATTTCAATTCATAAAAATGTATGTTTTATCTGTTTTCTAAAATTTCTATAAGGCTAAATTTATTTCAGAAAATTCCAATTCCTTTTTTAGGTGTGTACACTTTCTTAGGCAAGAATGTTATAATTAATTGTTTCCGTTAGTTGTTTCAGTCACAGTTCCCACAATCCAGTACAATTTTTTTTTAAAAATACACTTTCTACTTAGGTGCATCACACGGAGGAAAAAAACTCACGCTTCATCATCATACGCTTCAGGTAAAAAACAATTACTTCTGGTGATATAACCAAAATGTAGGGTATTTTAAACACTCGTTTGGTAATTTTTCAATTCTTATGTTTACCAAAAATTCTGGTTTTCAAAAATATAGTTCTTGTTACCACACATCTAGAAAAACACACAAGGCTGAAGAGTAAATTAAACCAAATAAATGGTTTTAAGCCATATTTTAAATTACCAAATTACCAAATTTCGGCACATTTACCAAATTATATCACATATTATAAAGCCATATTTCAATGAAAATGTTATCAAAACCAATACTAAACCCTCGGAGTAATACCTCCCACGGAGCTAGAAAAACAGTAAATTTAACCATATATTAGTAGTTTCAACCAAATTTTTTTTAAGTATACTTCACTAAGTTTAGAACTTTAATTTCGGGAATTCATAATTCCTTCCCTGAGAAGCGCATTGCTTGAGTTAAATCGATTACATTACCTGATTCAAATCGACAGGTCACGATTTCACCCTTGATTTGAATCCAGTTTCTGATCTGGGTGAAATTAATCATTGTATTTTAGTCACTTAAATAAATTGAGAGGAATTTTTCTCAAACTTTAAGACTCTAACTTCAAGCAATTACTTCAGTGACTTGATTTTGTTGATCATTCTAGAGTTAAATTGATTATTCAAATCAGCAAACTAATAAGTCAGTATCTAACTCTACTGCACAGCTCCCAAAAAGTAGGGAACATTTGAATTACTTTTGATGTCCGGATTATCATGAAGAAAAGTATAAAATATTGTTTGAAGACTAGATCCAAGTTATGATATTTTCTTAATGCAGCCCTCAACCCTCGAAACGTGGGGATAAACAAAATCTGAATGATGTGTTATACTCAAATAATTAATATTATACTCAATATTATACTTAATATTATACTCAAAGTCATCAAAAATATGAATCCCCTGTTGTTCAATCTATTTTTCGTTTTGTGCATTCTTTAGTCCTATCTCTATGAAAATACTTAAGCAAAACAAAACCCTTTTCCCAAAATTATAAAAAAATTAAAAACAATAAATTTAATAAATAATAATGAAATAAACATGCAATAAGCTATGTTTCCTTTCAAAAAATAATTTGCTTATGATTTTTTACTCTTTGTTAAACATAAATATAATTTGTTAAACATATATAAAATTTTTATTATAAAATATATTTTTAAATCTTCTGAAATATCGCAATTTTAAATAAGATCCAAAAGTTCTGCGAAATCTTTGAAGTAGTTTCTAAGAATATATTCAAAATAGTTGAACAATTAAATTTAAATGTTTCAAAAACTTATCGTAAGATTTCATTCATATTGTGAGTTTTGTCATCATTTATATCTGCAAGCTTTAAAATCATACAAGAGATGTGTTCAAACTGTTATTGAGAAATTTTCAATCAATATTTTTAAAAAAATACTAAGAGACTGATTAATAAATATAAAAAATAGTTTCATCCATGAAATTACTTTTGTATAAATGCGTTTTATAATTCTGTAATTTTTTTTTTGTATCGATAAAGTTTTTTAAACATATGACGAGTTAATAAAAAATAAAATAATGTTAAGGGGGTCAAACATTTTTCATTCTCCTAGATAAACTATTTCGAAAGCATCGTAAAGTTAGAAACTTATCTTTTTTCCCAAAATTTAAAGTTCAAAAATCTGAACTTTATTCAGAAAAAAGTAGATTCAGATTCCGTGCTAGACATAAAATATCGTAACGTAAAATATCGCCTGCCATAACGAATTTCTACCCCTACGCGATAGTGTACTATCTAGTACGCGATAGCATCTAGTAAGCGAAATCTAATAATTTAATCAAAAGCTATTCTAGTGCTCTTTTTTTAATCTATATTATATAAAACGCTAATACGTATGTATCAATAAAATCGATGATATTTCTTTTCTCGCGTTGGCAACAGTTTTCATTTTTAATTGATAGGCTTCGGCGCGCAAGAACACGTAGTGAGCATCATATGGCTAATCTATATTATATAAAACGCTAATACGTTTTAATTGATAGGCTTCGGCGCGCAAGAGCACGTAGTGAGCATCATATGTCTAATCGGGTGAATTCTCACCGAATTATCAAAAAAATTCTCACAAAATTATCTTCATCGAAGCCGATGCTTTACATCCGGCGTTCAGTACTATTTCATATTGTTTTACAACACGTGGCTTTAGCCCTCTGGTGGGAAAGACTTTAAAACAAAACTTACAGCAGTTACTTTTCTCAGCAACCGAAATTTAGAATAGTGTGATTAAGCAAAATACGTGAACTGTTTGCAATTTCAAATTAATATTGAAATGTACAGGTTTAGAATTTTCTACAGTGAAAAGTTTTTGGAACTTCAGTGTTCAAAAAAGTATACAAAAGCTAGACGTTAAGAACGTATCCAATGCGCGAGCAAAAGCGAGCATCGGATTGCGAAGCAATCCGAAATGAACTGCGAAAACAGTTCCGGGGGTTGGCGAGCACTAGCGAGCAGGAGGCGAAGCCTCCTAGTTTTATTTAAAACAACGTACATTGTTAGGGAGGGACATAAATTACCTAGCAATTTTAATTTTTTCACCTAATTTGTTTTGTATTTGTTTTATTTGTTTTGCGTTGAAATTTTTGATTTGTTTTGAGTTTATTGTTATAGCAAATGCTTTTAAAAATATTGGTTTTTGAAATGGGCTATGAAATATTTTACTGCTTTCATATTGACTTACTTGCAATATTTATCCTGTGCAATTTGCCATCTAAGGATATAAAAACAGAAGAGGTAGATAAATAAATGGAACAAAAAAGTAAATATTATAGTATCAATGTTAGAAAGACGGTTATTAATTTATCATTTTTCAGAGCACGTTTTAAAATGTAAAAATAAATTAAAAACTATAAATTTCAATCCAACATTTTCTTTTGCTTATTTCAATAAATAGTTCAAAGCAATTTTTAAATTAAGCTGTTATCAGTATTGTTACCGCGTAGATTAAGCTAACTGTTTTATCAATAATTCTATTGCTTCTTTAGAGTAGAGTCTAGGCTCATTGGTGCATTTACATACGCCTTAAAAAGAAATAAAAGGTTACGCGATTTAAAACACGAGAAACCATTTTAATTCAGTGTTTGCAAAGTAAGCAAATCTCTAAATTCCTCCCACTCTTTTGCGAGTAGATTCTTTCTTAAGTTCTAACAAAATTCATATTACAAACGGTATGCGAGGCAATTTTCGTTAGTCACTTTCATAAAGAAAAGTCTCAAATT
Organism: Parasteatoda tepidariorum; assembly: GCF_982258835.1. Lineage (NCBI taxonomy): Eukaryota > Metazoa > Arthropoda > Arachnida > Araneae > Theridiidae > Parasteatoda > Parasteatoda tepidariorum. Next base: position 72,948,010 of record NC_141757.1, read on the forward strand.
ATTTTATAACATTACTAACAATTAATAAATAGTATAGCTAGGCATAAGTTTATATTATTAAATTCAGAATTTAAAACACATAAAATCAATTTTCTAGATTTCAAAATTTTAGCTTAAATATTTTACAACAAGCTAAATATTTATATGAAATATTTATTACGTTACTAATATTGTGTTCACATAAATGCTACAAATATATTATGTTTGGATGAATATTACGCACTGTCAGTAGTTAGAATTGGAAATGGGATGGAATTGAAATTAGATATTTATTTCTCTGAAATTTTGTGAAATTTTTTTAATGTTAAAAAAAATGATGATAGTTTATAATTTAATTACATTTCAAGTATTTAAATATTATATAGAAATAGTTTACACATTTTATCTAAATAACGGCAAAATATTTTATTGATATTTGTTTAAATAACAGCAAATAAAGCAGTGGATGGATATGCCACATTTGTTTCATGCAATCATTGATAAATAAAAATAGCTGTGAAAAGTGGTGAAATTCCATCAATTTCAATCAGCATTTGAGAAAAATTAGAGCCGAAAAACTAGTGTGGCAGATTTAAGTTTTAAAATTAAAGTTGAAAATTTTTTATTTTTATAAAAAAAAATTTCTATTTCTCAAAAATTATTTTTGCGCAATAATAAAATTTTGCTTAAAACTCTTTAAATAAAACTTTTATTAAAATAAAATTAAAATTACCAATGACATAAATAAATCAGTAAAATAATGTAATACTTAAGAATTTGTTAAAAAATTTAAATTAGAAAAACCAATTTCACGATATATATTTTTTAATGAGCCCCCTTTGAAGAAGGCGTAAATTTTTTGCAATCGAAACGATAAGCAATTTTAAAATCTTAAAAAAGCATACTTTCTTCAAGGAAAAATTAAAAATATTTACAAAAAGATTTTGAAACTTGTGTAGTTTATTTAAATTTCTAGGTTGAAGTAAAAATTTAAAGCCTTTTTAAAGAGTTGAAAGTCTTAAAAGCTTCAATATTTTTTTTGGATTAAATTTTAATGAAATTTTAATATCCTGAACATGATTACATCTAAAATATTTCGCTTCAAATTGATATTGGTACTTTAAAAGACTTATATTTTTAAACAGAATAAAGGCACAAATTTTATGCAATAAAAACAATAAGCAGTCTCAGATTTAAAAAAGCATACCTTTTTTTAAAAAGGAAAGGAAAATAAGTATAAAAGATTTAAAAAGTTTAAAACTTGTGTAGTTTATTCCACGAATTCTATTTTTAAAAAAACTAAATTTTAAGGCCTTTTTAAAAATTTTAATGCTTTAAACATGCAAATATTTCTTTTGTTTAAACTTTAATGAAATTTCAATATCGTGAACTTGATTACATCTGAAAGATTTTTCTTCAAATTGGTGTTGGCACTTTAAAAGACTTACTTTCTCAAACAGAATTTTAAAAAAACTTGAAAAAAGAAAAGTTATTACAAAGGAATCTTTCGATGTAAAAAAAAAACAGCTGCCAGTGACAAGAAAAGAATCATTTTTGAGGGATTTTAAAATAATACTTTTGTTTTGTTTAAAGAATAAATTTTAAATAAAATATTTTAGACATTTTTACATAAGAAAACCAAAGCTTTATGTGTTTAATTATATTTTTTTTCAATTGATAAAAGACAACGTAGAAATTTGTTATTTTTAGACATTTTTAGCAGTATAATATCTTAAGTACAATAAGTTAAGCCTTAAGCAGCTATCATTGCCTCGTATGTCATAAGTTTTGTGATTAAATAACATAAAAAATTATTTTTTCTTAGATTTAATTTTAAATTACTACTCTATGGTAAGATTAGCGTTTTTTTATTTCTCTTTAGAGTCAAATTTAAAAGAAAAGAAGTTGCTCTAAAAATATTCCGTTTTTCAGTTTTACATGAAAAAAACTATTAATTTAATTAGAGAAACAAGAAATTTTAATGTTATTAGCAGCACAGTAAAATAAAACAAGCATCACCTAACAGATTTCATTAATATTGTAGAAAACGATAGTTACTAATCAAAATACTGAAATCAATGCTTAACTTGTAATCCAATCACCATTACCATATCGACAAATTTTTCCTTATTGTATTTAATATTTTTAAAAATCATTCAATTCAAATGCATTCCTTGTAGCATTCTTTTTTACATCATTGTTGCATATTATAACAAATCTATAAAAAGCAGGCTTAAATTCTATTTACAATTCTATTTTAATTACAGGATATGATTTTCAAAAATTAATAGTTTGAACTCAATGACCTACACTGCAATTATGTAAATTATAAACATTCATACATTTTTCGTAAAATAAAACTTTCTCTTTTAACTTTCTTTAACTGTGTTTTTCAAGACAATACCCAGTATTTTTTATTTATATATCAATATACAAATAAAATGTAAAAATATATATTTTGAATACCTTAAAGAATAAATTATAAAATTAACTTTTCTTTCAGTTTGTTATTTTTCGCAACATTTTCTCATTTTCTCAATTAAACGGTCAACTTTATGAAGCGTGTAAGCAAGAAAAACGTGTATTTCTGTGTAGTTTATGATAACTTTTACTAAACCACACTCTCATTTTCACTAGCATCATGATTTTTAATTTCGAAAATATTTATTTTAATTTTACTTATGCAGCACAGGACAGGTATTTTCATGCATATTTTAAAAATTATTAATGAAGTAAAAACATTAATTTAAATTTGTGTGAGAAAATTTAATTGGTGTGAATTTTGGGACAGAGCAATGCATTACTCTTAATTACACTAACTCACATTTATTTGCGGACCATTTGTTATTGAGATAAGCTTTTGAAATAAAAATAGCAAAACTTTAATTAAATTTTCAAATAACACGAGTTTCTAGATTGAAAAAAACGAAAATAACAGATTAACTCTTTTTCAAGTAAATAAATTGATGCGAACTGTTGATGTATTTTTTTAAATTTTATAGCAATTTCGAAAATTCGTTATTATTTATTTGATTTTCAATATAATATTTTTTACAGTAAAAAAAGGAAAGGAAAAAAATGGAAAAACTATTTAAATTGTTCCTCTTTCCTCTATGGTAAATTTTCTAAGATTTTATCATGTAATGTTTGTCCTTTAGTTCATCAATTTTCAATTCAATTTGAGTCCTAAAATTTCTCATATTTTATATTACAATTTACGATATGCATTTATTTTATTTTACTTAATATAGTTTAAATTAAACCAACCTGTCTCTTTTCATATCTCTTTACTTACTTTTTTTAATTCCAGTTGTTTAAAAACTGAAATTAACTGCATTTAGTTAACATGAAGGATTAATTCCCTTCTAAAAAGTACAATACCATTTAATTTTTCCCATGAAATTAGATGTAATTTTTATACTTTAATATATTTATTACAAAAATAACACACCAATTAAATTTCAGTAGCAAATAAGAAATGGTAATTATTATCTGAAAACAAATATGAAATTTTATGAATTTATTGCAAATATGAATTCAAATATGAAAATTTAGCAAAAGTTTTTTTTCTTCTCAAAATCAACTTATAAATAAATTTAATGATTGACTCAATAAACTTTAATTTTACGCATTGAATAAAAAGTAATTTTCATTATTTTAAAAAACAAATATTTAAGACTTCTTAAGAGTTTAGCATTATAAAAGAATTCTAATGAAGAAGTCCAAAGTAAACCCTCTTACGCATCTACTTAAAAGTGTATTCAGTAAATATTTGATCAAAATTAACTTTAATCCAATATTTAATAGCAATTCCTTTTAACCTCATTTTACAGATATAAATTACAGTACTTGATGAAAAAAGATTACAAATGACATTTCAGAACTTTAGTTTAAGAACCTGTAACATTTAACCTATGTATAAAACTAATATTTATTTCATGCGACTAAGATAATATTTGTTTAGACGAAAGGTTTTTGCTAAAGCTTTTTTTTAAAGATAATGCTCTTAATTTTACAAAAATGTAACATAAAACCATAAAGATCGTAAGTCTATCAAATATTATACAGAGATGTAATATTTCCAAGCATCTGCAATTTTAGTATAATGTAATTAAATTTAAACTACTAGGCATTGTTATATATAATTAATATATTTCAGTTATAGTTATTGTAGTTAAATTATAGTGCTTATATTTAGTTAACTTTCTTAGCGAAAAGTTTTACACAAAACATTGCAAAAAAGTTTTTCGGTTAAGAAAAAACTTTAACATTTAACTCAAGTATAAAACTATTTTTTATTCCGTATTACTAAGACATTATTTATGTAGAAAATGGCTCTCTGTTTAAGAGTGTTTTTTTCTGAAGATAATGTTCTTATTTTTACTACAATATCACTTCGAATCATAAAGCTCTTAATTCTACGCAGTAAAAAATTCCGAATAAAATCCATTCTTACAGTAAAATTTAACGGAAGAAAATATTTTAAACACCGTAATTTTTACAGCAATATTTATTGTAAAATCACTGTAGTTAATTAATTACTCTTGTAAAAAATATGACATAAATTTTTACATTAAAAATGGATTTAACAGTAAAGTTAATTTTACGGATGATGCACCCGGGGTGCCGGTACTTTTTACGTAATCCGGGATTTTTTACAGCGTAGCGTAATATTATACGAAGATAGAATATTTCTAATCATCTACTATCTAATATAGTTTAATATAATTAAATTTAAAGCTTACTTCATATAATATATCCTTCCTTCTTCATTTATATGTGAAGTCCATCCTTTTCTAAGTTTTTTGTTTAATTCCGAAAGGTACTCGTCTATTTCAGATGGATTCATTTTTTAATCGAAAATAATATTCCAGTAAAAGTTAAAAAAGCCAAATTATTCACAAATGTGAAAATCCATGAATCACACAACACAAAATAAAATATGATCGCTGAATAAACAGTAGTTCACCGAACCGCCCGAAAACTCCACGTGCTAAGCGGCAAAGCAAGAAATACACACACGCCAATTAGATGTTTCCCTTAATAAAAAAAGAACAATATTTCACACTCTGCTATATTCCAGTTTCCATTAAAAGTTTCATTGGCATTTTTATTATGTTCCATTTTAATTCACAAACTAGGTTAGAATTATTCGATTTTTCGAAATGGAATATTTTGTTGAGCGATGAGCTATTGATCCGGAGACAGAGCAAGCAGCAAGTTTTTCCTTACTACAATTTTGACTCCAAAACCGATCGCAACTCACACTCTCTGGCTCCCTGTTTTCAACATTGGGGTTGCATTTGAGGCTTTTCGTCGCCAACTGGTCAGACATGAGTGATGATTTATCGCCATTTCTCACCCTTCGTTGAAGACGTTTTCCCTGCAATTGCACACGCTGAAATGAATCTTCACTTTTCGTCGAAGTAAATAAACTAAATGGCGTGTAACTTAATTAAGTGATTGGGATATTATTCTTAAGTGGTGTTAGTTACATTAACTTCACGAGTGATTTTAAGGTTTTTGAAGGCATTTATAGAAATGCTATTAATGTACGATTTTTCTTTAAAATTTAAATATAAGAAAACTATGTTATTAAGAAACATTTGTTAGAAATTTGTTTTAAGTTATAAATGTATTTTTTTCAGCATTTTTTTATAATTGGCATTAAGCTTTTCAAAAAAATAGAAATTGCTAGATGAAATGAATATTAATTATAGAACAATTCGAAAATACCCATGGAAGAAAACGGGTTTTCTAAATTAAAATAAATTATCAATAAAAAATGTATCATTACTTACCTTAGCACTAGATTGCCTAATGAAGCCATTTTGACAGTTTTTAATTTCAATTAGAAAAACAATGATGTATATAATGACACAATTTCTTAGAATTTTGTATAACATATAATTTTTTTATTATTAATATTTACTAATAACTTATTATATAAATGTAAATAATGTAAAAAATATTGGGAAAAATATACTTGAGGGTGCCCCTCGGCGAAATTGGCGACTTATGTGTGGCGCCATACTTGTTTGCCCGGAGCACCGTGGTAACCCACAAACAGGACATTTATATCTATTACTAATTAAACCTTCATTCATACACCAGTCAATCACCGTTTTTTTGCATTATTATTAATATCGTACAGAAACTTAATATTTATCTTATTGACAGTATTCATTTTTCGTACCAGAAGCAGAAATAACCTTACCAGCCGGTATTCAAAGTAGAGCTAACGGATCTCAGAAATTGCATTTAAAAATTCATTTAAAAACAATGCTAAATTCTAAACTAATCAGAATCACGATTAAAATCTAAACTAATCAGAATCACGATTGGTTTTCAACATCACCCAGCTTGGCGATCAATCGCGTTCACAACTTGGCGGGGGCACCCTCAAGTATAGTCTACCCAAAATATTAAAAAATAATTTTAAGCAAATTTCTTTACACATTATTTATTCTTTTACAATCCAGTCATTTTGACTGCTTTGGGGCAATATAGGTAATATATACTAAGTTTCTAGTGTTAATCAAATTACAATTAATTCAAATAATTTTTTAAAAAACAAGTCTTTTTTAATTATTTAGATTAAAAATAATTTAGGAAATATCATTATGATTAATCATACTGGGGAACAAATTTTTATTGCATACTAGCCGCCTAAGGCGGCCAGCTGTCCGCCACGCTAAATACTTCTTGGGCTCTAGAATTGCTTGTCGAAACTCGGTCATGTTCCATCCTTCTTTGACGTTCCACAGACGTTTCTTGGGCCCTTCTTCTTCTTTGAGAATCTCTTAATATCTTTTTCTTTGACAAAATACAAAGTTTTTTTGGAAGGCGGTTCTGCCATGTCAGTAATCGGGTTTTTAAGAAGTTAACGAATACTTTAGAACAACAATTACTATGAAAGCAACTCATGAAACTTCAATATTAAAATTTAAGTGCTTAATTGCAAACTGAAACTTTCTGAAACTAATTACATTTAATAAAAACTGTTAAAATAAAGAATAGAAAAACCAAAGAGATCCAAGGTAAGTGTGATCGTTCCTTCAAAGACAATTAAATTCCTATTTTATATATTATATAGCTACAACGCTTAAGAAAAAAAAACTAAAATGCTAAATACATGAAAAGAACACGAAAACGAATTAATTTTTATGGTATTAATTTCTATTTCTATATCGCTACAAAAATTATCGTCTTCGCTAAAGAAAAAAAATAGAGCGTGGAAAGAAGAAGAAAAACTTATTATAACAATTATGAACAGCGACAAATATATCAAACCGAACCGTTCTATTTACGTATCGAATATGCTGCCACATTTTTAATACAAAAGTTAAACTTTTCTCCACTTTGATAAATGTAAACTAATGCGAACCTCACAATTAAATTATTAATTCCTTCGTATATTATTGGTTTAAGTTGTCGAAAATTAATATTTTAATTGTGAGGTTCGCATTAGCATACATTTATAAGAGTGGAGAAAAATATATGCATTTTTTAATAGTTTTTTGAATATGGCTTATTGAAGACGAAAAAGCATAGATTTTCTTACAAAATGACTGATAACTAAAAAACTAATCCAAATCCAAATTTTTGAAAAAGAAAAAAAAATGCTTCTTCATTATGTCAAAACATAATTATGTGCCGAGTTTCGTGCCTGGGCAAAGCTTCTGGGGCGATATATTGTGATTACAGACACACACACACAGCCACGTTTATTATTATGTATAGATATGCAAATACTTGATTTTACTTAATTCGGGTAATGGGACTGCAAATCTGAATTAATTTCTGAATGAATTAATTTCTGAATCTGAAATAATTTTTTTTAAAGCTACAGTAGTTTTCTTTTTTTAAAAAGCATTTTTAGTTTCTTTTTTTGGTGAATTGTATAAATTCATATTTATTATATATAACAGGAGGTCACATAGATGTTGCAAACTTGGAGAGTTGGGGATCATCATAAGAATTAAAATTGTTTAGGAATCCATGCCTGGACATTTTGTCTGCTGCTAGGGATGTTTCCCTATTATGACGATCTGTAAAGAAGCACACGAAGAAACAGTTCAAAATAGCGAAGCGTTCCTAATGACGTATGCCGACAATTCCAGACATGGATTCATTTGAAATTTTAATCTTGGTGAAGTGCCCTATCTCCTCTTGAAGTTTTTAACTCCCCGTTTTTAAACTTGTACATTTCGACAAAAAAAATGGACTAAAAATGGCATTTAAAAAATTCTGTAGTTTGGAAAGAGAAACCGATTACAGATTTGAAATCAGAGGTATAAAAGTATCTAAGATCTGTTTAAAAAATCTCATGCAACACATAAACAATTTTTTTAAAAATTCTCCAGTGTCATTTAATAAAATATTTGTATAAAACTCACTCACATCAATGTAGCATTTTTTATTATTTACAAAGCTTGAATTTATAAAAATTCTCAATATATATATATATATATATATATATATATATATATATATATATATATATATATATATATATATATATATATATATATATATATATATATAAAATTTTAATGTATTTTCACTCTTTACTGTAATTTTAATTTTAAGAAACAACCACAAGAAATGAAGTTACAAAATAAATATGTTGACTTTCATTCAAATAATATGTTTGTCACACAATGTTTATGCTATTTTAAAAAATATTTTCTCCTCGCACATTGCAGCGTAATTTGCTAGTTTGTACTACTTTTTTGTTAGCAACTCTATGCATGTTAGTTAAAAATAAAACAAACATAAATTAGTTTAGATATTAGTTTGTTGAAACAAGCATAAATTTGATTTTGAAAACTAAGAGACGATTTGAGGACATCGTTACAATATATTTTTTTCCTTTTAAAGTTTCTATAAGTTAATAATTGGAATCTTACAACATGAAAATTTAAATAAAACATAAAAATTCGTATAATTTATAAAAACTTAAAATTACGTAATAATTTATAATAATAGAAATTTAAGAGCTATATTTTAAATCATGAAATTTAAAACGATACAAACAAATCTTAGTTCTGTGCATAATTTATTATAAAATAATCAAGTTAAGAAAGTAAATGGAAAATGTAATTAGAATTCCAGAGGACTTTATTATTGTAAAATAAAATCGCTTGCAAATGAAATAGTTCTTATAATTTAAAAATTCGATGCCTTTGCCAATTAGAATGAATTATTAGAATGCATTATATCGAGAAAAATAAGTCCCTTTTTACTTTAAAAAACTGAATTCCCCTTAACAAATAAAGCGAGCATTAATTTGGAAAAGATAAGTATTTCCTAATAAGTACCTAATAAAGTTTGCAAGCAGCTATTCATATCAGCTCAAAATCTTTTGGACTAATTAAACTTTTCGATAAAAATAACTATTTAATATTTTGCTCACAATGGAAGAATTTTTATCCAAATAAGCAAATTTTAATTGAAGACCCGAACTTTACAATGAATTTAATTTATAATATAGAAGCGTTTGTGTAATTAATTATGCATCACAGACATAAAATACCTTTCAAACATTATTTTTAAATATTGCATCGAGCTGACTATGTTATGATTAGTTTTAAACTTCCATATTTTACGTATCTATGCATTTAGGTATATTAGGTACCATTAAAGTGTGAAATCAAATGTGAACCGCTAATAGCTGCTTTGCAATAACTTGTGTGTGTACGCTTCATTCTACTGCTTTTAGAAAAAACTATTAATATTAAATATTATATGAAGTATTATATTAAATAATAAGTATTATATCATCAACCTTTCCACCTTTCCTTATTATTTATCAATTAATTACCCACAATGGGGATGAAATGTATTTTTGAGAGATTTTTACTATTTATGATCAAATAATTTATGAAACTGTTTAATTGTTTTCCCTTAAACGACCTCTTATTAGTTATTTCATAGAATAACAAGATAAAGCATGAAATTGTACATATATTACATACTTTAACTGAAATGTCCGACTATTTCCAGAAATACCTAGTTATTCTAAGAAATAACTTTAACGGTAACATATAGACTAAAGTGCTAACAGATAACTGCTCTAAAATACCTGGTAATTTCCTGTAACCTATTTTATATTGACATTTTTATACATAAGTGAATTTATAAATAAGTGAAAAATAGAAAGTAGATTCTAAAATTTTAAAAATTCCATGCATTCTTAAGTAAGTTACGATTTAAAATTGATTTAATTTTAAATTTTTTTTTCTATAATATTTAATAATTTTTTCTATATATCATAAAACGACTTTAAAAATATGTCAGCTGAAGAATCATTTGCTTAAACAACGCAATCCTTTTCATGTTTGGTTTTAAAAACGATTTGTTTTCAAAACCATAAGACATAACATAATTTTAGTTATATATAACTATACAACTATGTATTAGCTGTATAACTATGTTCTGAAATAATTAACTGAGAATTAAAAGAGAAGTTATTGAAAGTTGCCTTTAAAATGCTAAAGAAAATGTAAAATGAAAGTTTCTCTATTCAGCAATATTAGCCTATAAACCAATATCTATTTCATAAAATCTTACTATTGTTAAATTCTTACCAATTAAATTCTACCATAATATAATGAATGTATTCCAGTTTTTAAAAGACTGCATGGAGAAAAGTTTTCTGATAAAATTACCGTACTGTAAGGTAATGACATTTCTGGTTTAGAAAAAAGGAAAGGAAAACATAATTCTGGTAAATAAAACGAAATTAAACGGTATTTAAACTATTCATTTGATAATTTTTCCATTCATATGGTACAAATTTACCAGAAATGCAGGTTTCTATAATTAGATTTCTTATTACCACCCATTTAGTATGTAAAATACAAAACTCCAAAGTAAATTTCACTGAAAAAATGCTTTTTAAGCCATGCTCTAATGCATCATGATAAAATTACCAAATTTTACCACATATCATCATTTCTTATGAAACCATATTTTATTTTTAATTTTACCAAAATCATTATCAAAGCACTTGGTAAAAATTACCGAGCTCTTGGTGAGTTTTTCCTTAGAAGCAAGATACACGGTTAATTTCACCATATTTTGTAGTTTTGACCATATTTTTTTTTTTCTCAGTGTGAGTAAATAGCTTTTTATTAATGATTATATTTAAAGATTTTAAACAATTTGAAATTTAACCAAAATTGTTTAAAGTATTTAATAAATTTCTTAACGTTATATTTTCTAACCTAAATTAGCAAAAATAATTTAAACAATTTTGACTAGGAAATTTTATAAAAATAGTCTTTAATTTTGCTATAAATTTTATAAATACTAATCATTAATAAAAAATTAAGCAAAAGAAGTAAACAAATACATGATAAGGATATTGAAAATAAAATGGCGTTTTACTTACTGAACTATAGAATCAAATATTACTTTCATGCTTACATGCAAGAATGAAAATATATACGTAAAAAAAAAAAAAAAATTTTTTTCAACGAGATATTAGAGCCATTAATTATGTGTTCTTGTTTCTTTTCGTTTAAACAGTTTTTTTTTTCGTTTAACAGTTACTTTTTTTAAAAAAAAAAATAATTGAAAAAATAATTTCAGAACTTTTTATTCTTAAGTGAATGGAATTAGAATGAAACCATAATGTTTAAGCGACAAAAAAATTTTAACTAAATAAAATTTATTGTTCTTTGGACGGAAATGTTTATAATTCGTGTGAAATTGTCAGACGGCTGAGTCATTATATTCAATTAAAGAGCTTCTTTTCATAACACAATTTATTAAAGCATGAAAAAAATAAAAATATTCTTTTGGAAATTTTGTACTATACTTACCTCAAACTTATGAACAAAATAATGGAGGCACTTCTGTACTGATACATTTTTTCCTATTTCTACAGAAATACTTAGAAAATCTTTTTGTAACTTCAGATCTGTCTGTTTATTTATTTATTTATTTATTTTTGCTACAGCTTCAAAAATATCCAATAAAATTAATTAAATTTTGTAGAACAATTTAAAATTACACAAATTTTGCTTTAAAATTTGAGAAATATTCGTTTAAAACTGCGCAAGATATGAGTTATTAAAGTACTGCGCATGCATGGAAGAAAATAAAAATAAAAAATATTGATTTTAATTTTGTAGTGAAATGAAAAAAGCCCGATTTGAATATCTTAAAAATTTACAAAACTTCAAGCAATTTTCTGAGAAGTTTTCGTACTTTTTAAAAGAATGATCAAAATGATAAGAGGGTTTTCCACATATTTCATTTTGAACAATTAAACAAGATTTATTAAAAATGACACCGGCATTATTGGGGATCATCACCAGTGAAAGTATTTTTTGCCCGGTTTCTTTCCGTATTAAATCACATTTTGGTCTAAAAACATTGATTGTAAGGTATCCTTTATTTTTAATTCCTATCTTATGATTCAAAGTAAAATTTGTAGAAAATGCCTAATAATTTTAAGTTTTCTTTTAAAAAGTACGAAGACTACTTAGAAAATTGCTTGAAGCTTTGGTAATTCTTAAGATATTCAACTTTATTTCATTTTTTGCCAAATACAATTCACTACAAAATCAAAACAATTTTTTTCCCGCACATGCATAGCATAAAGGAACTACTTTAATTAGTCACATCTTACGCAGTTTTAAACAAATTTTTCTCAAATTTTAAAGCAAAAATGTTATAATTAATTTTGAAATTTTGTTTAATTTTATTAAGTATTTTTAAAGTCATTACGAAAGAACTAAGACTAAGAAAAAGACTTAATAAAAATGTCCATATCTCCATAAATATTTAAGCTAAGTTTAAGAATTTTGTGTAATTATTGCAAGTAACAACCAAAATAACTGTCTCAAGTTACAATTCTATTTTTTAGCATAGAGTGTTTGAAAACATTACTTTCAGTTTGTAATTTATTGTCGGTACCTCAAAGCTCTAAAAGCTTAGACTGACATGTACAAGAAATCTCATGATCCAAACACTTCTGAAGTATATCTGGAGAAATATGAAAAAATGTACGAGTATAGAAGTGTTTCCATTATTTTGTCCACCACCTGTTTTTTGACTTCTGCTGACATTTTCAATGATTAAATAAGGCATTTATTTAAAGTAAAGCAAAAAGGTAAAATTTAATCACATACATTTAAAACTGATATTAAACATGTCATTTTCGGACGAAATTTTTTTTTATTCTTATAAATATTTGTTAGTGAAATAAGACACACCGATAAGTATTTTTGGTTGACAGTTTATTGTGCAGAAATATTCTTAAGCGTTTGCAAAATTTGTTGACGTATTTCATCCTATTTTCATAAAAAGAAAACACCGGTTGACTTAAATTTGAAGAAAAAATAAACGTAAAATGGAGAGAAAGAGATAAAAATTAACTGTTTTCTGTGTGATCCTTAGGAATCTAGTTTTTTTTTTTATAACAATTTCTGAAAATTATTTGCAAAATGGATTAATAGATAATGCTGGTAATTGAAAAAAAAATATAATGTTTGTTTCTGAAAGCCAGACCATTTAAATTTAAAACCGTGCTTTGAACAAGCGTCTATTTAGTTAGTTCGCAGTCTGCTCCAGATTCTTGCTGCAAGGCCTGGTTCCTTTTAAATAAAGCATTCCCGAAATAGCCTATGCTGGCTCAAGGGGCTATGGTTAAAGTAAAGGTGGGTAATGGCGATGGCAAATATAGTCAGAATTGCGTAACGACCGCATTTACTTCCTCGAGGATCTGGTATCCATCGATCTGAAACCGGAGGGCTCCAGTGCCACCTCCGAAATTTGAACCCCAGAGCTTATAACAGCTAAGTAGTTACCTTTAAAGCATTGTTTTATTGCATACTCTGTTAGAATCACCATCTTAAACAGAATGAAAGAAACTGTATAATCTGTGCGCTGTATAATCAATGAGCAAGAATCTATATCCCTCTTTCAGTTTTTCTTTAATCTTTTTCAAATTATCAGTTTCCTTCATTCTGTATAATTTGTGATTTTATTACCTATTGCCTTGTAATATATTTTACAAGTCGAACAGTAATTTCACGCAATTAAAGGAACGACTACGACTCTCTTTGGAGGATAGTATATTGTGTTTTTAACATTAGTTACTTTGCTCTTTTTTTTTTTTTGTTTCGAAACTTCGTTGAAGATCGTCATTATCGTCATTCGTTTCTTGGTATGTGAATCTTTTAGTTTCCAAACTATTTATATGATACAAAAAATTCAGTTTTGCCAGATGATAATTTTTAAATTAAGCGCTTTTATGCTATTTAAACATTCTCCTAGACAATTCTAGTTTTCTAGTAGTATTATTTGTAGAGTTTTTATCAATAATGTATCATTTTTGATTAAAATTTCAGCAAATTGAATTTGTTGCATCAAATTTATAAAATTTTATGCTCCCTCTTTTTCTTAAAAAATGTGGATACATTTTTAGAGTCTAAAGGTATTTTTAATACAAAATAGAGCACAAATTTATAAATTTCATGGGGACATACTTATCTCGATTTGTACGTGTGATTTGATTTCTTTTGAGGAGCTATATTAAAAGGCATATTCTCTCACATCAAAAAAATACTGGACCAATCGTTTTTCAAAAAAGCGTTGATTCATGTTTAAGAAAACATTTACTTTAATGCTAGTAAAAAGATGCAATTATAAATTTCAATATTTCACACCCATGAATGGGTGTGATACTTATGATTAGAAACAGTTCCGTTGGCAAAATTCATGACAACAAATTATGCTTTTACTTTCCATTAAAAAAAATTAAGGACTGAATAGACGATGAATTTAACGAATGAAGCAATGAAGAGCTGAATTAATGGGTTATCTTGTTCGAATTATTTCTATTTCATAGTTTCCAGTTCATTTTATTCAGTTTTATTTTTAATGCTATGCAGATTAATTTCTCTTTACTCGTTTTCACTGAACTTCTTTCGATTCCATATCATTTTATTTTCATCTAAAATTTTCCATTTTTGTCAATTCTATTCTAATTTATTCTATTCAAACCAAATTTTCCTTCGAATTGGAAAACTTATTCTAATTTATTCTATTCTAATTTATCCTATTTCAATACATTCGATTCAAATACAATAAATTCTAGTTCATTTTAATGTATTTCATTATAATCAAATTTATTCTAGTTCAATCTGTTCAATTCCAATTTATTTCACTCCACTCTGTTCTATTCCAATACATTCGCTTCTTCTTCATTTGACTGTATTTCATTCCATTAAATTTGTTCTAGTTCAATCTATTCTATTCCAATTTATTCTATTCCAATCTAATGTGTTCTATTTTATTCTATTCCGATTAAACCGAATCCAACTTACGACATTTCAATCAGTCATACAATTTAATTTTCATCCATTTTCGTTTTTGTTTTTTTCGTAATATATACTGTTCAATAGGTTAATATACTTCAATACATAGCTATATAACTGAAGAACTTAGTGTAAGAAAGCTCTAAGTGACATTGTATTGATTTTAAGAGCATTCGCTTATTGAAAAAAAAACGCTAAATGACAGTGTTTATAAAGCAAAATTCCATGCCTCTCAGGATTTCAAATGGTAACTTCTTCCATCATGCTCCAGAATAAGAAAACCTGCATTTATAAATATTCGAAAAAGCTGAATCAGTTGTGTTTAAAAAAATATTACTTTATAAATAAATTGAGGCAATGGATATTCTAGTAAAATGCGTCTCTTGTTTCAAACAATGTCAAGCAACATTCACTTCATCACCATTATTTCTTCAAGAGAGAAAGGTTTATTATTGTTGACATAATCTGATACACGTTTACATGTTACGTTACATAAAAACAAAGTCGTGTAAATATGACTTTGTTTTTACGTAACAAAAGTATATACACCTTAAGTAAAGCGAAGCATAAATTGCAGTTTTAAAAAACTATGTGAATTAATATTGATAATTCAAAAATTGTATTGAATAATAAACTATAACAGTAATAATAATATATTTCTTTTCTAAAGAGCAATGTGATAGTTGAAATATGTTCTCAGACGTAGAAATTACTATATTTAAGTATTAAAATAAACTATACAAGTAGGTTAATAAATCTGTGAAAATTTATTTCAGTAAAAATCATAAGAGCTGTTGCTATTCGCCATATATGACACTTAATTGTATCTGAGTTAATGGCAAAATTCGTGGAAAGAAATGAGCAATTAAAGGGCCAATTCGGAACAAACTAGGTTTAAAACTTACATTAAAAGGAGACCAAAACAAACGATGGGCTTATAATTTTGAAGAAACCTTAAACAGATCGAATCCTGCTGCTTTGGAAGATATTCCAGGAGAATCAGCCATGTAATTAGACTTAGATAAAAGTCCAATAGCACAACTTGAGGTTCAGAAGGCAATAAAATTTATAAAATGTGGTAAAGCTATTGGCTGAGATAACTTACATGGTGAACTCTTCAAAGATAGTGCAAAAATTACAATTAAAGCATAAACTGGCCTGTTTAATGAAATTGTGAAGAACGTAGAGTGGTCTCATGAGTGGGACGAAGGCCTGCTGATAAAACTACCAAAAAAGGTAATTTGACTATATGTGACAACCGGAATGAAATCAAATTATTATGTATGCAACAAAATTTTCACTAGAATATAGTGACGGAAAGAATGAAAAATGCAATTAACAAAAGTCTGTGACCAAAGCAAGCAGGTTTCAGAGCTAACAGATGTGTCGACTACATTGCAACATTCAGGAGTATTGTCGAACAAACGATAGATTGGCAATCAACAATCTACTTAAATTGCATAGAATTCCAAAAAGAAACTCGTCAATTTACACAGAGAAACACTTTGGAAGCTGTTAGAGTTTTATGAAATTCCTAAATGTTTTGTAAACATTATCCGAAATATATATATAAATTACCATATACGAGTTATACACGCCAGCCAAGAAGCAGCATCCTTAAAGATTGATTCGAATATCATGTTATACGCAAACCTGAGAAAGTTATAGCAAAACAAATTTTTGACTAGAACCCTATTAGTACGTTAGGTAAAGGCTCAGGAGACTTTTAAAAACAAAATGTTGTGAAGTACACTGGGTGGGATCAATTAAATGGTTTATAGGGATAGTTTAGAGCTTAAAGAGCCTGATCTTGTAATCAACATCAATATCTAGTGAATTAAACGGGCTGGTCCTCTGGTAATAATACATGAAGACCGGTGCTATAAGATTTTTTGCCAAAGCCCATGAGATAAAGATCTCGTGATTAAATGGATCGCTAAGATAGATTGACTGTTTTAAGAATGAGCTAAACATTCTAAGAATTAAAACAGGAGAGCAGTGGTCAAGTATAGAGATGTCTAGAGGAACCTTCTGGAAAAGACAAGGGCCCACCCAGGGTACTACTCCCCCAAGCCATCACTTAAGAAGAAAAAGTGGATAATGACTGTAAAAATCATTATTATAGGTTTATTGCAATAAGTCTAAGCAAATTTTGTCTAAAGGAGTAATTCTTCGTACGTTTCATGAATAGACAGAAGACCTTAAAATATTAGCCTAAAAACATGAGGAAAATTAGAAAATTCAGATATTTACTAAGCCTACAGTAAATATAATTCTGTATTTGACTTTTACGAATATTCCAAATTCATATCATGAAAGCAAATTAAATTTCCGAGTTTTATGTTTATTTATATTAAATGAGAATTAATAATGTTATATATATATTATCGTAATAGTAGTTTTATCACAACTTTGATCTATAATTAATATATATACATTTATATTCTAAGCTTATGAGCATATCGATAAACGATTTTGAATTTAAAACAAATGCATTCTTGCTTTTAATATCCAATTGAAAAGAAGCGCATTTCACCGAATTCGCAGATGGGCTTATTCCCATCTTTTATCTCCTATTCTCGAAGAAATTGGTAACTTTAATAAAGCGCTTTTGTTTTAAAACAAAAGCACAACTTTGTCCGTAAAAAAAAACTAGTTCAATATATATATATTGAACTCGTTTAGAAAAAGCTTTAGAAAAATAATGCAAAGTCTGTTACAAGTTTTTCCAAAAACGCTTTACAATATAAATTAAAAATGTAAATATATTAGTTAGATTTTTTATGAGTATTTAAATAAAGTAGCTCCTGAAATTAAACTGAGCGATACTTTTAACTAAAATCTTATATTTTTCATTAAATTCCTGATATTGTTTAGATTAATTTAACAAAAGCTTTTGTTCAAATTTCTATTCTTAAAATACATCATTGAAAACATAATAATTTTTTTAAAGGAAACATTATAATTGAAAACATTATAATTTTTTAAATATATATTTTTTTTTAAATACTACGTTTCGTTACAATGATATCGTTGATTTATTTTTCAGTTTTTAAATTACCTAATCATCTTGAATTTCAAGCTCATATTTATTGTTTATGGCTAATAGTAACGTTAGCAGCCAATAGCGATGAATTCTGAAAGAAAATTAAAGTTCACTTAAATTTCATTAAACTTAAATCAAAATTTGTTTAGATTAAAGTTAAAAACACCGGCCACCAAATGTTATTATAGAGCCTGTTTTTTGTGTAGTATTTGGAAAGGAATGAATATAAATTGCAACAAAAGATAACAATTTTGAAAAAAAAACGATAATTATAGGAAAACTGAAAAGAAATATAATAGTGTGTAAATGTTTTGGTTGTCCAGCAATAAAACTTCAAATAATGTGTGCATTATAGCTCTTTGTGCTTCTATAAAACCTTGTTGTAAATCTCACATGAATAACGAGCATTAATCTATTCAAAGTCATGTAAAATAAATAAATTTAAATAATTTGTTCATAATAAAGTTAGTAAATGAAGTAGATAAATCATATAAAAACAAATAATAATCATGAAATAAATCAATCTAATAATAAGGAAGGAAAAATCAAATATTCAAACTTTTGATTCAAAATAACTTCATAAATAGATGCTGTTTATTTGTTTTATTCATTTATTTTTTTTAATCTTAAGAAAACACAGTAGAGATTTAAAATGTATATGAAATAAATGTATCAATTTGTTGAAATAAATCATTATATTTTAAACTTATAAATGTTATGAAAACTATAATCACTTATGGGTTGCAAGAAAATTTAATAAAACATTTGATAACAAATTTAATTTATTTTTCCTTTACTTTTTCAACTCAAGTTCATACGACAGAATTTATAAAACTTTGAAATCATTTGATATTTTTAATGTTAAGTAAGAACATAGAGCTTAAATCAAGGCAACGATGTGAATGTTTTTAGCCTAGTAATTGGAAGGATTCTATTTTACTGACAAAGGTATATACTTAATAAGACCATTTATTTAAATCATTGTTTTTAAATAAAAATGAAAAGCCAATAGAGTTCAGCTCTAGATTAGCGGTCGCCAACTGGTGACTATAGCATAGAAAATGGCTACCGAAATCTTGAACACTGGTTGCCAAAAATGCCGACTCTCACAGAGGCCTAACATAAACACATAAACGATTGAAATATGCATAACTTAAGCTAATCCATCAGTGTCCCATTTCGATTGTCCGGAAGTTTTTTCTACAAAATTCCACATGTTTTTAACTGTTATTTTAACTACGACACGAATATTGAGTCGTGCCTTAAAATAATCCCTTTCTAATACTCGATTCACGATAATTTCAATATAAATTCACATATTGTTGTCAATCGTTTTTTCGAGAATTACAATTACGGATTTTCGCATGCATATTTCCATAATTTTTAAAATGTTCTTACTAAATTGCGCAAATTTCTAATTGCACATTTGAGTAATCAGTTTTTGTTAAAATCTATTAGCAATGATTCCATCGTAAATTCAAATAGTCTTGTGAATCACCTTTTGAAGACTTCCTACAACGAATTGTCAGACAGTTTTCGAAATTACAATTACGAATCTCTCATCTCATTTAAGTAATTACATTTCGACACTTATGCTTGATTTCATCGTAAAATCATCTGTTCTTGATTGTTTCTTCAGAAATTATTGCTATAGAATTCTACTTGATAATTTTAATATTTATTTAGAAATTCGCATTTCGAATCGGGAATTTGAGTAATTACTTTTTGGTTGAAATAAAGTAAATCATTTTTCTGAAAGAATATCTTGAATCTAATCTGAGCATATACTTATCTAATATTGGTTATCTAATAATAATACTTATCTAATTCGTATTAGCTATAATAGAACTCTAAGTTAATATAGATTAAAGGTCAAAGTATAGAGGTGAGATTTGCTTGCTTGAAATAATGAGGAAAAGTAACTATGTTTTAGCAATTAGATTTTTAAAAAAATCATAGAAAGCATTATACACGGAGGAAAAAATATGGCCAAAACTACCAGAATATGATGAAATATATCGTGCTTCTGGCTTTTTGGGAACACCAAAACGCTCTTTGATTTTTACAGAAGCACTTTGGTAATGTTTTTGATAAAATTAACAATGAAATTTCCTTTTATAATGCGTGATAGAATTTAGTAATTTTATCATGAAAACTTTGAGCATGACATAAAAACTATTTGCTCTGTTGAATTTTCTTTTCAGTTTTGTATGTTTTTACTAAATGGTACTAAAAACTATAAATCATTTTGAAAACCAAAATTTCTGGTAAACCGTTACAATCTGAATGGAAAAATTGCCAAATAAATAGTTTAAATACAATATATTTTGGGCTTTTTTAAGCAAAATAATGGTTACTTTTATCATAAATATCATTACCATATAGTATGGTAATTTTACCAGATTTTTTTTTCTCTGTGTACTTATACTATAAAATATATTGTTCCAAGATAAACTGTTTAATTCAGATAGTTCATTAATACTTCAATATTTAATACTTGTTCATTAATATTTTATAAAAAATTATGATGCATAAGTTTACGGTAAAATATGAAACATTAAAATAATTATCAAATATAATAATTAAAAATACATTGTTTAATAATAAGTTACGAAAAAACCTCAAAAATGTGACAGCATTTAGAGATTCCAGAAATATTTCCTAACATTCTATAAAAATTAATTCGCTCATCCTCTCACTTGTCAGCTACGATAGCAAGCAATATTTCATTAAGACATAAAATAAGAAAAAGTATTAGAAAATAATCGATGAACCTGTACAGAATTTCTGGAAATTAAAAAGTCCTTTCTTAATTAAAAATACGAGCTTCATTGATCTTGAGCATGATAAAGTCAAAAAGCGTCAAAATTCAAGAAAAATTCCGATAATTCCTTCAAGATAGATGGTAATAATCAAAATTCCTTTTAAATTTTCCATACGTTTCCCGTGTCATTTTTTAAATGAGTTTATGAAGTTGAGGATTATATGATGCTTTTTAAATATGATTTTTTTAAAATTGTAAAGGTTTTCTTATGCATTTGTTTTTTGTTTTGTTTTTTTTCAAATTTAAGATAATAATTTAACAATTGTTACTGAAATCGTTTAATTATAGTAACTCTTTGCTATAAATCTAAACTATCTACATTCAGATAGCTTTTCATGCAGCAGTTCTCCATATTTTTAAGCATTTTTTCAAACATAATTATTACCCAATGGCAAAATGGGTCTTGGCGTCCTCACTTTTCAACTACAATAATCAAGAATAATAGTAAACAGTGCGCATGCGTTGCTATGGCCACTGCTGCTGATTGATAATTTTTTTAGAATTCTTTTTTTTTTCACTTTTAATTTTGTTATGCATTAAGTTGGTGAGTTTATTTATGAAATATGGGATCAGAGAGTAAATACTTCTTGAGTTAAGAATAAAAGAAATTTTCATCATTTGAACAATATTTTTGCTTTTATTGTTTTAATTCAGAATCAGAAATTCTAACCTACAGCTCAAACTGGATCGTTTTCAATCCTAATTCAGGTGAATATTACCAATAAAGTGGATCCGAACTGATTGACACGGTCCCAAAAGTTAAAGTTAAGGCAAAGAAAAAAGTGATGCCAAAGCCTAAACTTAGCGAGGCTGAAAAAGCCATAGCCAAAGAACGTAGACGGGAATACCTTAAGCGCTACACACAAACGGAAAAACGAAACGATTCCGTTCGCAAACGCAAGCATGAAGTCCGTCCCTCACAAAAGTATCAAAGTGGTTGAGAGAATTGAACCCTACCGAAGAGCGAATGGTAACTCTCCGAACCCCTTTCATGCAAATACGAGAAGTGGGTGTTTATCCCCAGTTAGGGGTAAAAGGATCCATTGTCAACTTACCCAATATCTTGCACAAGAAGTAGACTGTCTTCCAATAAATGATTCATTCCATTCACTATTAATGTAAAAGTGAGAAAAAAAACTAGCTTTCAAATCATATTTCATGTATGAACTTGTGAATCCGAAACGGGTGTATGATGCAGCTTATAATCTGCATCATATACCATTGTACCAATCCGAAAATGTTAGTATTGATCCCTATCGGCAGTTCAATGTTTATTCAGTCATCAAAAGAATTCACACAGAATGTGCTTGAGCTGCATTTAAATATGTCTGCGAAATTGTGAACTGAGCAGTTCAGTATTAATAGTTGAAGATGTCCAAGATAAAAACACTATAAAATTTCTTTTTCAGAAAAAAAAAATTAGACAGCAACCATTTTGCCAATGGGTAACCTGTGATCTGTCTGGTCAAATCCTCACTGTTCAATAAATCGTCGACCAGATATTATCCAGCATGAAAATGAAATTAGGGACTGTTGTGCCCTTACGAACAGACATAAGGTTTTGAGATCTTATGTCTGTTTGTAAGGGCTTTCATTCCTATACCACAAAGAACCTCTCTCATGGAGAAATTTGCTGGCATACAATATGATATCTACTCAGTAGACCAGATCTTTACTATCATGGTAGTTTCATGGAAGGTTTGGTAAGCTGGGCTGGCATCCTGTTGAATGACAGCAAATCAATCCATTATGCCTGAAGGTTTGGTTATCTGGATAGGCAACATGTTTAATGAAAGCAAATCAACTATCATGTCAGTGAAGATAGGTTGGTTGATAGGTTGGAAGATAGGTTGGTTTGGTAGGTTGAGTAGGCATTATGTTGAATTACAGCACTAATGATTGATTTGCTGTAATTCAACATGATACCTACCAAACTTTCCCTGCTATAATGGTTACATTATCGGGAATTTAAACCCAAGTAGTAAGAATCCTGCGTCTCTTTTGCATGAAAACCAGAAACCCACCTGTCTCCAAAATCAAAGAAATCAACCATTCGAACCAATCATTATATTTTATTAATCATATTTCATTCGAATTTGTCAAGTAATTCAGGATATAATATACCAAATCGTATAATTCTCTTAATTTTGAACAACGGAGTGTTTGCAGCCCTTCAGGCATTTATTAATTACAAGATATCTTGGGAAACCTCAGATGCCTTCCCATCATGTTCTCTAATGGTATAATCTATTATCATTAAACCTTAAAGGTACAGTTGCTACCTAAAAATATTAAATTAACTTATACCTAAATAACTTCTTTAAAAATAAAATACTGTGTCCCTTTTCTCACAATGAACTTCTAGATAGTTGAAACTAAAATATGTTTATCCAATACTGCGTTATATTTAAGCTGTATCTCAAATTGCAAATCAACTTCATTAAAGCTTTGGGGAAGTAAATTATAGCTTTGATATTAGATTCTCGTACACTAAATCAAAATTCAGGTATCTTGTAATTCTGTATTCAAGAGAAATTTATCGCTGAATTCCACATGGTAACATTATTCATCGCTTGAAGCTTGAATCTTTAGGAATCACATCGCCATATTGTTCTCCCAATGGATTGTTTTGCATACAGCTTAATAATAGATGTTAGGTTTAAAAGGCTCCCTTCAAATGCTATATTAAAACTGATTTGAATAGTTGATAGAGATATCAAAGCCATTTTGAACTGTTTTCAATTAAGATACCATTCAATTTCGTTTTCAACAATTTATTGTTATTTTCTGCGTGCGTGTGATATAGTTAAGGATTTTCTACTTGTGATACCGTTCCATAAACAAGACTTTTGAAATTTTGGTTGTGAATTATGTAAGCCATTTAACTTCCGAAACCCTTTTGATTGCAGTGCACTGCTAGAAATTTCTCGGAAGAAAGGCTTAAATAACAATTTATTTAATTGTTTATTTACCATATTCAAGCAAACAATCAAATAACCATAAACAAGATGGCATTCAAACTGTTCACTGCGAAAAAAACCGCTAACTACCTTCATCTAATACGGTTAAAACCAGAATTTTACAGTACCAACTAGGCCTACCTTATGAAGGCTTTAGTTTGTTTGTTTGTTTGTTTTTTTGCATCCGGGTACAAATTATAACCTAGTGGGATAATCTGTCAATTTCATGAGTGACAGAAAAGTGATTCGATCCCAGAATTGACAACACAATGTTTCTTCTATTTCACTTAACACTTGAAGAGTTTCCAGAGTCCCGTACCCCCAATACCAACTATTAGAATACGATACTCTCATTCCCACATAAAGAGCACCACCTTGAAGTTTCTTAGCACAAATGTTTAGTATTTTCTATCTCTTACCATAGGTAAAGTAACCAGATAAACCACATTCCATAGTTCATTTTATAAAAAACAACTTAACCGTAATCTAACTCCGATGCCCATAACCTATTCAAAAGCCTAGCTCTAATGTCCAGTTAAATTTCTTTTTTACGGTTTTGAAACCATACTAATTTGACTAAAAACTATATAGTTTTGTATTCATGTTTTGTTATCCGTATAGATAAGAAATATTCTTTACCGTAAACTTTACGGTTAATTGGATAGACTGATTGCTGCCGATTATTTTACCGTTATTTTCGAATAAAAATTCTAACAGGGTTATATAATCATCAATTAATGATTTATGATCATGATCCTACAACAAAAAATTTGAAATCTCTCATTTAATTTTTATAAAAATGCATTATAGTTATAAATTGCGCAAAAAAACACCCTTTATAATTTTTGATTAAGCTATCAGATTTTCACACAGAAATATGCAATCTTAATGGTTCCAGAGTTTAAATTTAAACATGCTAATTCAGGCGTTATTTTGAGATACGAAATCAGTTTCGCGAATTCAAATTCTTGACTTTTAAAATATGAGATATGCCACTATCTGAAAAATTTGGCCTCATTAATTTAAAAGGAGAGCAGTTGAGAGTTTGGACCCGTGAATATTAATTTCATATTTTGTCAATTTCATTCCGTATATTAATGTGATTTTGTTCATTCATCTCTAAGCTATTTTAGCTATTCAAGACAGATTTGAATATGATTGTAGAACTCATTTATTTAATCACAATTTAATGCAAAATATATTTTTGACTATAATTTATTATTGATTGGTATTTATTATGACATTTTTTGGTTAGCGCAAGGAAATTCAACTATTTTTATTTCTTTTTTTATTTCTTATTTAATTTAATTTTATGTAAACGTCCTTCTTTAGTGTTTAAGAAAAATAAATTAAATAAAATAAATATTAAAAAATATCAAATTAAAAGTTAGTGGATGTCTAAATTTTTTAACTACTATTTTCTTGAGTCCGGCTAACCCAAAACTACCTTTGTTATTTATTGTTATTTTACTTAATAATAGTAGAAACAATTTTAAACTATGTCAATTCGGTGGCAAAATACACAATTTTAATTAAGTTTGGCCAACTACTTTCTGATAATATTATAAATTTTTTAATTCTCAAGAACAAATTGAAGTACTTTTTTGAAATTTTAGATTTTTTCACTGAAATTTATAACAGACTAATAAGATATATAAATTTGTTCAACTTACATTTAAACAAATTTTTCGACTACCTTTAAATTAGTAATAAAATTTTAAAACTATCTTTGAACAACTGAATCTTACAACTGTATGTAAAATTATTTTTGTTTGGTCAAATAGTCTGAGAAATATGGTGAAATACACAAAAAGTGAAATACACATGAAGAGTCACGTACTTCTAACCTCTCTCCAAACTAAACTAACGCAATCATATTTTTCAGATTGCGGCTGCGCTCTCACCCTATATTTTAAGGATAGAAACTTTACGAATATGTCAAAAAAATTCATTTTTACTCAGAGACTGATTTCTTAATGTAAATTATCGCAAACAAAAATTTATTAGCATATTTAAGACACTCTTGAACAATTAAGATTGCATTTTATCGAATTATAATTCAAACTTCAGTTCTTTATCTTTCACTATGTTCACCGCGCAAAAAAATAAAAAGAACATACTGAATAGCTTTTGATCCTTAATGATCAGATCTTCACGTTCTACGACTCAATCTTTCTGGTTTGAGAGGGTGACCTGCTAGCTAATTTGCGCAGACAATATTTTAAGCTAAGAAATCAGATACAATAATGTACTTTTTCTGCACAAACAAACCTTTTTTTTCAATGGATTCTGATTTATGACCTTCAAAATATAGGATGGCGTATTTTTAAAACTTGATTTCCCAGGAACTATTCTACTAATTTCGCCCAAACTTGTATTTTGCCACGTAAAATAATATTCTTTGAAACGTTGTTAAAAATTTTGTATTCAACAGTTCAAACTTTTTCAACTATTATTAAATAATATAATAAAAATTTTATAAAAGTTATCTTATAAAATTTTACTATTTGACTAATAACAGGAACTGTTCCACTAATTTAACCTAAACTTGTATTTTGCCACGTAAAATTATATTCTTTGAAATGTTGTTAAAAAATTTGTATTCAACAGTTCAAACTTTTTTAACTATCATTAAATAATATAATAAAAATTTTATAAAAGTTATTTTATAAAATTTTACTATTTGACTAATAACAGGAACTGTTTGACTAATTTCACCCAAACTCGTATTTTGCCATGCAAAATCATATTCTTTAAATGTTGTTAATCATTTTGTATTCTACAATTCAAAGTTTTTCAACTATTATTAACTAATATAACAAACATTTTATAAAAGTTATTTTTTGCTTGCAATTATCTTTCGATAAACGAATATTCCAAAAGTAAAATTAACATTAAGAGGTCCAAACTTTAGACTGCTCTTCTGATCAAATTATTGGGACCATATTTCCCAGATTGCGACTACCCTTTATATTTTGAAGATCAGAAATCTGAATCTGTCGAAAAAAAAGGTATGTCTATTTAGAGAAAGTACGTTTTGAGTCTAGTTTCGTAACTTAAAAATATCGTCTGTACTAATTAATTAACATATTTGAGATTACCCCTTCGAACCATTAAGATTGAATCCTAAAACGTGAAGATCGAATTATTAGAAGAAGAAGTTATTAGATCAAAAGTTACTCAGGGTGGTCCTTTTTTTAGCACTGTTATAAGAAGAGCATTAAAAACACAAAGTAAAATCTTTGGAAAGTAATTTTAAACATTAATGTAAGTAAGAGTTAATGGATTATATTTTTAAAATATATAAATTCGAAAACTTCATAGTTAAGTGTTAATTTAAAATAAAAATTATACTTACTTTTCTGCGCTTAAAAAAATCGAATTCGTTGATATAAAAAATTCACTTCGAAAAACTAATATTTTAAAAACATAAAAAAAATCTAAAATATCGACATATTGCGCTTAAATTGCAACTCAAAGAAGAAGTTTTTGATCTCAAACGATCAAAGAAGGAAAGGATGAGTTTTTAAAGTAAAATCGTTTTAAAAGAATTGGATAAACGCAGCTAGTCGGATAGCTCTTTAAGGTAGATTTCATATTATCTATAAAAACGTAAAATTTTTCGACGTCAGAAATCCTTGATGATTACTTTTTGGAACTATATCCCCAAAATATATATACGCATTTTCTTTCGTAAAACTTATGATTGATAAATCTTGTTACACTGGTTTTTTATTCGCATTTCAAACTATTTGAACAATAAATTGGTAAGCGTTCTACAAAGCCGTTTTACGAGCAGTGAAAAAAATATGTAGGAATGTTTTGTTTTTTTAACACAATTAAATTTTAAATACGTTGTTTCAGTGAGGAATTATTGCATCACGAAATCACGTGATTTGTGACAAAACGCGAATTCTCATATGCATGACGAAAATGTTTCCTCAATTCGAAACTTACCGTTGTGCATTGTGGTTAACTAGAATGACGGAGCTAGAATGAAGATTAGACGAACAAAAGAAAGGTGAAGAAATGAGCTCACCGGGTTGTATGGAGGATCAAGGAGTTGACCTCGTACCAGGAATAGCCAGGGTTCGAATACCACTGAAGGCATGAGTGTAATTTATCTCTCAGTTCTATCTGTCTTTCTTGTGCTGTTGGGACTACATTGATCCACGTACTGATGTTCACGATACTAGATTATTATTAGAAAGATTACATACAATAGGCACTACGAGGTTATTATTTCTTTTCTGAAAAAAATAGAAAAACAAAATATTACTTTAATTTTGAAGAAATTCATTTTCTTGGAGGTTTGAGGATAATTATTTCGTCACTTAGACAAAAGTTTTGCTGGGAACATATATCAGGAAAAGGCTTCGTTGAAAACAAATGCAGTTCCATGATATTTGATTATCCATTTTTTACAGTTTTTTAGACAATAATACCAAAATACTTGTATTTTTTAATTTCTAATGATTAAACCTTGTTTCAATGCTTAAACTTTTATGTCAATATTTAAAGATTTAAGTTAAACTAGTCACTTTGGTAACCAGCTTGGAAATTCGAGCTTTGTGGAATCTCACTGCTTGGTACAACCTTATGGTTATATAGCATTTCAAAAACTAATAAAAACTAATAAAATGCATACTCATTTATTAACTCACATTATTAAACATACTCCCAACCTTGGCCAACCTCGCCAAGCTCCCAACTATTAAGAAATGTTTCAAGGTATTAGCCATAGATTAAAAAAATAAAACTAAAAAGTTAAGCTTTTTAACCATTTCCAATAATACATAATGCATTATTGCAAATAGCTTCAAAAAAGCGATGGCTTTCGTCTTTAATTGAATTACAAAACATTTGACTAAAAGAAAGGCTTATATAACTATCGACTAAATTAAAAGAATCTAACTAGATTCGGTTTGTAAACTGGCTTTTGTAACAAATTTAATACAAATTTGTCATTTCATGTCTCCAAAATAGCTTTTTAAATACCACTTACTGATTATTAATCAACCATATACCTTTTTATGATCTAACATCCGTCCTAAATTAAGAAGATATATACGGCGAAGCGAATTCGGGTAAAATTACCGTACTGTATAGTTCTGATATTTCTGATTGAAAAATATATTCCTGGTTAACGAAACAAAAGTATAATGTATTTAAACCATTCAAATTTGTAATTTTTTTCTTTCATATGTTAGTGGTTTACCGGAAATTACGGTTTAGGGAATTATATAATTTTTATTACCAAACATTAGTAAAAAATTACGAAACAGAAAATAAAATTTTAATTTTGAAAAAGAAATGTTTTTTTATGCCATGTTCTAAGGTATCATAATAAAATTATTAAATTTTTCCTCATTTACCAAATTTTATCTTACATTATAAAGATTTTATTATTAATTTCTCCAAAATTATCACCAAAGCGCTTCGGTAAGAGATTCAGAGTTTTTGGTGTTCCGATAGAACCAGAAACAATGTAAAATTCATAATATTATGGTAGTTTTGGTCACTATTTTTTTTCTCAATGTAAAATCATTCAATTTCAGAATTGCCGAAATTCATTTGAATTAGAACTCATTTAAATTAAACATTTAAATAAACGTTGGATAAATAAAAGAAGACAATAAAAAAGTATAAACAGTGTAAGAATTATTTTAATTGTTCATTCCTTATAATCCTGATCCCCTGAAACTGATTTAATACAGAAGTATTAATATCAGTATTTGGGAATTTTATAAAACCATTATTTATTTGAGTATCATAAATCACCTCGAAACTGACTTCAAAAATAATACTACTAAGACTTTTCTATTATTTAGATTGAATTTACTTTTAAGATTATAACCTAAATTTAAAACAATTGAAATTGTTATTTTTTATAAAAATTTAAATATACTTAAGAATACTTTTATGCTAGTATACTTTTTAAGTACACGTATATTTTTTAAGTATACTTTTAAGCATAATCATGATTATATATTAAGTATACTTTTTCAGCTACAATATAACATATCTCTTTGGTTATTTATATTTTCGATTTACTAACGCATATTTAAAAAAAAATTTATAATGAAAAATGTATATGGCCTTTTATAATGTTCCTGAACTCGTATTCATCTAAAACACTTTTAAAGAAATAAATTATTAAACATGTTTCTATCTACCCAGAAAGTACTTCCTCTAAAATGATTCCTACACATACAGTTCAAACAATGGGTATAGTTTTAAAATCGAAACAGTAACGTTCTTGCATACTACTTCCATTATACATGGAGAAAAAAAAGTACAATCATGAAGAAACTGTCAAAGTTGTGAGATGGATGGAGCAATATCTCCCTATCTAAATTGAAAATCATATCATCCGTTAAATGTGGTATGTAACATAACATGGACTTCTTTGCAAAGTTTTCATCCTTGATTTATCATTTCTTGTATAACGATGATTCAAATCATCATAAGAATTTCTTTCATCATGTCCAATTTCATTACAACAGGATTTTTGTTCGTTTTTGATAATACGACAGAAATTTATTCTTCTTAACTGTTACTCGTCTAAGGTTTTCTTTTCTATGCCCGCCATATATTTTATATTTTATAACTGGCAATGAACAGCCGACCTAATTCTGAGTTTATGATTATCATTGTGCAACTCCGAAGCCATGTAATCTTTGACCCAATCTAGAAGGCAAAAAAACTTCAGGATCAAGCATTAGGACAAACAAGCTTTTGTAGAGGACTCTTTGATAGAACTAACCCGACTTTGCGTTACATGGAGAGGAAAACCATAAAAATCACCTAAGGTAAGACCAACGTCAAGGAGATATCTAACCCATGCTCCGTCTGCCATTGAGAATATTTTACGTCAGCACTGTGATCGGTGGAAGCTGGGAGCTGAGTCCGTATCAACCAGCCACCGTTGGAATTTGAACCGGGATAACCTCATTAGGAGGGGAACTCTATGTCCTCTGAGCCACGACATTCTTCTTTTTGGTATCAGAAGGGCAGACGTGTTGATCATTCTTTCATAGGGACCATAGTATGTGAGCCAACGTTACCCCCACAGTAAGAAGGAGAGGTAGTGCAGAGAAGAAGGAAAGAACATCCATGCCGCTGATTGGGGTTCGAATCCGGGATCTTTCTGACATGATATCATCTTCTTGACCACCACACAGATTGATCAGCCTTGCCAAGATTTGGAAGGCAGGATACCAATTCCAAACACTCTCTAAAATGAAACTTATATTATTCATCAATCATATTCCGTGAATTTTTGACAATCATTTTGTCGCAATTGATTTTTGACGAAACGCAGACTCTCTAATGTATTACAAAACTGCTTCCTCACTTGTTTGCCATCTCAGTACATTCTGGGAGTACTCCATATACTAAATTAGATTTTAAACCCGTTTGCCCTCTATGATTCTATGGTGCAAGGCTTACTGCCTTTGCTGGTCAAGTACGTTTCTAGGTTTAAAATCCTGACGATAAATGAGCACCCATTTCCTTACACTGTAAAAAATCAATACTCATATATTGAAAAACTCTTTTCGATTTTGACGAAACCATTTCCTGGTGTATGTTGGGAGTGAACTTTGAGTCAAAGTGATGAAATAACTATCGTCACCTCTTCGAGGAACAAATGTCGTAAAAGTTAAAGAAATATTTCGTCATTCAAATTATTACCAAACAGAAAAAAATTCGTTGTACCTAAAGCATCTAACTTCTTTAATAATCACTTTAACTTGGGCACCATAAAAGTGGATCAATGTCTCCCTAGTAACACATGAAAAGCAGATAGAGCAGAGAGATAAATTACTCCCATGTCAGAAGTGCGATCTAATCCCGGGATCTTCCTGGTAAGCTTCCAACTCCTTAACCACCATATAGCCAGTTGGCTCACTTCTTGACTTTATTTTCGACCATCTATTCTTCTTTCTAGTTTCGTCATTCTAGTTAGCTATCACCCACATTGCACTACGATGAGGTTTCGAGTTGATGAAACATTTTCATCCTGTATTTGAGAGTTCGTGTTTCGTCACAAATCACGTGATTTCGTGACGAAATTATTCTCAAAATTAACGAAATGTAGCTCAAGGATTTCTGAAACGTCAAAAACTAGAGCTTTGCTTCAGAGAGTGTATACTCCTTTTATTTTATGCTGCATTTCCAAATCAAATGTGTAATATATTTATTGCATTTTGGCAAAATTATAATCTTCAATTCTTATCCTCAGATAAAAATAATAATTTCCTTAACTTGACTAAAAGTTCACTCAGAACACTTCCCATAAAATGGTTCCTTCAGAAGCGAAGAATTCTCTGAATTCTGAATATCTATTTCCTTTTTTTTTACTTTGATAACAAATAAGTATTTGGATTGTTCCAAACACATACATTTCTTATAAAGGTAGAAAAAAAGTATGTAACTTTTAATAGAAAGCTCCTTATCAGATCTCTGTTTTGATTAGTTTTGTTTCCAACTTGATTGGATTTGTTTAAATTCCGTTACACTTTATTTAGAGTTTCGGACTAAACTTTGACTAAAGTTGAAGCCCTGATTTTATTCGACTGTGTAAGCTCAAGCATAAACTTCTCTTTCTTTGATTTTTTTTTCTATTTCTTCTAAATTGCATTTTTGAAGAATTTCTATTCCAGTCCAGTTTTATATTAGTCTACGTTTCCCTCATCTATGTTTATTCATCTGAATGTTTTTAGTTTTGCTTCATTTCAATGGTTAGCCCTGATTATAAAGCTTGTTCCAGCACATCACCTAAAGTCTCATTCTACATGTCCTATCAAAGAAGAATTTTTAATGAGATGGATCTTATTTTGCATTTGCCTTTGCTTCAGTGGAAAAAACTTATCACAACTTTTAAACACATTTTGCAATTAATAAAAAAGTTACTTTTTTAAATAGTAACGAAAATTAACCATATAGAAATTTCACTTACTACCAGTGAAATAGGCGGAACCGAAAACATCAAAGTCTGTTTGAATCCCAAAACAAACTGGTGATTGTTAGAAACTTCCAAACTTTTTCTAAGAATCAAACTCGTTTTGAAGTTTTTTAACCTATTTTTTACTTGGAATTTGTTGGATTTCGTGATCATTTTGTTCGTACACGGAGAAAGAAAGTTCTGAAAAAATTAAATTATTAATGACAGTTCTAGTAAAAAAAACGTAATTCTTCTTAATTGAACCAGAATATATGGTATTTAAACCATACATTTGGTGATTTCTTCGTTCCTATGGTAACCGTATACAGGAAATTCTGGTTTTTGAAATTATAGTTTCACTGGTTACAAAATTATTACCTCATATATGGGTCATTCTCACAAAAACAGTCATTTTCATGTCCCCAGTATATTTTATGTTTGTTTTACAGCCTACGAAAAAAAAAATTCAGGGAAAGTGTCCTTCAGAATGCAAGCTAACAAAAGAATAAAAATAAAATTATCAATTTTTATTTTTTATTTATTTTAGGTAATTAAAATATATCAATATGTCATTCCCTCACTTGTCCCCACTGCTGATTTAAAAAAAGAAAAAAATTGTTTCTGAAATAATTTTTTTTTTTTTACAAATTCGTGTTTTTTATTTCAGAATACTAAAATATAGAATTCAGAAAATCAATTTTAAATTTAATTTCTGATAAAAATATTAACACAGCACTATTTTAAACTTTGTCCCCAGTGTTTCGCGTCATTCTCTCACAACAATGTTCTTATCACCTGCAATCTTCTTAGAATAAAAATATTTTAATAAAAACTTCAGAAGTTAACAACTGGCATCATAGAACAAAATTGCAGTATGTTTCCATCTTCAACTTAAAGAAGCTTTGCTGTGGAATAAATTTAAATGAATCAAACCAGGTAAAATTTTTTACATTTGTCATTCCCTCATGTCATTTTTTAGAGTAAAATAAAATACAACTTCATCGAGAAAGTGGATAATTATATGTTGCTTTCTTGTATGAATATAGTTGCATGTGATTGACTTCAGAAATTAATTAGGCCTAACTGTTATTTTTAAATTTTATTAAATTCGTCATTCCCTCACTAGTGTATAAAGTGAGGGAATGATTCAAGATGAGTATATTATTAAATTTTTTTTTTGTTCAATCGTGCCAGCCAATTTTACTTCACAAACCTTTTAAAAACTATTAAATATATAAGACTAAATTATAATAAATATTAGATATACTTAGTATGTTATCATTTTCAAACTTTAGGTCGATGTAACTTAGATAAAAACATGTATTAAAATAAAATATCATTCCCTCACTATTAGTGTCATTCCCTCACTTTTTAAATAGTGAAAATAATTAATTTACTTATTAATTAATTTGAAAAATAAATTAAAAAATTAATAAATTAATTTATTAAATTAATTTATTTATTAAATTAATTAATTAATTATTAATTATTATAAATTAATTAATTATTAATTATTATAAATTAATTAATTATAAATTAAATATTTAAAAAATTTATTAATTTAAATATTAAGTATGATTTATAGGATATATACTTTCTTTATAA
Source organism: Parasteatoda tepidariorum (assembly GCF_982258835.1). Taxonomy (NCBI): domain Eukaryota; kingdom Metazoa; phylum Arthropoda; class Arachnida; order Araneae; family Theridiidae; genus Parasteatoda; species Parasteatoda tepidariorum. The sequence continues at coordinate 72,982,706 of NC_141757.1, forward strand.
TGCCATTACATATTTCTATTAATATAAAAAGTTTCAGAGCTTTTTATTCACTTTACTTTTTTGGGATTTTATGAACTGAAAAATGACAGTTTTCGTAAGAATGACCCATATAGTAAAAAATATAAAACTGAAAAGTAAATTCAACCAAATAAATGCTTTTTATGACATGCTGTAAAGTAACGTGATAAAATTACAAATTTTACCACATTAACAATTTTATCACACATCTTACTGCTAATTTTGCCAAAATCATCACCAAAGTGCTTCAGTAAGGATTACTGAGGCCACTGAAAAGCAACAAGAAATAAAAAATAGTAAAAAATTCAATAGTTTTAAACTGAAAATTAATATTCTAGTCTTTATGACTGCACATTTAGAAGAAAAAAAATACGAAGCCAAAAATTAAACTTTACCGAAAAAATGGTTTTTCATGCAATGCTCTAAGGTATCATGAAACTAAAATTACTAGATTTTACCACATTAACCATTTTTATCAGACATTATAAAACCGTATTTTATGGTTAATTTCACCAAACTCATAACCAAAGGGCATCAGTAAAAATTATTAAACTTTTGGTGTTTCTATAAAATAAATAACACTTTAAATTTTACCATATTCCGGTAGCTTTGACCATACTTTTTTTCTCAGTGTAAGAGTGCTTAAAAATAAATGACTGTAATAGTGCTTAAAATAAATGACTATAGTATAAGTTTATATTTAAATTTGTCTTTTTTTATTTAAAAACAACATATATAATATAAGGATGAAAATACGCTAGAAATAAATTGAGTTTTAAAATAAAGTTTTTTTTTAATGTGCAATTTTTAATCTCAAGTTCGTAGGGAATTTATGGTTTCCCACTTGTGTATTTTTTTCTTTTTTTTTACTTCATTTTTGACAAAAACTCTAAATATATATTTAAAAAAATTCGGTGAATATGGAAAAAAGCACCAGTCTTTGGTTGCCAATTATTGTGAATAAATTATTGATAATTGAACAAATTTCGCAAATAAATTTTAATGTATAGTTTGCCTGCATTTTAATACTTAAGGAAAAATAACTTAAAAAAGTGAATTTCTAGAAGCTGCTACATAAAAAAGAAATTATACTTTTTGTAAAAAAAAAGAAAAATAATTCATTTTTGGCGTGACCGAGAAAGCACTACCACAAAAATCAGATGAAATTACATTTAAAAAAATAAAAATTAAAGTAACGAAAATTTTAATGAGACTGGACTCGATTTTTTATGGTATCCCCTGATGTCTTCGTTACTATAGTAACAGAAATCAGAGATGTGAGAAAAATGGTAATAAATGTCACTTTTCTCTTCAATCAAGTGAATTTGTAGTTTTATTACACTTTAAGTTCACATTTCCTTCATTTCTTATTAAATCTCAAAAAGAGAAAAATAATTTGAGATCAAATTCTTTTCCTATTGTTAGATACTGATTTGGATTTTCATGTAATTTCTATTTTTATTCCGAAAGTTTAACCTTTAATATCTCACTTTATATGCTAATTTTGTTTCGGTTTGCTTTCATTTAATGTAAAACAAATTTGAAAAAAAAGTAGTTTTAAGTATGATAAGGCAAATTTTACATTAAGTGATAAAGCTTAAAAAAATATAGCAATAAAATAAAATATACACATTAATTTTCGTCTATACTCAAAACTGAAACTGTCATCTTTGATGATTCAACAATTCTTGAGCTGTATTTCTTTAATTTTGAGAATCATTTCGTCATGAAATCACGTGATTTGTTACGAGCTCTCAAATATGTCACGAAAATGATTCCTCAGCTCGGAGCCCCATTGCAGTGCTTTATGAGAAATAGTTAACTAAATTATTGACGAGATAACCGAAAATTGAATGATTTAATAAACTGACCGTCCTGTTTGGTGGTCAAAGAGTTTAATTCATATTATGAAAATCCCGGGTTCGATTCCCGCTCCGGACATAAATGTGACTCGTCTGTCTGTTTTTCTAGCGTTATTAGGATTACCTTGATCTAACTGCATGATGTCCACGAAAAAGTAATCAACAGCACCACCCGTTATACACCATAAGGCACTACGTGCTTCATGGAATTTTTGAAATAAAATGTTGAAATATTTCTTTACTTTTGACGAAATTCGCATCTTCGAAAAAGTGAAGAGACTCATTTCGTCACTTTGAGGAAATTTTTTTCAGAGCATATACTTGGAAACGGTTTCATCAAAAACGAAGAAAGTTACGTGATATTTGAATATCCATTTTTTACAGTGTAAAGTTTAAAAAAAGAATATTCTCTTCCAGGAGGACATATATTGGTAATAAAATTATTCATTGTTAAAAAATTTATTAGATTGATTCATCGAATAATTTGCAATATAAGTAAATCAGTTGCGATCCAATCAAGTATGAAATTGATTTTTAACAATTTTTATTAGATACAAATTTTAAAATGATAAGTCAAAATAAAAAAGAACTAAAAGTAGCTCAAATTAAATTTGATCTTAATTAAAAAATTTAAATAAAAAAAACTTAGAGATAAAAAATATGCAAAACCAAATTTTAAAGATATGTATGTTTGAAAAAACAGCCCTTAGCATATAGTGTGTCCTCTAATGAAGTGCTGTTTTTATCCTTAAAATGTTGTTTTCCTTGTTTTTTGGTTTCTGACTTTTTATTTAAATTAGTTACGAGTAATATTATTATCATTGTAAAAATAAAATTAAATTTAAACTACTTTACAAATGAAAATAAAAATCTCATTACAACGTCATTTATAAAAATACTAGCAAGAGAAGTGTATATTTGTAAAATTCCTGTTGAAACGGTCAAAACTAGATTGAAAAATATAATCGAGAAACGAAAAAACAGACTATCTATTGAATACGACTACATGACAAATGATTGAGATGTCCGCTTTGCTTGCATTGTTCTCTTCTTTAAACCTCAGAATGTTTTCTTTTTTTTTAGTTACAGTATATAATTTTATTTAAAAATATTAATCATACTGATTTAAAGAACTCAAACATGCTTGACATTATCTTTTGAATTGAAATACATGATCTATTTAAGAAAATTCATGTTTTCACCCAATTTGTATGTTTTATCTGTTTTTTTTAAAGCCAATAATTTATCATTTTGATTTTCATTCAGAAAACTAATTAAGATAATTTAAAAATGCTTCTCTTAATATTAGTTGAAATAAATAAAATGTAATGAAAAACATTTATACATTTTATAAAATATTATGAATCTCTTTTCAGTTGTGAAAAGGTTTATTTCTAATTTGAAAAAAAAATAACCAGAAAAAAATTATTTAAGTAAAAATAACAAGTTTCAAAAATTCTTTTAGCTTCTTATAAGTAAATTATCTCTACCTTTATTAAGAATGTTGACTTTTGAATCGGTCTAGTTTCTTAATAATCATTATTTTTTTTATAAAAAAACACACATTTAGCATACAAAAAGAAAATGACTAACTACAAAATTAATTAATATTTTTAAGCGGTTAGCTGAATTTTATGAACAGCTTGTTTTCTTGCAGAGATTAAACATGAAAAAGATAATGTTTTTGAGTGTAATGAAAAGAAAAACTTGGTTTCATGTCAAAAAGAATTTTTAAGAGTCATACTTCCTTTGTAAGCTGCAACTGAATAAAAAAAAATTATAATTAAAAAAAACATGTATTATGTTTGATAAACTTTGAATTTTTCTGTTATTACTTTTGTTTGCTTACAAAAACTTATATTTGCATTTGTATTAACATTTTAATAGAATCTAATACAACTAAAATCTCATATCTCAACGGTGATATAATCCCTTTTGTTTGTAGTTAGTTATAAATTATACAGCTAATATCTGAAAAACTGTTAGAATTTTTATTCTAAAATTACGGTAAAATAACCGGCATCAGTCAATCAATCCAATTAACCATAAAATTTACGTTAAAGAACATTTGTTATCTTAACGGTATTGAAACCGATCAATTTAACCGATTTTTTAACCAACTAGGAATGGTAAAAAAAACATAAATGCAAAACTATATGATTTTTTTATCCATTTTCAACTAGCATGGTTTCAAAGCCCTATAAAAGACATTTAGCCACCGTCTATGCCTAAATGAGCGTATTGTATTCTAATAGCCCAGGGTCACAAAATGGGGAGAGTAGGACAAAGAAAATTCTTCACGTGTCGAATATTGAATTGAATGTTGGGCTTAATGGCACAAAGTCCACAGAAGGACATGCTGCGCCAAACAAACGGTTTCATCTTCATGTGTCGAAAGGAATGTCGAAAATTTAGCCGTGTCAAAGCTAAAACTCGAGCTCTCATTGTGTAGGTCATGAGATTGGCAAATTAGCCTTCTCGGCTATAATATGTTCCAAGTTACACGGAACTAAGTTGCCTCATTAGGAGGGCCTAGATGGTGCAATAAAATTCTGGTTGTTTAACCGTATTAGGTGAAAGCTGCTAATAGACAGTTTTTCTCCCAGTTGACAGTTTGAATACCCTCTTATTTATGGTTATTTGACTGTTTTATTTAAATACTATAAAATAACAATTAAATAAGCTGTTCTTTCACTATTTTTCGAGATAAAGCTACACATAAGATTTTAAGATATAGCTTTACCTCGAATTTGTCCTACAAACAGTCATGCAAAACAACTTGGCTTAAGTAACAAATCATACAATATACTGTTCTATTCCTTTGTTTAATTAATTGGTAAAAAAGATTCCTTCAAGAAAATGTAAGCCATTAAATCAGTATTGAGCACGAAAATTAAAAATAAATTGCACAAACATTACACTTACTTTTGAACAGAGTAACAAAATATAATAATAGTAAATACACAATGGGCGACCTTTGTGCTAAAAACAAACTAAGGTAGACAACGTTAAAGAGCACAAAAACGTTGTCTACCTTAGTTTATAATAATAGTCTTGGGAATGTATGCGTACGTGATTCTGCAAGGAGCATTCCACGTGAAAAATTTCTCTTATCTCATCATGCAAAACTCATGCTCTGTAAAGAAATAACTGAAAATTTTACAGGGAAAAAAAACATATTTCTCTCAGAAACAAAACTGTTTACAGAAAAATACAGATTTTCTTCTGTTTTTAAGCGTTTTTCCGAAAATGTAAAAATACTTTTTTATCTATTTATTTACTTTTTTACAGATTTTTTTTATATATTTCACAGTTTAAAACCGTTTTGTTGACAAAACGTTTTACTTTTTTTTTCAATCTAATCATTAACGAATTAAAACCGTCAGTTCAAACGTCGCACTAGAGCTGCACAATTATAAAATTGTAACTGATAAACTTACTTTATTAGCAGAATGTTATGCAGAGACTTTTGCTAAATACAATCTCAACATTCAATTTTTATGTTCGGCTTTTTAATCCTAATAAAAACTACATTATAATCACGATATTTTTTTTCTTTATAATGTCAATTATTTTCGTTAGTAGAATTTCTGTGAATTAAATAAAAGCTTGAAACTCACATGAGAAACATAATATCGAAAAAGTTTAGTAAAGTGCAAGTATAATGTTTAAATAGCATTTACTTTTCGCATCGTTTTTCATTAACATATTCAGTATTTAAATTAAGTATTGTTTAAACATTTTAAAAATTTCAACAAAGAATTTAAGGGAATCTTTATTTCATCATTAGCATTTATTACTTAAAGTTAAACAGGAAATAAGAATTTTGATGTGAAATTTGGAATAAAATGATTGTTTACTTTCAAATATAAGGAAACTAAATTTTTGAAGCACATTAACAGAATATACTGATAACTTATAAAATTGGATCATTACAATATTTATGATATATATTTTTTTCTTCTGTATCATTGCAATTAAATATTTTAAGTCCTGGATGATTTCCAGATACATTTTTAATTATTGTTTGGATAAATGTATAAATATTTTTAATGCCAAAGCTTTTGTGAAATGTTGATTAAAACATGAAAGTGATCTTCGAATTATTGGTAAAAAAGAATAATAAGGAGAACTCACCATTCGAAAAATAGTTTATGTAATTATTTTTGACAATTTTAATTAATTTTAGATTAAAATGCTTTTTACTTTTTTTTGGGAGGGATCTATTCACTAATCAAGCTAATAATTTCTGAAAAAAAATAAGCTGCGTCTAGAAAATAATCGTAAATCAAACCCAGCTCATTTGAATTTTTTAATTAACTCCTTACAGATTTTTCTTGTAACTATGTTAATTTCCCTTAACGATACAGATAGAAAACAAAGAGCTCCTTTGAGACAATTTTTTTTAACTTTTATTTACCTACCTTTTCTACTAAATATTTCCTTTATAAAAATAATTCAAAACCAAAGTGAATGTAAACAATAAAAATTATTTTTTCGGAAACAAATCATTATGAATTATAAAAAATTTTATTTTAAAGAATAATAAGACTAAATTTTATCTTTTCTTCGAGAAATATAGCCCAATCATAAAATAAAACAGCTACTATAAAGAATTTTTCATTACAAAAACTAATACAAATTTCTTCCAAAAAGTTCAGTGAATGCAAGCATGAAAATAAATACTACCATCATTAACCTTTGAAGTGAAATCAATTAGACACAAGACACTTTTGATGTAGGCAAAAAGGCTGCTGGTTTGAGTAAAACAAAGTTTATTTTTTGATTAATTTCACACCGTAAATAAATGCGATGAACTGAAGTAATAAATGAAGAAATACAAGAACTCGAAAAATAATGGGAATTATCTATATATATATTTCTCTTACACGGCGACAAAAAAAAGCCTCGTTACAACTCCCCGAATGGCAACGCTAGAAAATCGACCAATGATTGCCGCTAAAAATGTCACATGCCGAATCTAGCTAAGATGGCTCAACATATAGCTCTTTTAAAAACGGAAACTGAAATAACCAGAGAGAGCATAAGCTAGGCAGAAGTGAGTAGTCTTTGTCGATAGATCTCTATTTTAGTATTTTGTCGAAAGCGCTTTTTTTCACGAATTTATATATTACGAATTTATTTGACGATTTTTGATTTATATCATGAATTTATTTGTTTTACTAGAATTTAATTGTTTATGCAGGTTTATCCATTGCAATTCACTTATTTCAATTTTTAATAGACTTAATTATAGCCAAAATTTTAACCTTTTTAAAGAGATATCAGTTTCAGAAATTTTATCTCAAGATTTTATACTATAGCACATTTCTAATAGGTTTAACGAATTACATGTCATTTATTTGATGTCAAATTTATTTTAATGACTTAGTATTCACTAAAAGGATGTAATTTTTTTAAAAAAAATAAAGTAGTTATATGGATTTGAATGATTGTTTTGAATTCTTAGAATTTTGTGCATTTGCAATGCACCTAAGCTAGTAGCGAGCGAAGCGAGCTTGGTTTGCGAAGCAAACCATATAAGATTGCGTAGCAATTTTCTGGGGTTGGCGAGCGTTAGCGAGCAGGGGGCGTAGCCCACTAGTAATGTTATAAAATATGTTGGAGATATGAGCTCTTAAATATGTATGGACAATGCTGTTCTCCTAACTCAATGGCAATATGTCGGGAAAGGTCCGTTTTTGCTTTCAGAGGAATAACTTCTCCATTCCAAGATTTTAGAATCCAGCGTGTTCAAAAATTGAACTATATATCTCAAAGCACCTATCTAAATCTTGTAGAACACCTTCGGAATGAATAAAAACTCAGACTACGTAGTCAGTCAAATTGATTATCGTCACTGCCAGCACAAACTTCAGTTGTCATAGACGTCTGGAAATCAATTCCTATGGCCATCTATCAAGAAATTGGTAAAAAGTCATTCGAGGCAGCTGCAAACAGTTATCAATACAAAATAGGGATCATCATCATGTTAATATACAAAGACGCTTCAGGTTCGTACCACTGGGTGCTCGGAAACTTTTGTCCAGATACTGTATGACAGTACTTCAATGAGTGCAAAACAAAACGAGTGTAAAAATTTTATTGTTTAATTTTATAATGATTTTAAAATATTGAATTGTTATTTCTTATGCCACTTGCCAATACCAGCAAGCGTGCTGTGGAAAAACCAAGCGAATATGAGGCAGAGGGCTACGTTTCTTGTTTTTCAATGGCTCCATCTATGACCAAGAATACGATTTCAGACACACACGACACAGTCCGTTTCACAGGGAGAACCCATTCATACTCCATTCATTCATCGTAATTTTGACATGAACCAAGAGAACCTAATTCAGGTCAAAAGTATTTATTCAGGGTTGCTGGGTGGCGCAGTTGATTTGTCGTCGGCTTTCTGAGCCCAAGTCTGCGGGTTCGATCCCCGGCCCAGACACCGGATTTTCGGAATGCAGAATGGGGATGCTTCTGGAGAACGAACTAGGTCTGCTCATCGGGAAGACTTATTGTGCAGCTCATAGGAAAGAAAAAAAAGTATTTATTCAGGTATAAAATACCCCCCAGAGATATTTTATAACTAGTGATGAACAGTCGACCCAATTTTGAATTTACGACTGCCAATGTTCAACTCCGTTGTCCTGTAATTTTGAACCCAATCCAGATAATAAAAGAACTCCTAGATCAAATATGGAAAGAAATTTGCTTTCGTGGAGAACGTTTAGAAGGAACTAAGCCTCATTTCGTTACATGGTGAGGAAAACCAAGAAATCTCAAATTGTTAACCTGATAGCAAAGAGACTCTAACCCATGATCCTTCTTACCACGGAGGATATTTTACAGCAGCACTGTGGTCGGGGTAGAAACCCAGCCATCGCTGGGATTCGAACCTGGTTCACCTCATTGGAAGGCGAATGCTTTATGCATTGAGCCACCAGGGCTCACCCCAGAGATATTGATTTGTTATGGGAACTTGAAGGACTTTGTGACCCCCGATGAATTTAATTTTCACCATGCACCATTTAATACACGGGGATTCTTCGGCCAGGCGGGATTCGAACTGACGACATATCGAATCATAAGCCATACATTTATTTCTCATTTTTCTTACCCTTAAAAGAAATTTTCAGTTATTCTAAGTAAAGTCTTTTGTGTGTCCTATTAAGAAACTTATAGTGTGGTTAAATTGATGAATATGTATACGATTAGATCCTGAAAATGTCAAGAGGGCATTTTAGTCTATGAAAATGAGGTCACAAGCTCAAAAATTGCTTAAAGTTAGGCGGTTTTTATTTTTAGAACTGCTTATATCAATTTTCTGCACATACTTAAAAAAATCACTTTTTTTCCTTGACTAACATTAATGGTTACCATGGCAACTAAAATTAGGAAAAGAAGCTGCTTGAAGGACTGAACAAGAAAGAAAAAAAGATGTGGTAATAACTGTCACTCTTGTCTTCAATCAATAGGATTTTCGAATTTATTCTACTTTAATTCTACACTCCTTCCACTCTTACGTCAAAATTGATGGTACAAAAATGAAATGAGTTCGGATTTTTCTCGAACAAACTATTTAAAGATATTCGAAACCCCCATGATTGATAAATTCCACTTTTTTTCCGGATGATATACGATGACATTTGTCATTTTAATAGAGAACACTTGACTGTTTAGCTTTTCTTATGCTGAAGTGATTTTTAAATTCAATTGATTAATGGCTGAAAATGCAGAAAGAAGGCAATTTGAGAAATAAATTAAAAACAAAGTATTATGATTAAGATGACTGTTCATTATTGCAGAATAGAATAGAAAAAAATAATAAAAGATTTTAATGACTAATTATTGCGTTTACGAACGAAAATTTTCGTTATTTGCCAGTGTATTTATTTCTAAATTTGCGAATAATATCAATAATTTAGTAATTAATAACCTCGTTTATATTTGTCTTAATTTCATCTTCTTTGAGGAAGGTAATTCCAATGCGAATATACAGGGTTATTCATAATTCCCTCCCGGATTTCGAAGCGTTATCGTAAAAAAATGAAGACGAATATGGCAAAAAGGAACTTATGAAATTATTCCGAAAGTATTCAAGTTTTAATTTAAGCAGTTGCTGGTAGATAGCAGTAGCATGTACCACTGAAGCCAGTTGTAGTAAAGAAAAATGGCGTTTACAGGCAGAGGGAATTATGAATAACCCTGTATATTGTTCATTTAAAAATATTAATTTATCCCTTCAATGTTTAAGTGAAATGCATCCCTCGGTAGAATTAGGTAACAAGTAGTAACTTAAAGACGTAGATACATTATTTGACCAAAAATTAATATTTTGAGCAATAATTTCACTTTTTCACTTTTTTATCCCCCAGTAACGTAACTTAAACATTTTCCCTGATATTATCTTAGAAATTTTAAAGATCAATTCAATTATTTGTAAATTTTAAACATAAATATGTATTGCTTTTTTTAAGATATTTTTGATTTTTGGGGAATTTTTCTCTGCATATGAATGATGCTCTTTCTTGTTTGACTCTCTTTGTTTTCCGTAATAATAGTTTGATATCATCATTTTTTCTTATGCCTAATAATAATTATCTGAAAAGATTTGTTCCATGATCCCATTTGTCTCTTTGTATCCCAATAATAAAGTTATTATGCTTTTCTATATTGTTCCATGATCATTTCAATATGCTTTTCTCTGCTAGTAGCAAAGATTGTCCAAAATTGTTTTCTCTGTTGATCCTCTGTTCATTTTATCTGTTGTAATTGTCAGATACAATTTTTCCGGGTGCCTACTTAACAATTGTCCAAGTTATTTTTCTCTTTTGTGCGATAATAATTATCCAAAATGCTTTTTTAAATTTTTGCATAATAAAAACAGCATTTAAAGTCACAAATGTAACATTTATTGAAACCTATACTCTTTTCAGTTTCACACGAAACTTCTCTATCAGTAGGGGGGGGGGGGAGAGATGACAGAGATTGTGAAAACAAACAAATGATGCAAATCAATAGACTTTGCTCCAAGTGATATGAAAAAAATACAATTATGAAGGAAAAAACTTTAAAAATTGGAAGATATAAAATTAGGAATTAGAAAAAGATTAGTTGTTTCCAAATATTTGATAAATATAATACAGCAGTGAGATAGTTTATTATTGAATTGTTTTTGATGATATGAAAAGTCGCCTTAATATCTTGGTCAATTAGACATATTTTAAAGTAATGTTGGCTGAAAAAACACGAACCTGTGACCTTCAGTCCAACAGTGTTTTGTGTCAAATAAGCGTTGTAATTTTTGATTTCGGACGTCGTTTTGAATACAAACCTATAACAGTACAAACTGACCAATGAAATGAATAGTTACTTAGATATAACTAAAACATTGCAAAGAAATACAAACTCTTTTTCCATGGAATACTCTAAGAAACGCTTGAAAGAGCATGTTTCTTAATTTAAATTGTTGCAGCCTTTGTCAAAACTGTACTTGATACACAAGCTTACTCAATGCCTATACTTTATTTGGGGGAATATCTCAACTCTAGAGGTCTATGGAACGATGTTTACTTACCAAAAACAATCTAATCTTTTGCGTAGATTACACTGATTTCGACAATGAGAAACATACTCTAATTGCCTCGGCAGCAAAAGAATAAGAGAAATCTTGTTTAGGAATTTAACTTAATTGATATTTTATTGTTGTAAAAAGTGTTTTGTTTTTACTGTATATTTCTTGCTTTCCTGCAAAAAATAGCTGTATTTTGATTTGACAAACAGATGTCCAAAGTACTAAGCATCTTTGAAGCTTTTTAATGACAATCTAGATTCTGATGTTGTAAAAAATAGTATTGTGCTTTTGAAATTATTCAACAAAGTTCATTAATTACTTTTAAATTAAACGATATTTGCGTAAAGCTCTTTTTATAATTTTAAATGCTTTCATTGATTTTATTATCAAAAAAAGGAGAGAAAAAAGAAGTGATGACTAAGAACATCTCTAACTTAGGAAAATATGAATAGTTTAGGTTTTAAATTCTTCTGGGAATTTTGAAGCTAAACTGAAATACTCTAGCAATTTTTGTAAACGTAGCAAATCATATTTTATATTTTAAAAGCAAATATCGCATTCTATGAACTAGCTTTGAAATATTTTCCTACTATGTATTCATGTAGAAACATAAAATTTTCAAATCAACTACAAAACTTTCATTTTTTTTTACATTTTCTCTTTATACGTAAAAAGTATTTTTTTTGCTTTTTTTTTATTTACTACTGTCAATAAAACAATTAAAAAAATTAAAAACGGTTTTTTGAATTTATTTTTTTATTAGTTTAAAAAGATCAATGATACATTTAAGTATTAAATTCAGTATTGAAAGAATTCTAAGAACAAAAAAAAATTAAAGTATTTAAAATAAATCGCAATTTACTTCACATAAGTTATTTTATCCTCCTTTACAAATAACATTCTTAACGAAATGACTTCTAAGCATTTCATAGAACTAAAATAAAACAAATGACCAAACGATTATAAAGAACTTTATAAATGCATTTAAAACTAATAAAAGTAAACGATAAACTTATCAATTCATCAATCCAATGGGATACCTGCAAATGACGTAGTGTGGGTATCTCTATCCTGATTGGTAGTTGAAACGTGGTATTTGTTTACATAAGCAACTGTTCTTTCCATTCTATTTCGATTAAGCCAAGCCTGTCAAGCATTAATTCTCTTTAGGGACGCATTCTATATTCTTTCATAAAGATTTTAATTTTTTCACAATATATTTCTTAATTAATGCAAAGACAGGCACTTATGCATCAAAGATGCCAGGTACACACAACAGAAATATATCGCGGGTACAATAAGATGCATAAGCAAATAATAAATCTAAATTAAGTAAAAGACATAGATGTAAAAAGATTCATATTTTAACAAATTCAATGTGAGAAATGATATTGTATTTGATTAACTTCATGTTAGTTAACATTCAAACTTAAATAGAAAAACTTAGCTCGACTTAAACACGCCATCTTATTAATTATATGGCGCTGAGGTCATAGATAACATGTGTCTCAGTTATCATCTTCTACTCGAGTTGCAAATACCTAACTGATAGACTGAATTTTACCGTAGCATGGCGCTAAAATCGTTTAGACCTGATTGTTGCCATTTAACACGATAAAAAACGCGTTATAAGCTCTTGCATTAAAGTGGAAACACTTCATGTATTTCTCTGAGATACCAATCTTTCTCCTCCTTTTAAATGAGAAAAACTGTCTGAACTGTAGATCTAAACTCCCTTCATTTTCCATTCCAAGACTTCCCAATGATTGCAGCTCATGCTGCCATACAAGACTCTCAAAGACAATGTGTAGTTGCATAGCAATTTTAAGAGCCTACTTCTCTACTAGTCTTGTTTTCTTCTTAAATGAAATTAAAACTGTGAGCGAGAAAAATTAATTCGCATGATTTCATTAAGAAGTTAATTCAATTAAAAATTTTAAAATAATATAAATAAAAAAAATAATAACAAAATGCAGGATTTATTTTTGGAGCTTTTCCCAGTCAATCAGAGATTAAATCCAAAGTTTCACTCATCCTTACGCGATTTTTCATTAAAATTAATCGCTGGCACAGTGACTTTGATTTTTAAAATGGATGGTATAATTTTTTTTTTAAAAAAAACTACGTTGTCATAATATACTATTTGCTCTGTATTCTTCGACATAAAATGTTAAAGTTAACACAAGTTAAAAGAGATAAACAATTTAACTTTTCGTCTTGATATAAAACGTTACATTTTTCACAATATTTTCGTAGAATTCTTTTACAGGATTAAAAGTAAACTACAAATGTATAATTTGCAGTATAGTTCACATAAAAAATTTAATATTTTGTAGTTAAAAAAAAGAAAAACATAAAAGATAGAATTTAATTCTCCTCAGAATTTGGTACCATAAAATGTTCTTTGTGAATCTCAGACTTTAATTTTTTTCCCTTCTTTTTTCCAACAACACTTTTTTTTTTCCTTTTCAAATTAAAGAGTCCTTCAGCGAGTTGGATTTCTTTTCTTCTTTTTCGTTTTGTAATTTTTTTCGCCTACACCATCTGGTTTAATATTTTTAAATGACAGTGGTTCTTACGAAGACTTAATGAGGAAAACAAATACTTGTATTACTTTATATTTCTCTTTAAAATTGAACATTTAAAAAAAAGTATTGCTTTGAAGAATATATTTTTTTAAAAGTTTTGACGTCTACATAAATAAGTTATTAAATTAGAACAATTTTATTTATGTTTCATTTTTTAGTGACCCATAGCGTATAGGTATATGGCGAGTATGTTTGTTTTGATGTGCTTGAGCAATGGCTAAATATTCGCTTGTCTTCCTACGCAACTGTTAAACTAAATGATCAAATAATTGATAATAATTGGGAGAAAATCACCATTGCACAGTTGGCGATTTTTGTTTTGTTTTAAATAAGTTTTTAAATGAAAATTCATGCAAAATCTAAAATTAGCAATTTTTCTGCTCAAAATTGCTGTGGCTCAAGGGATAGTGCGTCTGCCTTCCAATGAGGTGACCCAGATTCGAATCTTAATGGTGGCTGGTTTGTACGAATTCTATTCCCAGCGCACACTGACCATACTGACCGTAAAATATCCTCAGCTGTAAAAATCCCCTTGTCGGGCTAATCGTGGGAGGTTTCGTCGGTTTTTGATTTCTCTCCATGTCACGCAAATTCGGGTTAATTCTATCAACAAACCCACCATGAAGACTAGTTTGTCCCAATACTTTATTCAGGAGTTCCCTCGTCTTCTGAGTCGGGTTCAAAATTGCAAGGCTACGGACTTGATTGATAGTCATAAATTCGGAATTGGGGCGGCTCTTCAACGCTGGTTATAAAATCATAATTTTTTTTCTGCTCAGTTGGATTGTCTCCTTTTATATTGTGAGTCAATAGGTTGTGTTTATCACCTGTATATTATGAGCAGGAACTCACCGCATAGCACCTCCTCGTTGACCCTGCTGTGTTTGACCATATTTCTTTTAATTATTTGGTTTTGCCACACTGACAAGCCAGGTTATGGCTCTCCAAACAAAGTTTTTCAGTACTACCAGTCGGAATAATCTTCCATCCGGGAAATTGATTTTAAGTTCAAAAATGATTTAAACGTACAAAATTTTTCGAAAATTTCAGAAAAATAAATTTGATAAAATCTAGAAACTTAAAGTAAAGCTCTTAAAACAGGTTCAAAAATGATGATTAGAGCAAATTATAGAACCAAAAACGTAAAATGTGTCAACTAAGATGAAGACCTAGTCGCTTACGCATAATTGTCAGATTAATGTTATCAATTATGAATGTTAATAATAATGATAATGCAAATAATCACACCTTAATTATAATGAGGACTCTTTGTCCTTTAAAAATCAGCTTGGTTGACCAGTGTTGACTTGGGTCCTTCTTCCTTGATAATTCATAACTATTTTAGGATAAGGAAAAAATAGCAAGACTTTTAATAAAAATTAATTAGCTTCAGTAATACTAGTTTTTTACGTGAATACTTTCATCTACCTGATTTCAGAATATATTTAATATCACATTGGAATCGTTGGCTGAACTAAACATAGTTTTGCCAAATATTAAAGGAAGAAAATCAAATTTACTATAAATAAAAAATTCCGTAATCAGTGAAGATTTTTTAGTGCTCTTTCCTGTAAAACAAGTAATGTTTTACCATTATTATACATTCTGTGCTCGAACATTGTATCATGCTAATATAATGTTACTACTTCAACTCACGTTTTCTTGGTAAGTGATATAATTTGGCGCAATTTCCCTGGAAACTTGGCGGGGAAACAACGTGACTGTAATAGAAAAAAATTATGTAAGTTTAATATGAAAAAAAAAACTTGACTCATTTTTTATTAATCCTTATTTTTCTTAATTGTTCGCTTATAAAGGAAAAAAGATAAGCTTTTCTTCATTTTGTGGCACCTAATTAAAGTGCTTGCACTGCTGACATAATTATTATTGACTAATCATCTTCTTTATTTTGCATCGTGTAAAATAATGAATTTTTTTAAGGTTGAAACCAGGTGTTTTTAATTATTTTTAATCATTATCTTGATATTCGTTATCATTTATGTTTGAATAAGTATTTAAAAACTTTGCATTTACTTCTAGGTGAAAACATTGATTATTAAAATTTATTTATATGAATGTGGAAAAATTTTTGCTTACATTTTATAACATTAAAGACTTTTTTTAATGTTTTTTGAAATTATAAAGGAATAGCGAATGTTATTTAAAATACTGATTCTCATTAAATCAAAAAATTAATATTTTTATTATTAAACTAAATAGCTATTAACTATAATCAAATGCATTTTTAAATATTTGTTGTCATTTTTATTTGTTTACTTTTTTCAACTTATGTTTGTATATTTTCTTAAAATATAATGCTAAATACGAAGAATATATCTTGTTTGAAACGTTTCAGCAATATACAAATAAGTAATACATGTTTACCTGGAAACTTAACTTTAGAAAACAGCACAAAGTTAGTTGAAAAAACATTTGTTTTTTCCATTTCTAGTCCTATTTTCCGATACCTAAAACCCCCAAAGGAAATTACAAGCAAACAACAACAAGGATACAAAGGCTGAAACAAAACTTTTAAGCTATCTCGTATTTTAGTATTTCAAATCGTACTGAATTACATTGCAAAAACAAGAGGCATAAAAGACTCTTGTAGATCAATGGCTTTCAACTTTTTTTTCTCTCAAACAAACATTCACAAAAAGATCTGTTTACTTACAGCTTCTTTAGAAAAATTTAACTCTATTGCATTTCGATTCAAATAAAGAAAATTCGATGCTTTAGAAAGAATCTCAAAGCAAGTTGTTTTACGAAAAAAAAGACTTCAGTTTAATGTTATTTTCTATTCGGTAGAAAAATTAAGCGATCACTAAGAATTAATGTAAATAAAAATAATAAAGTACATAAAATGTTATAAATGAATCGTTTTAAGCATAACATTATTTATGAACCGGTGTTCCAAAAATTATCAGTTATTGGAAAAACTAACTAAAGAAAAGCGAGAAGAAAGAGAAATATTCAATTTTTTGCCTCTCGCTTAAGGTAGCAGGTAACTAATTAATTTACCGAGTTTCAGAGTCAGTGACAATGTTTATCAACAGGCAGCACTGATAACATTAAAAGAGCTATAAAATAATATTTTCAGTTGCACGTCATACCAATTTGACTAAACCATTTGCGCAGGGGGTTACCAGAGTCATCTGTTAACAAACTCTGTAACTAATTTAAAAGCTTACTGAGTATACAAAACTTAGTTCTTTAGTTCATATGACACGTGATTCAATCCTTTTTTTTCATTTCTGCTGGGACAATCGGTATGTAAATTATAAGCGAAGTTAAACTTCAATTATTAATATCTTTATTGCTGAGAGTTTCAAAATGTTATAACTACAAGTATGGGATGGTCAAGACATTTATTCTTCACTGATTTGCTCAAAATTAAGTTTAAAAGTTCTTGTGAAGAAGGCTTAGACTGTAAACTAGTTATTGGTGTATTTAAAGTAGCACTAAAGTCATGAAGCCATAATGGACTAACCTGACCCAAGATTAAGTATCTACACTAAAATCATACAGCCATAATGGACTAACCTGACCCAAAATTATGTACCTACACTAAAATCATAAAGCCATAATAGACTAGCCTGACCCAAAATAATGTACCTGCACTAAAGTCATACAGCCTTAATGACCTAACCTGACCCAAGATTATGTACCTACACTAAAGTCATACAGCCATAATGAACTAACCTGACCTAAGATCATGTACCTACACTAAAGTCATACAGCCATAATGGACTAACCTGACCCAAGATTATGCACCTACACTAAAGCCATAAAGCCATAATGGACTAACCTAACCCAAGATTATGTATCTACAATAAAGTTATACAGCCATAATGGACTAACCTGATCCAAGATTATTTATCTAACTAATGTGTTACTTTTACTAGAATTCATTTTTTCCTGTGATGCATCTGTATCATTCATTAGTGTATAGCCTAAATTAAAACAACAGTTATCTTATGATCCATTGCACAGAGTTAGAGGGGAAAGAATTCTCAAGGTCAAAGAAGTTGTATTGACCTTCAAAAGATAGTTTTTTTCGTAGATAGTTGACTTGAAAAGATAGCTTTTATACACAAAGAATTTCATTATAACTTTTATTTTAAACCATAGCTGCGATCAAATTTTAAAAAAAAAGAATAAAAAACTATTAAAAATAGTTTGCACGTGTGTGCTGGGCAACGTAATTATTTTAAATTTTATATGTCACCCAATTTTGGATGTTTAGGTCTTTTAACAAGTAAGAAGTGATTTTCTTAGAATTCTGAATGCTAAATGTGAACGTAAAATAACCGTTATTTTTTTCCAGTATTTGTTAAGGATTTTGAAAATTTCATGGCTAATAATTTTATATTTGTATACTTAAAACCTGAATAATGTCTTATAACTCTTTCACTTTTTATACTATTTTTAAAGTTGTAAGAATTTTTTTTTTCATTAAAAGGTAATGAATGATACGAGTATGTTCAATTTTAAACTTCGTATCATAATTTATTAAAGCATTCTTATTTTTCATCTAAAGTGTTCTTACATTAGTTCGAAATTTAATACAATTAGAATAGAATAATAATGTAATTAGAATACAAACTTTTTTTTCACTAAAAGGTAATAATACGAGTATGTTCAATTTTAAACTTCGTATCATAATTTATTAAAGCATTCTTATTTTTCATCTAAAGTGTTCCTATATTAGTTCGAAGTTTAATACAATTAGAATACAATATTAATACAATAAGAAAAAATCTAATGTAACTATTAAAAACTAAGCTTTCAAAAATTTTATCTTATTTTACTCGGATGAAATCAATAACAATAAATCGAATAGCGAGATAATCTCTAGAAATCGTAAATATGACTTGTCAAAATAAAAGAACAAGTTTCTATTTTTTCTCTTTTTTTTTTATTTCATTTTCTTACAAGTTCCGATCGCTCGGGTAAGTCAGCTTGCCGAACTGATTCTAGAAAAAGAACCATGAGAAAGAAAAGAGATATATAAGAGCAGAGAAAACAGCAAAATACGATCTCTAGGCGAGAGAAAAATAATTGTGTGAGAACGTAAGAAAAGTAGCGAACCAATCATCGTAAGAGGAGATATTTCGATTCTTTTCGGATTATTCGTACGTTGACTCAAACGTGGAAACACGTTTATTGATATGATAGTAAAGAATAGATGGCTCTCAAATAATGCCTAATAGCAATGTATTCTGAAGAATTTCGGATCAAAAAGAGATGCAAAAATAAATGCTTTTTAGGAAATTTGGTTTGCTTTAACAATTTTTTACTTGTTATCATTACTTATGATAAATATTTTCTTACGACTAAAAACTCTTTATTATAAATTTTTATTTGTAGAAAAATTAAAGGTAGAAATTGTAGAGTTATTAAATACTCGGGAAATTTGAAAGTTAAAATCAGAAATGATTATGTTAAAATGTTCAAAAAATAAAATGGTAAAAGAAGTTTTAAAAAACTTGCTATACAAGCTCAAATTAAATCCTTGATGAAAGCATGGCTTTGATTATAATTGATTCCATTGAGGGGTCACAATTGATCTTTAGTTTCATGGTGCATTGTAAATTTCTATTGACCATCGATAAGACAGCCTTGAAAAATTGAAAATTCGGGGTCATAAGACACATGAAAATTCACATAATTAAAACTACAAATGGTAAATGATAATGATATAACGTTCAAGGCTTAAAATGGTTGGAGAAGATCAAAAAATTGTTGTCAAACTAAACCATATTGACGTGGCTTAGATAAAAGTTGGCTCTCATGAGGAGTCGAAATTGACTTTGTTGTTTCCAATGCCACTTGCCAACCCAGCAAGTTTGCTTGATGAAACCAAGCGTATTTAATGCGCGGGGTGCGTTTCTGGATTTTAGTAGCGCCATGTATTGCTAAGAATATGACTTCAGCCACACATACGTCACAACCTGTTTATAAAGCGGTTCCATTTATACATCCATTCATTTATCCACAAATGGTAATTTTGATCTGAATCCGAGTACGATCAAGCTCCAATTCAGAACCTTCAGAAGTATGATTTGGAAAGTGAATTTAATTCCATGGTGCATTCTAAATATCTGCAGATCATTGATAAGATATCTTGAAAGAATGAGAAAATTTGATATAAAATCCGTTATAAATAAATTAAAGTATTGGGTTGGAGGGAAAGTTCTGTCGTCAATCAATAGTGATGTTTTGCAATCCATGTTGGAAAATAATCCACATTTAACAAGTCGAGAAATTGCAGAAGAGTTTGGCATTCATCATACAACTGTTGGAGATCACATTAAATCTCTTGGATTTGTGTTAAAGCAAAGTGTTTGGGTTCCACATGAATTAACGGAAAAGAATTTGTCTGATCGTGTAACAATGTGTTCATCACATCTGATTAGCACAATGTGGAGCCGTTTTTTGGACAGGCTGGTTACTGGAGATGAAAAGTGGATTCTTTACGAGAATATTAAGAGAAAAAAATCCTACTGCAAACCAGGAACATCATCAGCAACAGTTCCAAAACCAAGTATCCATCAGCGAAAAGTACTGCTTTGTTTGTGGTGGGACAGGAAAGGTCCAGTGTACTACGAGTTGCAGAAACAGGGAAAAACCATCAACGCGGTTCTGTACTGCAATCAGCTAGATAAATTAAAAGCAGCTATCAAAGAAAAAAGGCCAACATTAGCGTCCAAGAAAAGGAATAGTGTTCCACCACGATAATGCTCGCCCGCATACTGCAATGGTGACACTTCAAAAACTGAATGCGTTAGGATGGGAAATCCTTAGTCACCCACCGTATTCACCTGACATTACACCATCAGATTGTTATCTGTTCAGATCTCTGCAAAATTATCTAACGGGTAAAAAATTCAAGTCTTTTGTAAGTGTTTCTAAGGCAGTTGCTGACTATTTCAATTCTAAGGACGAGAACTTCTACAAAACAGGAATTCACAGGTTACCTGAAAGATGCCAACAGGTTGTAACAAATAACGAAGCATATAAAATTGATTAATATTAAACGCATATTTTTATAAATGAATTCAAATATTTTCTTTAAAATACGACAGAACTTTCCCTCCAACCCGATATTTTAGGCAATTATTTTTTGTTTAAATATGTTAGTTGCCGAACGCTTTCATTTTTATTATGCAATTTACGGCATCTTTTTTTCTATAACTTAAATAAGGTATCCAAATTTAAATAAATAGACAAGGAATAATTGAAAAGCTTGGAGAGCTATACTGATGAAAAACATTTTTTCCGAAAAGTGAAGTTTTTGATTCTAACTGTTCCTCAGTATTGATTCATTCTAGATAGACAATTTATAAGTTACCGAATTTTCATTCGAGAACAGTAAAATACGCACACAGATACAACCATTTTATTGCCTTCATGGAAAACGTAAGAGATTTTCTCGTCACCAAATATGTTTTAAGTTATCGGTATCATGAACTACTTGAAAATATGGCTACCCATCAGGGTCATTCCACAGTTACCTGTGGGATAATTACTTGGACATTTTTTTATCAATTGTATCATAACATATTTAACAACTTCAAAAAACCAAAATTTTATATACTTTTTGGGACCTGCATGTAGTATTCTAATTTTTAAGACTGATAACCTTTTCAAAGTTATAAAATACATTGATAATAACAAATCAACCAAGTGTCACGTGCAGCACAGAGCTGAAATTGCGTAAATATAATTTTTGAGATAAATCTATGAATTCAACCAATTCAGAAAAAATATTTATTCAATATGTTTTTTACACTGATATTATACTTCTGTAAATGAGTCTCGATGATTTTAAATATGTTCGAATTCATATTTTTATAGTGACAATTAATTTTTAAGTGACAGTACTCTGTCACGTGTGGGACATATAGTAAGATTGCAGAACGTCCCACACATAACATTTAACATCATAACAAATTTAAACTTGCTTTTACACCATTGTAGATTTTTTAATAATTTAGAATGAAGCATTAAAACTTCCTTAACAACTATAGCATTCTTTTTACTTAACTTTATTAAATGCAGAATGAAAAATGGAATTTCCATGTTTTGTTTTTAATGAAGTGTAAGACAATTGAGCAAAACAATTTTTTTCAAGAATTACTAGTCAAATTAATTTTTTTATTAAGCTGAAATAACCATGCTTGTTGACAATTACGGATGCATAATATTTTTTGCTCAAAATCTGTTGGCTACCATGTGGGGTCCAGTCAGAGAAAACGGACCATTTGCATATTCCAGACGAGCCCCTTTCTTCATGGATGATTAACATATGAAATGTAAGTCAATTATTTTTCCTGGCTAGAATTTCGAATCAAGCAGTTACCCAGTCTCCTCGTCGAAGAGTCAAATTTTCAACTTAACGGTTATCATCACTATAAATTAATTCCTCATCACTGGCATTGAATTTAAAGTGTTGTATTTTTTTCCCAGCCATATCATCTCTCTGATACCTGGTACATTTAATACGGCATACATAATACCTGGTACTCCAAGGTTTGCATGTCTCAACTTTATTTTTTATTTGGTCTTCAAGAGTGGGAGCTAATTTGACGAAATCTTTTGCTGACTGAATTATTGAGTCAATTTTGAGTCATCATTTATTTTATTTTTTTTTTATTATTATTATTTTTTTCATTATTTTTTTTTCGCTAAACGGATCATAGATGGATTTTAGATAAAAAAGGAAAAAATCGCACTAAATGATTTTCAAACAATGTTTTTTCTAAGAATTTAAGCAGATATACCATCTGTTTCAATTCTTTGAAAAAAACATAAAATTTTGAATTAAAAACGATTTTAATGTCTTTCTTGCATTTTCCACGGATTAACAAATTCTTTTTTTTTTTTACTTATATTGATTATTTTCCTTACGTTATTATTATATAGCCTTTATTCTATATATATATATATATATATATATAATATATATATATATATATATATATATATATATATATATATATATATATATATATATATATATATATATATATATATATATATATATATATATATATATATATATATATATATATATATATATATATATATATATATATATATATATATATATATATATATATATATATATATATATATATATATATATATATATATATATATATATATATATATATATATTCTATGTATATATAATATTCTATGTATAATAATATATGTATTATTTCCATATATTTTACATACATCTACTATTTTGACTTTTATTAATCTTTACTAAATTTTAATGAGCAACGTTTATTTTCTTTTTTAAAGATTCAGAATATCACTATTTATAATTTTAAAATTGATATTGCGTAGAAAATTAATCTTTAAAAGACCTATTGGTAATATTTTCAGTTATTATTATTTGCTTTTTTCGCAAGTATATTTATTTAAATAGGTTAAAAGCAAAGTGTTTATCTGGTTTTATAATTACAAAAAAAAACTGCTTATTTGTTATGTCAAGTGCGGAGCAAGAAGTAATAGGATTTTTTTCTTCTTTTTATAAAACCTGAAGAAATATAATACATTCACTAATTAGTACGGTTGAATTTCTGTTCAAAAGTAAAATTTTAAATTTTATAATGATTTATTTAGTTGCAATTGAAGCAAAAAAATCATCCTTTCTGTCACATGCGGGACAAGTGTTCTATGTAAATTAAATTGCTTATTTCTGAAATGAGAAATCCTAAGAATATAATTAATAGGTAAAAGTACTTACTTTTTCTAGATTTTGTAGATAAATTTAATAAAATATGATTTAATAACTCAAACATGAGATCAAATATATAGAATCAAGTGCACGCATATGTTCTCTCCGAAAAGCAATATTTGTTCCGCTGTTGTCACACAACAGAGGTAATTTTCTTTAAAACAATTGGGTATTCAGTTCATTTGAAATCTTAACTGTTAAATAATAAGCTTTTGTTAAAGAAAATAAAGATTATTTTATTACATTTTGTTCTAACATTTCGTTTAACGTCCCACTGTAAAAAATTACGGATAGAATCATGGCAGTTTGGATGATCATCCGTAAAATTCATTTTAACCTAGAATTTTTTTTACCGTAAAATATTATATCGTAAATTTTAAAATAATATTTATTTGGTTAGAGTGATATTAAGGTTGCTGTTGAAAAGAAATCTGTATCAAAATTTCGCAATATGTTCCGGTAAAAATGGATTTTACGGAATGCCGGTACTTTTTACTGTAATTTCATCCGAAATATTTTACAGCAGTTCTGCTAAATGTTTACCCATAACAATTATGAAATTTAATTTAGCTTTTATAATGCTCCAAGCTCTTGACTGTTACTTTATTTTCTGTTCCTTTTCATTACTATGACTAGAAATATCTCTAAAATTACTATGGTTGATCATAAAAAAATTAGAACATACGAATATGATTAAAGTGTAGAAATATGGTTAAATATTTAAAAACATGTAATAAACGTAATAATAAATAAACGTAACTATGAAAAATTAGTGATTAAATAATTTCATCCCTTCATATATAATATTTTTTTAAGCTTTATCATTAATAATGATAAATAATTAAATTCACATTTCCCGCAAATCTTCTCTACTTTACTTAAACAATTTTGCCATTAATTGCTTCTGAAATTTATTTTTCTCGTTAGTATGCTAGCCATTTATTTTCAAACGAAGAAAATTGATATAATAGCCAGAAGATGGCTAGCACTTATTCAAATTTTAACAATCCTTGTCCAAACTTTCTTGAGAAGTAACATCCTTCTCCCATGAATTATTATCCAGCACATTATCGAGCCCTTTATTTTTAGATCTAAGCAGATTGCGAACCGGAGCTTAATGTGTATCGTTTTAATATTCTAAAAAAGTGTATCCATTATTCTGGACGAAAGGAGGAAGCGCGTGGAACATTTTACTAACGTTGGAGCGTTTTCATTAATAAAACGCTTATCTCTTTTCGCTGGAACAAAAAAGTTACCTTCAAACCGTTTTACATTCTAAGCAGTATTCTATTTCATTAGAATTAGAGGCAACTCCTTTATTCTATTGAATATCCTGCTTATAGAAAGTGGTGTTTTAATCAAATAATAAACGTGTGGTTCATCGTACTTTTTCTGAGAAATAAAAAGAATTGTAGGAGTGAGAAAGGATAGCTTTGTATAAGTTTTTATCCTTTAAGCTTCAGGACTTCTTCCCCTTTGAATAACTGGTAATCTTTTTGAAAGGGGATTAAGGTGGAAATAAAATCCTTGAAATCTTAAAAAAAAATACTTCCAGAATAAAAAGAACCACTAGATAAAAACAAAAAATGTGCATAAAAAGACTTTCTTTTTTTTATGATGTCAAAGTTATTTGAATGGCAGTCGTATTAAAATGGGTGAGTTTAGTGTTTTAGGATTGTTTTTAATTATCTCGCTTCTCTGCCGAGTTTAAAATACAATTCTAAACTTCTATTTAAGTTACATTTATAGATAATAAATTAGTTGTTTTTTTAGAAATATTTAGTAACGATTTTAATGGTTTAAACATTGCAACTTGTCTTAAGTCTACATGAATTGCTGTTATATATATAAGAAAGAGAACATCTTATTTATTTAGAGACACAATCATCTTTTGGATTGCATTGGTGCCTCTGTGAGGCAACTGATGAGTGATGGAGAGACTGTCTATGACTTGCTGATGCGACATGATCTACTGGATTTGGTCTAGGACTCTAGACCAAGGGGATAAGCAACGCAAAGAGAACAATGATTTTTTATAGTTTTGTAACAGCAAAAAACTTGAGCAGTACCACTTTGTAGTATTTTTTTCTCAAATCTTGATATTTGATTGATGTTTCAAATAGTACAGTGCACAAAAAAATTAAATAAGTGGACCTCCATGAATAACTTTTGATCCAATGAGCGGATCTTTACGCTCCAGTACTTAATCTTTATGGTTTGAGGGGATGACCTCAAAATGCTAATTAATTAGTAGAGACGGTATTTCAAATTACGAAATCAGGCACAAAACGTACTTTCTCTAAATAAACATACCTTTTTTTTCGGTCGATTTGGATTTTTGACCCCTATAATATATAGGGCAGCTGTAGTCCTCATAGTTTTGTCAGGAGAGATGCTCAAAATTTGGACCCTTAATGTTAGTGTTACTTTTTGCAACTTTTGCTATATTTCGAGAACTTTTTTAAGAGAATTGGAAAAGTTTTGCACAAAATTATAAAATTTGCTGAACCAAAAATAATTCCCTGAAAATATAACTTTCAATAAATATTTATAGTTTCTTTTTATTTTATTTAATAATGGTCGAAAAATTTGAATTTTATAGATAATTTTACATCATTTTAAAGAATTCAACTTTACATGGCCATATACAAAATTTAAACGAAATCGATCGAATAGTTCCTGAGAAATCGAATTTTTAAGAAATCGTACTTTTGAAATTTAATTTCTCGGGAACTATTCGACCAATTACCCTCAAATTTTGTATTATGTTGCATAAAATTATATTCTTTAAAATAATGTAAGCAATTGTGTGCCTTACAATTTGAAATTTTTTCGATACATCTTAAATTCGATACAATTTAGAAATTTTATATAATTGTGTGCAAAAATTTTCAATTGGTTTAAAAAGTTCTCGAAGTACGGCAAAAGACGCCAAAAGTAAAATTATCATTAAGGGGTCCTGACTTTGAACCATCCACCTGATGAAATTAGATTTCCCAGATTGCAGCTACCCCCTATATTTTGGGGGTCAGACATCCAAATCCGTTAAAAAAAAGGTGTGTTTATTCAACAAAAGTACGCTTTTGTGATTGATTTTGTAAAAATCGTCAACACTAATTTAATAACATATTTGAGGTCAACCCCTCGAACCGATAAGATTCAGTTCCAGAACGTAAAGACCTGATTATTACTTCAATAGTTATTTCTGTTGGTCCTTTTAATTTTTTCCGCACTGTACATAAGATAATTTAGCCACACACTTCTTTTTCGTAATTATCTTTTTTATTAGGTAAAGTCTCAGATCTTACTAGCGCTATGATATAAGGCTAATGGGGAACAGCCATTTATTAATTATTTAATCTATTGTTCATTATTAAAATCAATATTTAATCTATTGTTTTCATTTTTTAATCAATTGATACTTAAGAAAAATCATGTTAAATCTAAATAAAACCAATTTTATATCTAGTTTGTCACGGGATCCTTTCAAGTACTTTATTTAATTATTGGATTGTTTTATAGAAACAAAGTAAATTTTTACAGAATGTTAATGACATATTGTTTTTATAAATTTTTTATTCACTTATTTCTTTATGCATGGTAATGAACACTAACGACAGCTAACAAAAAAATCTCATTAAATTTCAAGTACAGGCAGAAAGTTTTTTTCTTTTAAAATCAAGCTTTATTCTCAAACATGAATTAGCTTCTTAGTTCTGCTAAGCATATTCCTAAACCCCATATACATAAAAAAAAAAATTGAAAATTTAAACTTAATTGAAAAGTTCAGCTAAAGAAGTTTTTTAATGAATAAATAAAATAATTAGAATACAGAACTTCTTCTAAATGAAGCGTAACAGGTGATGAAAATTTTTTTTCAGATTTGTGTCAGCACTTAAAAAAAAGTTAATATAAATCAGAAGAACAAAATGCCTTTGATTAAAAACTACATTTTACGGTTATTTTCTTTTTATTAAAAAAATTTATGAATTTTTTTCATTTAAAAAAGGGAATATAAGTCAAAGAACCTTTGAATAAAACCACATGTTTTTTGGTTATTTTTTATTTAAAAAATTAAATATCTTTTTAAAGTTATTATATTACGGGAGAGCATTTATTTTTTTTTCAGTTTAGCACTAAATAATCCAATTATACGTTTCGTTTTCCTTCTTAAGAAATGTTTATAATTAATGAACGTAAAATAAACAAATTGAAAAATATATTTTTTAAATTTCGTATTTTACGAAAGTTAGTCACTTGAACACTTTTTTATTCCAATGACAATTAACCTAAAATTTGATTTCTTTAAATTTTGTTTTATTTTAATGAAAATAAAAGTTGCATCAGCGATTTTGTCCACTTAATTATAGCCATATTATTAGATGAACAAATTATTAAAATTGTAAAAATTTATAGCTTTTTTACTAACATTATAAAAAAAATTATTTCCATTATAATTTTGTTTTTCTTTCTTTTACATTAAAAGTCATGAAAAAAGAAAAAAATTTGACACATACTAAAAACATTTCAGGATTCGAAAAATTTTTACTGAAGCTTTTTATGAAATTATTTCACGCTTTCAAAAATAGTTTTATTTAAAATATTTTTAGAAAAAAAACTGTTTAAGATAACCTTAACGGGATAAGATTTCATAATCCTTCTTTGTAAAATGAATTTTTACTAGTGTTTTTTATAATCATTACTTAAGCAGCAAATCATATTTCAGTAATATGGTAAAATATGTACTGCCTTATTTTTATGTGAACTGAATGCTTTAATCTAAAACATTTAACATTTCGCATAATGTGATATGATAAAGAGGAGGCAGTATTTGAGAAGTTTTTGAGAACAGAAGTTGTTTTGCATAGTTTTTGATATAATTATTTGTTTTGGGAAGCGAAAAATGCATTTGAAAGTAGCAGCAGTTGTTCGACTTTTTTTCTAATAGGGTTTGTTCGTTTGTTTGAGTTTAGGATAAATAGTGAATGGTTTAAGAGACGCATAAATATTAATTTTGATAAAAATAATTTGATTAAATGAACGTTTGTTAACTTTATTGGTTGGTTAGTTTTCTTGGATTTCTATGTAAGTTATAAGCGAACATTTATTTATCTTTAAAATTATGAATAAATGCATTTTTGTAAATATAGAAATGCCTAAACCAGGTTGAACTAAATCAGTAACTTAAGTATTACAGGGACATCCTAAAATGACAGCATGTAGGTAGTGGGTCTTAATCCCGCCGTAATATTGGATTCATTTTTGTAATGTGTTTTTCTAACTTTTGATCTTCTACATTTTTGATCTCGGACTTGACTAAGGCTTACAATCCGCAATTTTTACTGACCACACAAGCATGCATATAAATATATTTAACAATTAACACATAAATTTGTTTTACGAGTATATACAGGCTCGAATGCTCAATACAAAGAATAGCTTGCCAATTTGAAGAACAAATAACACGAATTAGAGAGAGAGAGAGTACAATGATATTGAACCTGTTACCTCCGAGCTTCAGAGCATTTGGTGGAAGAACAGCAAATGAAGCGTTTTTAAATGAAGTGTTATATTTTTAATATATATATGATAAATAAGAACTGCAATTTCAAAACTCAGAATTTCCGGTATACCGGTATACGACTACCATAATGAATGGGATAATTGTCTAATAAGTAGTTTAATTAACGTGAATTTTGGAAATAATTTCCAGAACAAATATGGTTTTATACACAGAAATTTTTCCACAGTGAAGTAGTTTTTGCAAAACATTATCAACAATGAACAGAAATGCTGATCAAGGCCGTAAAAATGAATACTCAAAATTCACGATTTTTTTTTTCATTAATTACGAAAACTTTTGATGGGACATTCTCTGACCAAAAATTTCATAACATTGAAGAATTTAGGGTCCTTTCTTGTTAAGTTATTGTCTTTTCTGGTTAAAGATGCGAAAGCGTCAAACACATTAGACTTAATGCATCTTATTCCACAATTGATTAGAAAAGAAACAAAAGGAGTAAAAGTGATTGAGTTCTCAATCAGCACCATGAGCTCTAGGGCAAACTTCGAGTAATCAGAATTGACTTTCCTCCAGAAAACATAAAACTGAAATCTGAAATTACTTGCTTCCCCAAAACGGTACAAGGAACACCAAGGAATTGAGCCCAATAATCCAGTTTCAAAAATTTCCACGATGACGAAACATTTGACGTTTAAAAGTGAGTGGAGTTGCAGATTTAATCAACTATATACGGGCTTTAGTAAGCAGCATGTGGTCTGGAGAAATAGATTCTAATGCAAGATACAGAAAGTAAATAACAATCTAACATGGCAAGTAAACACATAACGTAAACGCATGGGGATAAATGCCTTTACCATCCTGTGTTACAGTACAAATGGTTTTAAAACAGATTTAAAAATAGAAACATTTAGAAGTTAACAGAAGGCACTAAATAAACAAGTGGTGTACCCATTTTTTCAAACATGTGAGAGTTCCTATTTTGTTAAAAAAGTATGTGATTTTGTTACAAAATAATCACCAAGTTAAAAAAAATATTTTCAAGTATTGCCGAATCATCAAAAAAAAATTTTCAGATTGAAATTACGTAAGTTTTTAAAACTACCACCATATAGTTAACCATGGAATCTATCGTCCTTCCGAGTTTGTATTAAAAACAGCACTGAGTCATGCAACACCATGTTTCCTCTTTGAAAATAAAGAACTTTCGTTGAAGTCATTTACCCTTTAAAAAAACCCACTCTTTTCTTTTAATGTGGTTAATTCTGTGGCATAATCTTTGGCAAAAGGTACTTTTTCCCGATTAAGTTTCACTTTGTTTCGCTTACAGCCTCATTTTATTTCCCCTGTGGCAAAATAGAGTGTAATTCATGTGAATTAGAAAAGCATAACTGTACATTTAACTTCGCATTTATCCTATTCAGAACTTCGTAAGTCCACTTAAACTGTAGTAGAAAACTCCATTTGAGCCACTTTTATATTAGTTTTGAAACTGAATAATTGAGAATCATTGAAATGTTTAAGGTAATTGTAATTATTTTAAAATACAGCTCATAATTTTCATTTGATAAAATCTCTTTATGCAATTATAGTTATTTAAGTATAAAAATTATAAAAAAAAACTAATAGGGTTATCAATTAAGGATAAAAAAAATAGGATAAAAAATATTTTCTTACAGATCTAAGTTTCCCCTCGTCATCACCTGCAAAATATTAGTATTTGTGAGCCATGTTATTTAATATAACTTTTATGAAACATGAATTGGACAAATATTAATATATACCATATATTTTATACTAGCTATTTGTTTGTCATACTTTTGCAATAATTTTATTCAGTGAATAAATTTTAGCTATTGTTCTAAAAAGGTTCTGAAAATTGAAAAATTTGTTAAAGAGAAACGGAAGAAGGAGCTAACAGTTCACTGCTTTCTAAATAGGCAACTAATTACTTTATCTGACCAAGTTTTAAAATTAGTAACAAAATTCATGAACAGATGGCTTCGCTAACTGGAATGTTCAAAAAATCATGTTTTTTGTCGAGTGTTAGAGCGCTATTTGTGCAGAGTGTCAGGTCATATTTGAAAGGGTCTCTATTAATTTTGTCCCTAGATTGCTCCAAGTTGTAAATTTGTTTTCAATTGTTTTTGAGCCATGTTGCTATTTTTAGAAATAACGTATTAAAGATGGTTGCTTTGAAGATAATGTCTTATAGTTCAAAGAAAGGTATCGGCGCCATTTTGTTGGTTAACTTTGTAACAAATTTTAAAAGCTAATTAGCATAAATAACTGGTTTCCTAAACAAGAGCAGTGCGTTTTTTTCTCTCCTTCCGTTTTTCTGTACTTAATTTTCCAAAGCATCGGTCATTTTTGGAGCAGCCGCACGGAAAAACAAGTTCTGGTAAAATTTCCGTAATGTATAGTAATGACATACATAGTAAAAAAAACAATAATTATGATTAATAAAAAAATACACGACACTAACTATTTGCTAATTTTTTCGTTCATATGGTAACGATTTACTAAAAATTCTGGTTTTCGAAATTATTGCCCTTTTTACTACTCATTTGGTAAAGAAATACAAAACTGAGAAATAAACTTAACCGAATGAATTTAACCTAAGGTATCATGCTAAATTTGACAAACTTGACCCCGTTTACCAAATTTTATCAAATATTATAAATTCATATTTTATTGTTAATTTTACCAAAATCGTTACCATGCCGCCTAGATAAAAATTACCAATCTTTTTGTTGTTCCAACAATGCCAGAAACACAGAAAATTTTGCCATTTTCAGGTAGTTGCGACCATACTTTCTTCTCAGTGCAGTTATAGTAAAATTTTATATATTGTACCAACATTTTTAATGATATATTTCGACTACACATAGATATATATTCCATACATCAACAGGATACTCTTAAGTACTTGGGTTAAAAACACTTAACCTTTAATATACGCCTCACTTTTAAAAATCTATGAATTTTTTTTAAATGATATGCCACTGTGCTTTCACCTAAATCTTAAATGCATGATTTATCGAAACATATAACCACTCACTATGGCGTCATCGTCAGTACTAGAGCAAAGCGTTTTCATTTAATCTCGAACCCAAGCTCCATTTCTCACAAGGAGCTTTTTTTTCCATTCACCCTCTGCCATTTCACCATTCATCTTAATATCTGACTTCTGCTTGCTTTTTCAGCTTTTCACAAAATTCAATAATTTAACGACGCAAATAGAAAACGTGTTAAACGTTTTTGCTGGCACAAAACTTGGGTGCAAATGACTTTATGCAAATAAAATAAAAAAGAAGTTTTTTCCTGCGCCTAGAATGTAAATCAGAGCGCTCATTTTATATGCTGTAAGGATCAATATGTTGGATCCCTCTTTTTTTCGACAAAGTAAAGCAAAGATTTGAGGTTTATATCTTTCTTATAAACGTGTTTAACAACAGCTGCCCTTAAGCGACACGAAGTGGTTTTTGATTTCTTCTGAGTTCACTTTTGAATAACAAGCGGCTTTTCTTGTTTGAGGACTAAAATATCGGTGTTGTAACATCGATCTGTGTATCAAAAGTTTTATTATGTTCTTCAGCATAAAAGTGTATGGAAATGGTGTTTCGATATTAAAGTGATCGTAAAATGTGTGTTTCCTTAAACTATATTATCTGTTTCGCAAATTAGATTTGGAGTAAATTTTTTTTATTAGATTCATTCTGAAACAAAATCGTTACTCCCTTCTTCCTAAGAATGTATATAACTAAATTATTCAGCGAAGCACGTATTTTTAAAATTTGTTAATGGTAGAAGCTCTTGCTTTGATACTTCAATTTAAAATAATATTTCTTTGCAAGTAATCATTCAACAAATTTCACAGTACTTGAATAAAATATCAAATTTTATTTAAACAACTTAACTTTTAAAAAAAATGGTTTTTCACTCACAGAAATAAAACTAGCTTTTGATGATTCAGCAAAATATCAAATCAATAATATATCAAATAAATAAAATATCAAATTTTATTTAAACAACTTAATTTTAAAAAAAATTATTTTTCACTCTCAGAAATAAAACTAACTTTTGACGATTCAGCAAAATATCAAATCAATAATATATCAAATAAATAAAATATCAAATTTTAATAAACAACTTAACTTTTTTAAAAAAATGGTTCGTCACTCTCAGAAATAAAACTCCCTTTTGACGATTCAGCAGAATATCAAATCAATACTATATCAAATAAATAAAATATCAAATTTTAATAAACAACTTAACTTTTTTAAAAAAATGGTTCTTCACTCTCAGAAATAAAACTCATTTTTGACGATTCAGCAATCTTTGAACTATAGTTCGTAATTTAGAGAATTATTTTGTCTCGAAATCACGTGATTTGTGACGAAACGTGAACTCTCAAATACATGACAAAAACATTTTCTCAACTCGGGATTTCATCTCAGTGCATTGAAAGGGATTGTAAATTAGAATGAAGACTAAACGATCGAAACTGGATAGTGGAAATCGGCCAACCGATTCATATAGTGGTCAAGGAATTGGCCTCGTAATAGGAAGATTTTAGATTCAAATCCCGCTCGGGTATTGATGCAACGTTTCTCCCTATTCTATTTGTCCTTTTGTTTTAAAGACAATGTTGATCCACCTGTCTGGTGTCCTCGGAAAAATGATCAACAATACCACTCGTTAGATACCATGAGACACTAGGAATGCAGCATAATGTTTTTTCCTTATTTTTTCTTTTAGAAAAAATAAAATGAAGTTTCAATGATTCTTTATTGAAATGATTAGTGGAATGATTCTTTATTTTTGACGAAATGCGTCTCTTTAAAAAAGTGACAATAGTTATTGCTTTACTTTGACAAAATGTTCGCTCGGAGTGTCAGTAACTCAAATTAAAAAAATTTCTTTAAGCAAAAATAAATAGAATGTGTAGGTTAAAACAATAAAAATTCTGATTGGTATCATTTTTATAAAAATATCATTATTTGGAAATTAAAACGGAGTAAACTCTTAAAAATTCTAAAAAATAGTTATTGTTTGATTAATTATTGATGTATACATAATTTGTTAAAAATGTAAATACAAAAATTCAAAGGCTTTCTGTCAAAATTCAAATTGATGGATATGTTCAGTGCACAAAAAAAACATATCACCCGGAATAATTTTTGTTCGATTGATAGGATTTTTATGAACTAAGTGCGAATTTTAATGGTTCGTGGGGATGACCTCAAATAGCCAAATCAATTGCTGCTAACTATTAAATAAGTTAAGAAATCAAACCCAAAAATATACTTTATTTGAATAAACATGAATTTATACATATTTGAGAATACATATTTGAATTTTTGACCCTAAAAATGTGGAAGTAGCCAAAATCTGAAAAATGTGGCCCTTATAGTTTAGTCAAGAGAGTAGATGTTTGGTCCTCTTAATGTTAATTTCACTTTTTGCGTTTTTGATCATATCTTTAAAACCAATTCAGTCATTTCAAAAACATTTGCACCCACTGATTTAATCCCAACTATCCAGAGAAAATTAGATGCAAAAACTAGTGTTTGAGAATTATATCTTAATTTTTATGATTTAATTTCATAATAGACGGAAATTTCTTTTAATTATGAGACCTAATGTTAGATACCACATTAATCAATGCAATTTTCCATAGAAAAATCTTAAATTTTAATTGGGTTTTTTTAATAGTAGAAGACGAAAAAACATTGAAATTGATTATTTTTAAGAATAATTTGGCGATGATGCAAGTAAAACAATATTTAAATGGCAGGATTAACACCTAAATGAGGTCCACTTAGAAGGATACTTGACTTACTCAAGTGTAACGTAAATTTTTATTCATGATTTTTTGTTTTTTTTATTCGATATCGTTTATTTTAATTATAAAGTATAATTTTTTTAAGTCATCTGCTAATTCATACTTAATTTAGTAAAGATATTTGAATAAAATATTATATTTAACAAATGTCAAGTTTTATAAGAACGTGTTTCTGATTGAATCTGTTTATGCGCCTGTTTTTTTTAAATTTTATTTTCTATTTGATTCAATCCACAGTTGATTCAACTTCAGTAATGAGCATAAGTTTGCATATATTTGGAATAATATATTCGTCAATTATTCAATACTTATTTTCATTATTAAACAATAAAAATTTTGAACGAAAATACTATATTTTTAAAAGGTATCTTTAAGTCTTCTTGAATCACACTTTCATAACATCAACAATTATAAAGTGGTATTTTAAGTCTATGCAAAGAGTATGGAGATGCCGAACATGTAGGGCAGTCGAATATATAGCCAAAATTTCTTAATGTATTAAAATATCTCAGTATCTGATATATTATCCGAAAAGTTTTAATTTTAAAATTAACTTATAATAAACTGCAATATCCGGGACACGCGTGTTTCGTAAAACTATTTAACCAATTAAATTTTTCCATTTTTAAAATTCTCATTCGTCTTGGTACTACATTGATTTTGTTTTCAATAATACCGTAATCCGTTTTGTTTAATTAACATTAGTACTTTAATTTAGGTTTTTCTTCAAATTAATCATTTGTAATAAGTGATTGTAATTTTTTTCCTTTTTTTTCTAAAATAAAGTCTTAGAGCTACAGTCAATTAGCTGAGAATTGAACCTTATTAAAAAAATTAAGAGCATTTTTTAATTTTAAAATTACTCGATTCAAACCGTCTGACTAATCGTATTAATTAAGCACATCCTTAATATCGAAGAATGAAAAACAAATTATTAATTATTTATTTTGTCTTTATTTTATTGTTCCTTATTTGCTTAATTTATGGAAAGTAAGTATGTATTAGCGCAAATCAAAAAACTGCAACAGTTTGCTTTATTTTTTAAATTCACACATTCAATTGACAATTTTATTTTGATTCTAAACCAGTTTTATGAAAGCTGCTCTTGTTAAAAAAGATGAAGTTGAAAAATTTTCCTTAAAGTTGTTAAAATTATGTTTCAACTTTAACACAGTCCACAAGAAATTATTATAATTTAATTTGTTATTTGGAAAACCCAAATAAAAAAAAGAAAATTTGAAAAAAGATTTTAAAGTTGTGATAAATTTAGAGTCCTCAATATAAAAAATTGTTTTTTCTTTAACTTTTTGTTTTCTTTACTAAAATAAGATATATTAAGGAATTTGGAATTATAAATTATTTTACATGTGTAATAGGTAGTTCCTTGAGTATGGCAAGGGTTTTAATTCTCTCGCTGCGAATCACGCGATTTCCACAGCAAAGTAAAAAGCAGCAAAACTTGTGAAACCCGCGATTTCCGCCGTGATGCATTTTTCTCGTCTATTTAACTGTGCAATCTTTTCTTTTCCAATTCATGAATTCATTTCGACTTCTATGAGATGTGATGTTTCGGCTTCCATGTTATTCGGATATAAGATTTATAACACTAATATTCTATATTACTGAGAATTATACGCGCATATTTTTCAACATTTTACTAATGAAGCTATTTTTTTAACAATGAATAATATAATACACAACATATTATTTCAACAAATTACTCTTAAATATACAAATGTCAATGTTTTTAAAAGGCCACTTAACTTTCACTAATTTCTTCAGTATTAGGGAAAAGAAATATCGTAAATCATATAAGTCCTTGAAGATGGGCAGTTTTATGGCCAGTGTATGGACTATTCGGTTAATTATCTTTAGCATGAAATTTTCATTTAGCATACTTAAAACACAGCAAAAACACAAAAAGTTCATGTTTCAAGTTCTAAAATTTAGAAAAATCATAAATAATTGATTAATCGATTCAATTCTTATTTTCAAAGGAGATCAAAAGGAAAACAATCTTTGCTTTTCAGTCAGATGTCAGTCCAAAAAAGGTATGTTATCTAGAAAATTATCTTTTAGATTTTTTTCTGTTAACTATTACTAAATTTTCAGAGCAATTTCAAAACGTTAAATGAAAACTTTTAAGCTTTCATTTCATTCTTTTTTATTGTCTCAACTTGGTTGCTTAGTAAAGGAGACACACTGAAAATTGCTTCTCTTTCCAATTGCACAGTTAGTTTATGGATACCTTAAATTAATCCACCTGCTGCAGCGATATTGTTTGGCCGTTTTTTGGAACTATAGCCAAATTTATATAGCTTCATATATGATCCAATTTTTTTCAAAATTTTGTCAGCCTCCTTATTCTGAAGGTCAAGATTCCAGAGGTGTTTATTTTGCGTAAGTACTTTAAATAATATATAAGCAACTTACTTCATATGGTTATTTAAAGTAAAAATTTTGTGTCTGATTTCATAACTTAACTAATAGTTAGCACTAATTAATTATCATAGTTGAAGTCCCCCTGGAATTAATAAGATTGACACTTAGTACGTGAAAATCCGATCAATATAACGAAAGTTATTCAAGGTAATATCTTTTTTGCTCACTATATATATCAATTAATTTAAATTTTGACGGAAAACACTTACAGTTTTGTATTACTTCCTTAACAATTTATGTATGCATCAATAATTAATTAAAAGTTGCGTATTTTAAATTTGTATTTTCGAAAGTTTAAATTCTCATCCAGAATTCACTATTTAATTTATTAGGAATAGTCAAATGGAGTATTACTTTAATTTTTAAAATTTATACATGAATAATCAGCATCAGTTAGCAATTTACGTAAATGACATAGTTAAAGTTTTCTCACAAAGTAATGTAAATTTAATCTCTTTAGAAATCTAATATCATTAATTTAATCTTGGACTTATCGTGTCAGTCGATACCTTTCTTCATGAGCTATCGATTTTGAGAGAAGGTATTTAATTAAATCTATCAAATGGCTGCCAATTCTAATCCGAAACAAATAGATCCAAACATTGCATAAATTGCTTATGATGCTGGCATAAAGTGCATTACAATACTTTTGCAAATCATTAAAGACTTCCTATTTCGCGTTTTAACGAACATTACATCGGAAACAATTTATCAATTAAGCACTTTTGTTTATATTAATTGTCTGATTAATTGAATGACTAAAATGATTGGCAACACACGTTTTAATTTTATTTCGTAACAAAATTCTTGGCTACCCTAAATAACTCATACAATTTCAAAAACTGTTTATTTACAAATATAACATGCGAAAAAAAATATTTAGAAAGATGCATAGAATCATCAAGTTACTAGAACATATTTGAAATGTTCAATGAGTGCCCCCAGGGTCACTCATTAACCGTTCATATCCGGATTAAGGAGGGCTAATGGAGCTGTTCATAAAATACCACATAAATACCACTTTCAAGTTCATGAAATATCACATTAGAATTGCTCCACCAGAGGCTTAATGAATTGTGATAATGGAAAAATCGGTTAGTATTTTATAAACACCTTTCCTTAACGTGGTATTTCATGCACTTGAAAATTTCCTATTTTAATATAATTTGCTGTCTAAGAAAGCTGCATTCTTTATCACTGAACTCATCAAAATCTCTAATCTACCAAATTTTTCAGCTCTCAGAACCGCAGTTTTGCGTAGAACAAAGCATCTTAAAACGTATGCCACAGGTTTGAAGAGATCGTCTACGTTAATTATAAATGCTTGTTTTGATTTTGTGGCCAAAGCTAAAATGATATTCCCCTACGTTAGTGTTTTTAACTTACGGGTTTTTGCAAAATCTCATATTTTCCTTCACATAACTTTGATATTTTTCACTGGTGCATGCGCCATTATTAAAAAACTTACGTACGGTATCCGACGTAAATTTGCGAAATCTTCCTAATAAGAAATATATGCATTTAATGGGAAGGAAGGTGTTATAAGCCATATTTAAAGATATGAAACAAGCGAAATGTGTTTGTTCTAGATTCTACACCCTATTGCTTTTATATAGACTTAGGTTTGAAGTTGAAACCCTTAATGTAATTATTGATAAATTCGGCAATGCGTTTCAAACTAAAACCTGCCTTTTTTTGTTCTTTCTGTGAGTACGAAATTGCAAAACATTTTAACGTAAGATATTTGAAAAACTGCATTATGTTCTCTCATAAACACCTTGATAAATACTTAAGATCTGAGATGGTCTACACATTGATGCAAAAAAATTGTCTGGAAATTTGAAGTATACTTTTGAATGGTTTACTTTTCAATTTGTGTATTTCCAAACATAACTCATAACAAATTGAGAATCCAAAAAATCTTTTTTTTTTTAATTTAAATTTATCAACAAAAAAGCGTATTAGTATAAAGGCTTAATTATTCGACATTGCTATCAATAAATCTTAAACAAATCTTTTTTTTATGAATGATTGGAAAACTAAGAAAGATTTGGGTGAATTTCGTCAAATTCACAATAACGAATACCATTGAAAAAATCAATTTGAAGATATTTTGAAATTAATAAATTTTGAACAATCTCTCATGAAAGCTCTACTTTGGCAAATAAACTACTGTTATATCTAAAAATATTTACATGGAATTTATGAAACATAATACAATAAAGAATAAAATTTTAAAATGCAAATGTTTGAAGTTTCCAATTAGAGAGAAAAGTTTTCAAGCAAACTTTTATACAAACAATGAAACAATGATGTTAGGTGTTCAAAAAATAATATTGTTTACATGACAAATAGAACGTAGCGACGCATCCAAGGTAACAATTATATTTTTTTAAAAATTTATAAATTACTTTTTACTTTAAAAAGTGAGAATATATGTTTTATATATATTATTTCCTGAACAGAAAACATATCTAAGAAAAATGCACTCTCCGATTGCCTTTCTTGTTAGCTCAAAATTTATATAATTCTTTTCAAGCTATTCATTCCTCCAATCTATACGATTTATCTTTGAATGTTTTTAGACATAAAACTGAAGAAATGTGAAATCCTAAGCATTCCCTCTCTCTTAAATGAGTTTCCTTTTTTGAATTTAAATCGAACGGGAAAATCTCACATTAAACTTACGCTTTAAGCAATGTTTATTCTCTCTGTTAAACTTGGGTAAGTTAAACAAATCGTCGAGATTTCGAACTTGAATTGGAGATTTTTCCGATAACTGAATTAAACTCAACTAAAATATTGTCCCCTTTTTTCCATTGGGAAATGGCATTGGTATGTTTTAAAAGAAGAATGTTTTATTAAATATTCGCAGATATCAACGCAGCATAAAATAATTTAAAAAATGATGCAAGGAAGTATTTATTTTTAATTATGTGTTTAGACCAACGAACTAACGACTTCGCATTTAAATTATAATTAGCGTTATCAAAATTCAAATTCGATGTGTTTACCAAATTGAAAAAATATATGCCTCAATGTGTTAATATTGCTTGGTACATTGTATCATTGACTCACCATAATTCAATACATTCCATATAACAATACAGTAATATAATGGTTATACTATATATGGTCAGTAATTATTAATAAAAAATCAATTAATTCATTCTATTCGTCTAACATTCTAAATATGGTTTACTATTTAGGGAAACTGCTTATTATATAGCATGGGAACGGTGATGAATAAAGAAGAGTTAACCCCTTCATAGATGATTTGAATTTTATATTTTTATCATCTTTATTTAAAAATAAATTTTCTGGAAAATTAAATTAAAAGAACTACTTTAATGATTTAAGAATGTTTAATTTGAATAACAGAAATCTTAAACTATTCCCTCTAATCATAATCCCATATTTCATTACCATGGTAAAGAAATACATCTACTGTGACGGTTGATTTCACCCCTACTAAATTATATAAAAAAATGAGTTCGGAGATATTTTATTTTTTCAAATATTTAAATTACATTTTTAAATTACATTAATTAAAGTTTAATCTTTTATTTACAATAAGTTTCTCTCGTCTTCATTTTATTTTCTAAATATAATATCTGGAAGTCAAAATTCTAAACAAATTATTGCCAATTTCGTGGCTAGAATTATCTAATGCATTACTACTCATCACTACATTTTTAAAAGAAGTTAACGTACATTTTTAAACAAATTAAAAAATTCCTACATATCTAAACGGTTCATTGTAAGGTTAAACAGTATTAAATGCATTGTGCTCCATTTCTCTCTATTTTAATACAAATTATTAACGTATGAAAAAGTTTTTATTGATCACCATAATATTTAATAAAGCATCTGTAATAACCTTTACTAAAAAACTCATATTTAAAAAAATGTTTCTCATTAGTGTCATTTAAAGTCATATTTAATGAATTGTTTAGCAATTAAATTAATCTTAAATGTTCCAAAAATTAATTATAGATTTGTGAATATGATATTCTTATTAGCCTATTATTGTATAATACGATGAAGCGATACAATTTAAACATGCAATACATAACTTTTATTTCTGTTAGTTATATGCTATATTTCCTAAATTCTACTTTTAAACAATTTCTAGTATTATTACGCTTTAGGTTTGTACATTGTGTATCCAAACTCAGATCCTTAAATTCCGATCATTATAAGAAACGATCTAACCTCCCCCCCCCCTTAATATGGATTTTATGGTTATAAAAACTCTATACAGCGATAGGTCCCTCAGGAGAGGAGGGGGAATTTCAGACTAGTCATGAGTTTCCAACCGATCCGAGACCCGAACTATGGCCATTATTGAAAAATAAAAATATTACAAAATTACAGCATTACATAAACATCAAAATTCACAAATGAAAGTAATCAATCGGCATAAATCTGAAACAAATCCAGAGGTGGTTACATGCATAAGTGGAACATTAGTTCGATTCACATGGAATATCGTTTTGCTATATTTGATTCTAGTTAGAAGTGTGTAAAAATATTCAATTTTGTTAACACGTAAGACACTGAATGAAGAACACTGAACAATTAAGAGAAAGAAGAAGAAAAATAGCAGATTAAAAATAAAAGAAGAAAATTAAGAGAAGGAGATTAAGATAAAGACAAAAAGACTAAGACAGATGCAGCTTCGTATTTATTAGTATTTCAAAACAATTATTGGTAAAAGATATGCACTTGGTAAATATTCATTTCGCAAATAATTATATGCCATTCCAAAATTTTTATGATCAGTATCTATGAATGATAGATAATAATATTCTTATTATTAATGCAAAGGCACCCCACCACCTGTTAGCTAGGCTCACCTACCCCGTGAATATTTTGCTAATTTGCAATCATACTTCTTCACACTAAACAGAATGTTACCCAACAACTAAAAATTACCTTTCTTAATTGTTCAAAACAGATTTGGTTCCATAGATTTCCTTAAATTTATTAATTTTCT
Source organism: Parasteatoda tepidariorum (assembly GCF_982258835.1). Classification (NCBI taxonomy): domain Eukaryota; kingdom Metazoa; phylum Arthropoda; class Arachnida; order Araneae; family Theridiidae; genus Parasteatoda; species Parasteatoda tepidariorum. The sequence continues at coordinate 73,025,321 of NC_141757.1, forward strand.
AATTTATTAATTTTATTAATTTATTAATTTAAAAGCAACTTTATCCATGAAACTTGCTTTTAAAACTTCTTATTTAAATTTTGATTAATACTAAAAGTCATTAAGTACGAAAATAGCACTCAATTTCGTGAAAAGTTAATTACTGACATTTCTTAGCAATTTTAAACATTCATTCAGTATTCTTTATTGGTAGTGTGGACACAGTTCTTCATAAAAGTCATTATGAAAGTAAATACAACTAGAAGAAAAGTTAATAAAAATTATAGAATGGTTAATAGTTGGATACCTGCAAGTGACGTCATCTTATATAAATCATGATTATAAAATTTATTCATCCATGCAAAAAAAAATTCCAGAATAACTTTTGATATGATGATCGGATCTTTACGTTGTAGGACTAAATCTAAATGGTTCGAGAAGGTAACCTCAAATATGGTAATTAATTAGTATAAACGATATTTTAAGTTACAAAATCAGATACAAAAACGTACTTTCTCTGAATAACAGTACCTTTTTTCCAATGAATTCTGATTTTTAACCACCACAATATAGGGTGTAGCCGCAATCTGGGACATGTGGTCCCCATAGTTTGAACAGAAGAGCGATCCTAAGTTTGCCCTCCTTAATGTAAATTTTACCTTTTGCGTATTTCGCCATATCTCGAGAAATTTCTGAGTGAATTGAAAAATACTTGCACACATTCATGAAATTCACATGTCCAAATATAATTCCATGCAAAACATAAATTTCAACATATATTTATTATTTTATTTTATAATAGTCGAAACAATTTTGAATTGTAAGGTATACAATTTTTGACATCATTTTAAATCATCCAATTTTACATGAAAAATACAAAATGTGAGATGGATCGGTTGAATAGTTCATGAGAAATCAAATTTAAACTATACCACTTTTTTAAAATTCGAATTCTCAGGAACTACTAAATAGATTTCGCACATATATTATTTTTTCCATGGAAAAATACACTTTTTAAAATGATGTAAAAATGGTACACCTTACGATTCAAAAAATTTTAGACTATTATTGAATAAAATAATGAAAAATAGTGAATACTCACTAAAAGTAATTTTTTGTATGGAATTATCTTTGATTAAACTAATTTATAATTGAGTGCAAAACTTTTTTCAATTCACTTTACAATTTCTTGAAATATTGCAAAATATGTAAAAAGTAATTAAGGGTTCCAAACTTTGGACCATTGTCCTAACCTAACTATTGGGACCATATTTCCCTGGTTATGGCTGCCCCCTATTTTGGGGGTCAAGAATCCGAATCTGTTGAAAAATAGGTTTGTTTATCCAGAATAATTTTGTGCATGATTTAGTAACTTAAAATATCATCTGCACTAATTAATTAGCATATTTGATGTCGCCCCCTCAAGCCTTTAAGACTGAGTCTCAGATAGTGACGATCGGATCATTAGATGAAAAGTTATTCTGGGTAGTCTGTTTACAGCACTGTGCATTATCAATTTACTATATGTACTATTTCCTCCCTAACTTTTGACACTCATATCATTATTATTTCTATTTATATCGATTTCGTTGCTATAACTTGCTTTTTTTTCATTTTAAGAACAAGCAGCAAAAGTAAAAATTGTTTTTGAATCTTCAATAGTAGTCTCTCCCCCTTTAAAATTTGCCACTAATGAATCACGATCAATAACTTGCATAAATTTCAATATTTTTTCTGCTCCGGAAGATTCCGTATGAAAATCCCATACAGAATCTCTTAAATTTAAGCAAAAATTTATTCCTTGCGAGCAAGAATGTTTTTCGATACTTTATTCGTAAAACTCACTTTGATCTTTTAAAGAATTTACATCGTCACTTTTAAATTGGTGTAAGGAGTGTAAAGTATCTGAGTTTTCAACAAGCTTGTTTTTAAAACAACTAATTAACCTCGCATAATCTGTTACTTATAGTTAAGGCAGCAATTTACTCATTTCTTACATTCTTTTGCATTTTTAATAAAATCAATATAAAAAAGCAACCTATAAAAAATCCGAATTTCTAAGTTATATATTCTAATGGTTTTTCTAAACATGATAAAATAAGTGATAATCTGATTTGGATAAACTAATTTTTAAACAATTCATAAATTTTTCCTATTTTTAATTTAAATGAAGCTGTTTTTTTAAAAATTGTCACAATTAATCGGGTAACATACAAATTGTAATTCTAATGCCAATCTTTTTTAATTTTCGAAAAATTTAAAAAATATAAAAAATTTAAGTTTTTAAGAAGAAAATGTAATTTCTTGAAATAATCAATTTGAATCTGATCTCATCAAAACTTAATGTAAAACCTTTATCAATTGATCTTTAAGAGAGTTTATTTTAATTTTAATCTAAATTCCTTTTACAAATTATTCCTTCAGAATCTAAAAAAATATGCTATATTGCATTATAGATTTAATTTAGTCGAAGTAATCCTTGAATATTTTTCTTACAATAAATTTATTGAAAATAGTGACTTAAAGATTAATGACTTAAAGAAAGGTTGCAATATTTTATTTTCCTAGTAATTCTCTCTCTTTCTATCTCTTTCTCTTGATACTTCTAAATGTTAACTACACGACCTGGAGTTTAGAAAATAAATGAATAAAGACCTCGTGAGGGCAAAAGTAATTTTCTACAATGATGGATAAATAGTCAAATTTAAATAAGGCAGAATTAATAGTGAAAAAAGCGGAAAAAATTATGAAAGAGTCGTTAAATTTGCAATACCTTTGGAACAAGCAGGAATTTTGGGGAAAAAAAATTCTCGCTAAAATTATAATATCAAATTTTTCTATTAACACGTCAAATTTCAACCCTGCAGTTACCTTTTAGCGGACAGTAGATAGACCAACTTGGTTTCTATTTGCTGCAAGTTTAACAGTTAATAATTCTGAAACAAAAAATCGAATTGTAGCTTTGCTTTATTTTGCCGAATTTAAATATGTTAATAATATGTATTAACTGGTGTACGTTTGTACACTGCACATTTATCTACACACCTTCATAATTTCAAGTTTCTTGAAAAGAACAGATAGTCAGTTTTGAAAAAAAGATACAGGAACCATTAAGGCAAACAAAAGCGAGAAAAGTATAGGAAAAAGACACTTATCAATGAAGTATAGGAAAAAGACACTTATCAAACAAATTGGAATTTCCTAAACAACTCTGTGGAAAGGTGATAAACAAATGTTGCAGCATGGAAAACTTCAAACCTATAGTTGCATTTCTGCGAGCTGTAGAGCTTTCGCATTTGATTTTTTTTTTCTGAAAAGTTTGACGTATAATAATTCTCGAACAAATTATGAAACGTTTTTTTTAATTTCCTCATAATCCCTGTACATTTTTACCAAAGTACATTTTACCATTTTACACCATAGTAGTTTGTTTCTATACTTTACATTTTTTTGCGGCAAAACGAAATATAACGTTAAGTTTAACAACCAAAACAGCGGCGGCAACAGCTGTTGTTAGGATGTTTTTAATATAGAGAGGTAACACGAGGCTTTAGATTATCAAAATTACTCCTTACACATACAGAACAAACTATACTTTTTCCATAAAGATAAAAAATTGACAGAGCACAAATAATATCGCCTTTAACGAACATAAAATCATTTCTGTACAATAATGAATCACTTTCCTCAGCATGGAAGTACAGAACAAGGAAATAGAAAGAAACACAGGACATTAAAACCACAAATTACACTATATTACTAGAGAAAAAATTTACCAATGAAATGAGGGGAACAAGATCAATGAAGAGCATATAGGGCTTCATTATTGTACCGAAACGATCGTATTTCTGATTATTTAAAATATTTTTTCTTTTTCTAGTACTTGTAATTTTATCTAAGGTATCCGACTACATGTTTTTGTTTCTGCATCAAATAAAACAGAAATTATAATGATATTTTTATTAAGTTATTAACAAGTTGAAAGTTACGCTAATTTTACATGACTTGCCAGTCTGGCCAAAATTATTTTCTCAGTGTGTATTGCATTAATTTCTTCAAAACATTTTAGTGACGATAATAATATTAAAAAAAAAAAACATTAAAAATTTATTTGAATTATGTGTTTCTAATAACCTTGGCTTCGCCGGTCACCGGTGATCCCCATGGCATTCAACGTGTTAAATTTGTTTCAGTATTTTTTTGTCTTCTTTCTCAAAGCTAATTTTTCGGATAATTCCTTTATTTCTAAATGTAAAATTCCGAAATATTTCTGTTCAAATTGCTTTAAATTTTGCATGAATGTTTTCTATGCATTTTAGGGAACAAACCAAGGACTAGTAAACAAAACTGTTACTTTATATTTTACAGTTAAAATAAGAGTAAATAATTGCAACTTTTAGCCTTTCTTTGCCAAATAAATTTCTATATTTGTTGTAAAATCTATGTGTATAAAAATATTTGATTCCGTGTTTGTCCTTTATAGAATCTTAAGCCATCCAATCGAATGCTGTGAAATTTGGCGTATAGATAGTTTGAATCAGGAGGAAGGTTACTGTTGACATTAAAACATTCTATAACAAACTGTTCGAGCGGAAAGAGCGAAAAACGAAACGGATTTTTCTGCTCGATTAAGCGTAGTCATTGTTTTAAATTTTACTATAAGTTATTCAATTTTTCAACTATTTTAAGGATAATAACAACAATATTTTCTAGCTGATAACTCTATTTGTTCAAAAAAGTTTATTGCACATGCTTAAACATTTAATGATCTTTTATTCGCTGTGTCATGTAAATTCAATGAAAAGCATTAACGTGGTAGCATTCGTGGATTATATCACCAAATTAACATTTCTAAAATTATCTGATACCACACGTTTATTTTGTTTATAGTATTTTGTTTAAAATATATTTTTCTAAAAGTAAACAATTTAAAATCAGCAGTATTTGAAATAAAAAAATATATTAGTAATGTAGTCAAAAGCAAAATCAATGGAAAAGTGGTACTAATTTGCTTAGGAGAAACGTCAAAAACTGTCATACTATTATTGACGCCAATGATTGTTAATTCATTTAAATAATATATGCATATTGAAATAAAAGAAATAATCTTTGTACTGAAAGGCGAAATTAGTGGACTAAAGTTACTTATTTGCTTAGAGAAACCATAAACCATTTTCATAATATTATTGACAATAATGATGCTTAATTAATGTTGATAATATATATTAATTGACATCAAAAAGTAATCTTTCTGCGAAAAAGCAAAGTAAATGGAGAAAGAATTCGTTTTGGGAATATTATTATTCGCGATATTATTATTAATACTTATACTTAATAATATTTATGAACTGAAATAATAAAAAAAGCTGCGTGCAAAAGAACTAAGATAATGAAGAAAAGGTTAAGGGGAATCGTAGAAAATCGTCTTACAGATAACGCTTAATTTTGGTTATGTACAGTCCGCAAAAAAAAAAAAAGATATCACCCTGAATAACTTTCGTTCTAATGATCGGATTTTCACGAACTAAAAGTCAATCTTAATGGTTCCCGGGGGTGACCTTAAATATGCCAATTAATTAGTGCTAACTATTAATTAAGTTACAAAATCAGACACAAAAACGTACTTTCTCTGAATAAACATACATTTTTTTTTACATATTTGGAATCTAGACACTTGAATTAGGGGGGGTTGACAAAATTTTGAAAAAATTGGGTTGTAAATTGGGTAGCAATAAAGGTTTATATATTTGGCGATAGTCCAGAAAACCGCCAAAAAAAAGTCGCCAGCGCAAATGAATATTTTAAGATAACCCATTGACTAATTCAAAAGCTTAATGCTTAATTTTACTAGGTTGCTAGGCAACCTAGTAAAAGAACTCTGAATGTAAAAAAAATGAAATAATGTTCTGTGATTGCTGGGAGAGGTTTAATTAATTGTTAATAGAAAATATCTCAAAGTTTCAGGGCAATAGACAATTTTTAAGCTGATTTCTGTCCAAAAAGCAAAAAAAAAATTTTTTTTTTAAATCTCCTTTGAAAAGGAAATTTGAATTGATTTATAAATTATTTATGATTTTTTAAGTTTTTAGAATTTAAATACAGGAACTTTTTATCTGATATTATTTAGATATGTTGTTTTTGCAATATTTATTCGAGGATTTCTTACTAAAATCAAATTGACATAACTTATTATAGCTATATACAAAATTTTAGGCATGATCATTTTTGCAGATTTAATCGAGTCTTCTAGGCAAGAAAGTTTGAAGAAACAAAAAGTGCTTGAAAAATAAAATGTAGATTGTATAGTAATTCTAATACACATTCACAAGGTTTTCTATAATTTACGATAATTCTTTTTTCTATAACTCAAGGAATTTCTGTATGTTTAGTGGCATTCTAACAACATTGAAACATGTTATATTTAAGAATAAGATATTGAAATAATATGTTGCATATTGTATGATTCATTGTTTAAAAAATTGCTTCATTCTGCTAGATATTTAGGTTACATGGTTTTCTTTGGATAAAGATGATTAGCAAATAGCATCCTCATGCTTCGATACATTCTGAAACTTACGTTCGCAAATTCACCATAAAATGTCGCACAGCATATTCTTCAATAACGATAAGCTACATTTACCCCCAAATACTACTACTATGATTATTTTTGTTTTCTTATATATATCTGATACTCTCTTTTTAAGCGGAGCTCGTAAGATCCTTAAGATACTGAAATGGAGGCACAAAAACTTAAAAGATAAAATATTTAATTTCATTAACTCAAAATATCTGGTCTCAAAATTTTAATTTTTAAGTTAAATATAACTTTTACAATATTGATGCTATTACGTTTTTAAAGACCACATAAATCCTGTTAAAATATAAAAATGCTTATGTTTACTTTAACGAGTGTAAAATCCTTATCAAAATAATGATCAAGACTCAAATGTAAAACGGTATAATTGACGATAAAAACTCACCTGGCCTCAAAAAATATGAAGAGGGAAGTAAAAGTCGACATGTTTCGAGCGTTCAAATATAATCGCCCATTCTCAAAACTTGTCAAGCTTGAATAACTCTTGACTTTTATTATTGGACACTCAAAACATGTCTATTTTTATTATCATCTATTATTTTTTAAATCAATGAAGTTTTTATATTTTCGATTCAGTTTCTTAGAATTATCTACTTAGTTACACAACTTATTAAATTATTTCACTCGATATTAAAATAAGTTTTACATAAGCTATAGGCACAGGTTCTTTGATTGAAAAAAATAATAATTCACCACTTTCTAAAAAAAATCAATGAATTATTTTTTTTTTTTTTTTTGCTGCAAGCCTTAAATTTTAAAAGTCGAAAATGGAATGTCCCCTAGCACCAGGAATCGAAATTAAATAGTTTCAAGGACAACTATTTCAAAAAAGTTTGCGTTTCCGTCCTACTCGAAGTTGTTTGAAAAGGTATTTTTTATATATCGATTCCAAAGTTTATTCTACATATATTTTAGGGTATACTTTCGGAGTATTTTGATCGAGTTTATTTTTACACCCTTATTTGCTTAAAATTACTAAATAATTTGCTTGAAATAAAATATTCAAGCTACCTGATTTAATGCATTTATAGTATAATAGTAAACGGGGCCTCCATCGCATATCCTTACCTTGAAACAGCTATCATTAAATAAATAGAATAAGCTTAGATAAATAATAAAATTAACTGTTTTCTCGTTTTAATTTTCAAGGAAATATGTTTCGATCAAACAGACTTCATTCTGGAAATAGCGAAATTATTGAGTAGGTCCCTTGGAGCAATATCATTCTTATCCTCTTTTGACGAAATATAGGAAAAATTGGTTTATACAATTTCTGCAAAAAGTATGTTAGCCTTCTTGCCACGTTTTTTTTGTTTTAATTTTTTTTAAATCAAAATAAGATCGGAAATTGCATATTTCTTATTGCATTTTTTTTAAAAAATCAGATGGTTCCAAAATTGGCACGGCTTCGAAATCTTCTTACAAATTTCAATTTTTATTATTTCTTGCTTAACAAAATAAGGCATTTCTCCTGATAGCAAATTATACTACAATAATATCTTGGGAATCGTGCTAAAGAAAAAAATTAAACAAAATAGTTTAGCATATTATCCGGAAAAAAATCTACATGTAATCATAAAGAAAGAGTAAAGATATAATGAAATAATTATTGAATCACGCATGGTCAGATAGTTAAAAATTTAATTTCACAACTAAGATGTTACGACATTTAAGATACTGAGATATTTTAAGACGCTTAAAACTTTTGGCTACGCATTCGACAGCTTTTTATGTTCGGTATCTTTAGACTCTTTGTAGTGACTTCTAAAGCATCAACACTATTTTAGATAATCTATGTTGAAGTCACAAGAAACTAAACAGAAAAAGACTATCAATGATTTATATTCCTTTTTCGAAAAAAATAGTATGCTTAGTAAATAATCAGCTGTTTTGCATTAAATAATTGTAAACAGTGGAATATTTTTAATTTTTTAACAAGGTTTTATTCTTAGCTAGCAGACAATAATTCTTTTAAAAAGAACTTTACTATAATTTAAAAAGGAACTTCACTTTAAACAAAACCTAAATTAAAGTACTAAAAAATTGATTAGTATATTAATGAAGAAATAATAAACGTAGTAGGGTAAAGAATAAGATTTTTAAAAATGTTAAAATTTAATTAAATAATTGGTAAAATAGTTCTGCGAAACACTTCCGGACAGGTGATTAAAAAATTACTTCTAACATTAAGACGATATATAAGATGTTGAGAAATTTGCGATGTGAGGTATGCTTAAATATGTTTACTACGTATTTTTACTAATATTTATAAAAAATGTATTCAAGAAATTAATAAATATTTTTTTCCAAATCTATTCATACGTATGTATACTATTGAAATTGTATCAGTTATTGAGAAGAAAAAACTAAAATCTAAAAAATAAGCACAATCTGGTGTAAAATCATATTCTATCAGAAGCATGCTTTTATAAAACTCGACATTCGTTGAATAAAATGTTTTTTATTCAATAAGATGTTTTATTCAAATTTCTTTACTAAATTGCAAATAGAATTTTATACGATTAAAAAAGAAACATCGTATTTTAAAGTTTTAAAAAAATAAAAATTAAAAGATTTGCAAACGATTATTAGCGAAAAAAATATGAATGAAATTTTCGCTACGCGCGCTAAGTTAAGTTCTTCGTAAGTTTATCACATTTTAATATTTATCGCCCCACTTAATCATTTCTTCATTGTCGCCAAATTATTTTTTTTTAAATGATAAATTTTAATTTTTCTCATCTTCTAATAAATAAAAACAGTTGAAACTTTAGATTTTTCAATTGAAAAATATGTTGATTAAAATGGTATAAAAAAATTCATACCTTATAATTCAAATTTTTTTCATCCTCACTTTAATTAAATAATAAAAAATAATAAATAATTATTAAAAATTATATTTTTCATGAAATTATCTTTGGGTAAATGAGTTTTATGAGTGGGTGCAATTTTTTTTTTTGAATTGCTTCATTAGTTTTTAAAATATGACTGAAAACGCAAAAAGCGAAATTAACATAAAGGGGCCCGAACTTTGAATCGCTCTCCTGACCAAACTATGGGGACCACATTTCCCAGATTGCGGCTACCCCCTATATTTTGAAGGTTAAAAATCCAAATATGTAAAAAAAAATATATGTTTATTCGGAGAAAGTATGTTTTTGTGTCTGATTTCGTAACTTAATTAATAGTTAGCACTAATTAATTAGCATATTCAAGGTCACCCCCAGGAACCATTAAGATTGATTTTTAGTTCGTGAAAATCCGATCATTAGAACGAAAGTTATTCAGGGTGATATCTTTTTTTTTTTTGCGAACTGTACTACTGGTATTATGTTTATTGGTGCAGTTTGAATAAGAATTCTACAACGGATTTTTTGTAGATTCAGAAAATATTTTTCCAGTGGTGGCAAAGATAGTGTTTTAATATTTTAATGAATTAGAATTAAACGATTTTTTTCCTCCACTATTTATAAATAATTTTAATAGTAAAAAGAAAGTTCCAATAAAAAGAAGACAATGTTAATTCTTTAAAGAAAGAAAAGATAGATTTTTACTTGTACTATTATTACGTGAAAATCTAAACAAAATATACAGTAGTGCTTATTTTTTTCTGTAGAACAAATAATCTCTTTAGATTCATTATGATAATAAAATGTCATGAAGGTGGCGATTACAATAGAGAAATAAATGTTTATGCTTGTTTTCCTCGCTTTTCTTTCTATATTGTGCTGTAAAAAAATGTAGCTGATAATAGATATTTTTCTTACGTTTCCTCTTATTAAGCATTTTTATTTCAGAATAACACTCATTAATAAGAAAATGTAATATATACAAAAGAATGTTGAAAAGGGAACATAAAAGTGAATTTATCTAAAAGAAAATTCCCACAGTCGTTTTCAAAAACGAAAAACATAATGTTTTTTAAGAAAAGAAATTCTAAAAAGTAAAGAACGGAAATGATAAATAAAACGAGCAAAAAACGAAGCAGCTTATGAAATACTGAAGTAAATAAGATATTCTACAGATATATGTATGCTTGAGATATTGTATTCTTCCACGCTATTGTGTTTTTGGTCGTCTGTTATAATGGAGATATGTAGAACACTTTTCCGGAAAAATTCATTTAATTTTGTCTCGGAAAGATACTTCTTTGCGATACGATATGTACTTACAATCAAAAGTTTTTGGCATTTTTTCAAGAACTGTAAATCTTTTTTCGAAGTGTAGAATCTATTATAACAGTGCAAGAAACTAAATTCCAGACTTACAGATGCAGGTTGGTAAAAATGTATATTAAAAATTGCATTTTCATTATTTAAATTGCAAACTTTTATTGCAGAAAAAATTTAAACTGCTAGTTTAAAAGATAAAAAAAGTGTTTCCTTTAAAAGTTAACGATACAAAAAGTGCTAAGCATGAAAGAATTACGTTCTTTGGTGGCCAGCTTGATCATCCTCACTTTATTTTGATCTCACATATTCTATTATAAGGCATCTCAATGAACAGTTACAGTCAAATATTTTTTAAAAATCTTAATGTATTTAGAATCGCTCAAAACTCCCAGAAAATATTTTTTTACTTTTTAAAGGATCTAATTATTCAGTAATTTTTATAGCAAAAGACGTTTACTTTTGTTTTCGTCTGAAACTGGGAGTCACGTGATTATTCACGAATTGACGTCATTTGTGCCCATGCCGTTTGTTTACAATCGCTTTGTTGAGAAAGCCATTATGTTCTTGCCTTCATTTGAATTTTCGTAATTAAATCCAACTATTTTAGATGGTAAATATTTGTGTGAGAACGAAGATATGCATAATAAATTGTACCCTAATGCAGCTTAATCAAAATGTAAACTTAATAGAACGTATTTTCATAATATTTTAAATTTCAATGGAAACATTGTTAATAGTTGAAAAAATTTTCTAGTTCTGAATTATAAATTCAGTAAAGAGGTGTTAGCATGAATTATGGATGCCTGATATTACTTATTAAAGCGATGCGTTATAAATACAAAATAATTTTGTTCTTTCATTTTTTTAACCATGTTAATCTTAACTTTAAAGTATATTTCAAATTCATTTTGAAAATTTATTTTCATGTTAGGTAAAAAAAGTGTTGGATCATTTTTTTACAAATAATAGTTTTAAATTTTAAAAATGTATGAATGCTTAAGTTATTAATTTTTTATGTATTTATTCTAGCTTGAATTTAATGAAGGGAATAGCAGTAGTCTTCAGGAAAAAATTATGATCACTGCGTAACTTTTAACTCATTCCTTCAAAAAAACATCTCTTAAGTTAAAAGAAAAAAGAAATTAATAAATTCCAGTTGATTTTATTCACATTATTTTAATTAACGTTAATCTATGTTATAAGAGTATTGAAATCTAGAATATGCATTTATTTAGTTCACAACAGAAACAGGAATTGAATTTTATGAATACATATAAAAATAATTTTTCGATATAGCTAAATTCCTATTCACTCGAAGAATAAAAATGTTGAGAACGATATCAGCATTATTGTCTATTTTATAAATAACATGTGGGGTTGTTTGGTATCTTTGTCAGAGTACCCACTTAAACTCTAAAAAGAAATCTAACTCTAGAAAAGCGTTCGACATGAAAATGTTTCCGAGAACGGGTTATAGGTTTCTTCATAAATAACACTAAGTTTTAATAAATAACTATCTTTATTAACATTTAGGAAACTTGTAAATTTAACTAAAACATTCTAACATATCTAAAACTTAACCACTTTAACATTGAAGCAGCATAGAAAAAGAAACTGCGAAAGGGTAACCGGCGGGAACATGCCGGACTGCTAGCTAGAACCGACGGGGAGAGAGAGCAATCTGTGGGGAGGCGGCCAAGTTATATCCAAAACATACTGTGCGCGTTTTGCTGATTTCGTCCTTCACGCATATCTCCCTTCAGGTATGAGGTTTACGTCAATTATCAGCTGCAAGCGACGTTGTCCAACGTCAGAGATTCGTAGTTCAGACCGCAACGCCACAAACAATAAAATATGCATTAGAATATTTCTTTCCATTTTGCATAATTTTTTAAAAATTCTTTAGTTTTAGTGAAACAAAAAACGTTTAGCTTAATGCTACTCGCTGAAATTATGTGGCTAAATTAAATTTCATTAGGTGAAATTTTAAGGTGAATTGACGATGATGGTGGATAGATATATTTCAATGAGCTAGATTCGTGAAAGAATTACTTCGATTTCGGCGATAATGAAAGATTAACTTGAGATTTATTCATCTATTATAAACTACTAGGAGGCTTCGCCCCCTGCTCGCTGGCGCTCTCCAACCCCCGGAACTGCTTTCACAGTTCATTTCGGATTGCTTCGCAATCCAATGCTCGCTTTGCTCGCTCATTGGATACGTTCTTAACGTCTAGTTTTTGTATACTGTTTTGAATACTGAAGTTCCGAAAACTTTTCACTGTAGAAAATTCTAAACCTGTACATTTCAATATTAATTTGAAATTGCAAACAGTTCACCTATTTTTCTAATCACACTATTCTAAATTTCAGTTGTTGAGAAAAGTAACTGTTGTAAGTTTTGTTTTAAAGTCTTTCCAACCAGAGGGCTAAAGCCATGTGTTGTAAAACAATATGAAATAGTAGTCTGCCGCTGAACGCCGGATGTAAAGCATCAGCTTTGATGAAGATAATTTTGTATTTTTAATTCTCTGAAGGGAGCCACCTTAATAATATGGAATTTGTAAAATAAATGTATATATTTTTGATTGTTGATGAAGCCCATCATTTTGTGTTTTCATCAGTGTTCAGAAGCAGAACAACTATAAGTCTTTTATTTTATCACAAAAAAATAAAATGTATAAAAAACAAAGAAAAGAGTAAGAAAATGAGTATAGTCAAAGAAAAAGTTAAAATTATAATATAGTATTTGTCAGTTAAAATAAAACTTTTTGTTTGAGTCATTGCTAACAATTCAAATTTCCCCGAGGCAATTCTAAAGTATAAATTAAGGTAGTATTGTTAAGTTGAAACACGATATTTTTAGTTTTGATGTCAACAATACAATTCAATTTTTCACAAAAACGATTGTTTCCATTGTTAAGTTCAATGTCAACAATTCAAATTTTTCTGAGGCAACTCTTAAGCTCTAAATATTATTTTTTTCATGTACACATTTCTAAATGTCAGTATTCAACCACAAAACAACTTAAAGTCCTCAAATTTAGCATGAAGTTGTAAAATGTAATGAAAGAGGGTCATAGCAATAATGAAAGTAGAAGTAAAGTTAGTACTGTAAAATTAAAACAATATTTTTAATCAATGAGCCAAGTTCTTCAAGAAGCAGTTGTAGAAGTAGGTTGTTTATTTAAAACTTTTTGTAGAATTTCTTTAAGAACACAATTGTTAATTTGGGCATTTAGCGATACAACACTTTTAGAATTGAAGGATTTGTTACGTCAAGCGCTCAGGTATCATAATTTTGATCTAGTTGCGCTTCTATGTCATTTTGATTTATGTTGCTAAGTTAACTTTCAAAAACTTCTATGGCTGGCAACAGCATTTTTATTTTTAAGTTGTTTATTTTTATTTCTTTTAGAATTCGCTATTTTTTTAGCGAAATGTTTTTTGACCTAACAGAATTCTTTGCCGACTGTTTTCTCTATGATTGAAGAAAATAAAGTAAGTATTTAACTGTTGTGAAAAGAATCTTATTTAGTTGTACAAAGTACTTCAGCCAAAATTTGGGAGCCACGTAAGAGAATTATATATATTAGATATAAGTGCATAGGTTATAACGATAATGGATAGATATTTTTCATTGGACTAGATTTATGAAAACACTGTTTTCTTAATGCAATACCGAATAGTTATATTAAATGCAGACTATTGCTATTCAATCTGCGACTAATTGTAATTAAGTAATAAGTAATTGAGCATTATTTCAACTTAAAAGTAAGCGAAATTAAATAACTTCTTTATGAACACGACTGATTTCATTCGAAGAAATCTTATTTGCTGTGAAAAGCTGAATAATAATTTCTTCAGCTATTTCAGTGATAAATAAACAGTTTGAAGTGTTAAAAATCTTTCTTCCATTTTGCACACACTCTCAAAGCCGTAAATTTAATTCACACATTTTTTACTAATAATATACAATGATATAAGTGTAATCAAAACTAAAAGAGCATTGAAATAGCCTGAGCGTATGCTGGCGGCGTGTTTCGATTCAGCACACGTGACGTCATAATCAATCAGGGATCGTTTTTGATTGCATCACTAAGGAAGGCTTTTTTGGGCAATTTAAATGTTTAATATTTAAATAAATAAACCTCTGAGAAAAAAAAACAATTTGATATTCGATTTCAGGACATAATTTCGACTAAAAATGTTATTACCAAGGAAATTAGGACTAAAAATGAAAAAAAATTAAGATCCTCACACAAAGAAAAACATTTGTGCTAGATAAACTAAATTTGGTAGGGTTGTTTATAAAACTAAAAGATGATGTCTATTCACATTTGGTGCTTGGCGCATTTCTATTGTGTCACTTATTGTAACACATTAGTGTTACTTTAAATACGTGTTTTACAGCTCGTAAGCGTTACTTTTTGTTAAATTTGAGAAATTGAGTTGCTGTTAGCTACAAATGCCTTTAAAAAGACGAAGAAACTATTATCAACAGCTCACTGACTTTGAACGTGGTCGTGTGATAAGGCTGCGTAAAGGTCGGTATTCGTTCCTTTTTCAGAAAGACTGGGCAAAAATGTAACCACTGTGCATGATTTTATAAGCGTCTTTGAACATCCGACACAATTTTTTTATTGAGTTTACAACAACCAATGTTCAACTCCGAAGCTTTGAAAATTTGAACCCAATCCTGTAGACAAGAGAACTTCTGGATCAAGTAGGACGTTTTGATGGAACTTACCCGCCTTTGCATTACATGGAGAGGAAAACCACGAAAACGTCATAAGGTTAGTCGGACTACAAGGGGATTCTAATCCATGAGGATATTTTTCGTCTACCACTGAGGGGTAGACGGTATTTTTCGTCTTCACTGCGGTTGGTGCGAGCCGGGTGGGGCATATGATCCGAACCTGGACACCTAATTGGGTTGAGGGCGCTTTATCCCCTGAGTCACCACGTCACACTGTGCATGATTTGATTTGATTTAATAACCGTCGTTGAACAGTCGACCCAATTTTGGATTTACGACTAATGTTCAACTCCCTATCATTGTAATTTTGAACCCAATCCTGAAGACAAGGGAACTCCTGGATCAAGTGTTGGGTAAAAATTGCCTTTGTGGAGGATTTTTTGATGGAACTAACCCGCATTTACGTAACATGGAGAGGAAAACCTCCCACGATTAGCTTCATGGCAAAAGGAGTTTAACCCATGATCCGTCAACCACTGAGGATATAACTGCGTATGATTTCATATTTTATAACCGACGCTCTATCCCCTGAGCCACCACTACTGTGCATGATTCTTATTTTATTTTATAGCCGTTGTTGAACAGTCGACCTAATTTTTGGGTTTATGACTACTAATGATCAACTACGTAGTCTTGTAATTTTGAACCCAATCCTGAAGACAAGGAACCCCTGGATTAGGTATTGGGAGAAATTTGCCTTCATGGAGGACTTTCTGACGGAACTTACCCGCATTTGCGTTGTAGGGAGAGGGAGACAACGAGAACCTCCCACGGTAAGCTGATGGCAAGGGAACTCAAACCCAGGATTCGTCTACCACTGTGGATATTTCACGTCAGCACTGTGGTTAGTGAAGGTCAGAATTCGTATCTACCAGCCATTTCAGGGATTCAAACCCGGTTCACCTCATTGGAAGGTGAACGCTCTATCCCCTGAGCAAGGAAAGAAAGGGGAGATCCCCTTAAAAGAAGACAAGGAGAGCGCCTACTACCAACTTGTCTCTCCCGCCTAGACAAACTGGACCTACACCTGGACTGAGGAGCAATTTCTTATGACAACAAGAGCACTCTCGTGGTTAGTCCATGAATCTTGACTGCAAATCTGTACATCAATCTGGTGATTCACCCAATTTGTTGTCCTTCATGAACTGCTTCAATAGGGTATTTTCGAACAGGATAACGCTCGCCCTTATACTGCTGTTGTAACCCAACATGTTATACTGAATGTCGAGATGTTGTCTTTTCCTGCAAGTTCATCAGTTGTTTCACAAATGGAGCACGTATGGGACATCATTGGACATCTTCAGCGTCATTCACAACCAGCAATAACTATCCCCGTATTGACTGACTAAATGCAAGAGGCATGGAACTTCATCCCACAAAATGACATACGGCATCTGTATGACACAATGCATGCTTAATTTCATACTTGCATTGAAAATTCTGGTGGTTCCATGGGGTTATTAGTGTACCAGTATTTCAAACTTTAATGGTTTTTCTCTTAATTGCTAACCTGCGATCTTGAAACTTTAATCAATTAAATATGTTACTGAGACAAAAGCATTACCGAAATTTCATTACTCTACAATATTTTTTCTTGGTAATGCGTTTTTTTTTTCATTATTATGTAAGTGTTATAATACTTTTTATTGCAATATTGACAACAATAAATTATTTAATTGCTTGAAATTAATCTAGAAAAATCGAATTAATTAAATAAAGTTGGTGTGTGGTGTGATAAGCTGCGACCATAAATAGTAAATTTTTACTTAATTTCTGTTTTAACATTAGGCAATTTGATAAAGGTGATGCCTGTCAACCACTTCAATTTCTAGTTTTCCCATTTTATCATTGAGTCATTGTTATTCCCTGTAGTTTTTTAATGACTTCAAGTCACCAAGATGAAATAGTATGTAGCACAGTAAGAGACCTAGTTTCTATTTTTATTAATTTCTACGAACACAAAAATATGTTACAAGAAACGGCGGTGATTTTGGCTATGAAAGTAGGGCGTGGTGAAACATTAGATGAATCTTATCTGGCAGATTCGTGTTTTTTACATTTAAAGGTTGAAAGTTAAAAGCTTGAAAAACGTTAAGATTTACGCAACGATAAATTAGTGGTTCATTTCTCAACAGGGCTTTGCTAGGATGGAAATTATTTTAAAATTCCGAATTGTAATAAATATATAAACTTTACAAAATAATATATTTTTTTACAAAATTGAGAAAATTTTAATATTTTGAATTTTTTTTAAACGATAGCAAAATATCTTGTGATAACCACATAAAAATACTCTTTGTAATTCAAAAATTGGTTTAAAATTTTCAAATATTTTACATAATTTAAACTAGGAAAACAAATGTCCATATTTATAATTGAAGATGAATATTTTTTTCTTTTCTTATTAAACTCCAAAATTTTAAAGTTGTCAAAAAAACTGCTTCCCAATCGATTAATAGTTCTTTTAAAAAAACTTATTATATTTTTAACATTTTTTAAAACCTATTGTAATAAAAAATTCATTTAATCATGTTTCATACATGTCAAAAAGGAAACTAAAATTAATTCAAAAAAATTTTTGTTTGAAGTTAGTTTATTTCTGTTAATTATTTTTGTAGAACATAATGATAAAGTATATATCACATTTTTGAATTCAACCTTAGGGAGGTTATGAAAAAAATAAATATTGATTCAACATAGCAAGCACTAGTATAGCATCTTGTAAAATCATGAATATCTTTCCACGTAATGGGAATTTTTCAAAACATTTGCAAAAAAAAATTTTAGACATGTTAAGAAATCTAAAAATAAAACTAAAATTTTAAAAAATGCTGCATCACCTTAAAAAAATCAGCTTCCTTCTGTTTAACTTTCAGATTTTAGTTTAGCTTTGCACCATCTATGATATTATTAAACAGTTTCTGATAGTATTCTCAATTTTTTTTTATGTATTATTGCAATTAAAAAATATCTGATGATTCAAATTGAAAAAGCCCTGATGGTATTATTAAAGAACTAATAAGTTAGTGTTAAAAATCTTAGATCTATTTATCAAATCATTATATATGAATCTTTCGTTACCCCTCTTTTTTATGAGCAAATGTGTGTTAAACAATGTGTGCAAATGTGTGCAAAAAACTAACCCAAAGTAAATTATCAAAATTTTAAAAAAAAATTGGAAGAGTTTTCTCTTTCGAAAAAATGAGAGAATAGTAAAAAATGCAACATAAATTAATGAAAAAGGAAAGAAACAACAATGACGCCGAAACTTGAACAATAATATCGCCTGCTACATTTTAGCACTAAAATTAAAAAGAATTATTCATTAAAAATGAATAATTCTATAAAATCGTTACTTTATTTAAGTTGTGTTTGTAGTCGCTTATATTTACTTGTAAGATAGATTTAATGGCATAAAATTGAATTTTAGAATGAATAAAATGGAATAATGAGTGTTAATCTGATGTTTTAAAGAAAAGAAGAACATTCTAAAAGTTTATTTATCATATGAATAAAACAATTGTGATTCCCAAAAGTGATAACCTGTAAAATTTATAAGGTCCACCTGTAACAAATTTTTTGTGCAATCAAATGCGGCACAACAAGTCAAAATATTTTAAGATTTTTTTGCTTTAAAATTCCAGCATCGATTCTTTTTCCATTGAAATAATAAAGAGAAGCGGAAGGTTGAAAATACTCTCTCGATTCACCCTGCAGTCACATGGTTTTATAATGCTAAAAAATTATTGTAACGTACACACTCTATATATTTTACCTCTGTGCTTTAGATACATAGAATACCAGTTATATCAGCTCTTATGAAGTTAGTAACTGCTTAACTCGGTGAAACGTTGTTCACACAAAAGTAAGTACGCTATTGAATGAGAACTCATTATTGAGTGTTTGAACAGTTAGTAATTCTTAAAAATAAGTACTCTTGTGGTTGTACAATTTAAAATAATTTTTTCGTAAAAACAAAACTGATTAAGTACTACAGGGACCATTTTTTTTTTAGTTACTGAGTAATTCATCCCTCTTAGCTACAGTTTTGCTCCTTATTGTGACTTTACATTATTATACATATCAAAACACCTTATTCTTTTAATTATTTGGAAAAAAATTGTCGACGGTTTAAATTGATCATTCAATATCCTGTTAATGCTACAAAAAAAATTTAAACGCTTAAGGGTAGAATTTTCTAATGTCGACCGTGACTTTCCCTGTCCGTTAAGCGATTAGAGTGCCAAACACACAATTGCATAAATGATGTAGGAACACACATGGGGTAAGCACACGGACAAAAAACCATTTTTACTTTTATTATTACATTTAGACAAGTTAGTAAGAATGCAGCAAGACCACAATTATAACTGTCATAAATATAATTCTCACAATTTTTCATTGTATATCTATAAATTTCAGTTAAAATACTCGTACTTGTTCCCGAAATAAGCAACAAGACAAATGTATATAAAATCCAATCTTATCCAAGCTATTTTTCTACGAAAAAAAGAGAGGAAAGAAAACAGTCCAAATCTCTAAAGGCGATTCTGTCATCGGTGACTTTTTTCTGTCCTAAAGGCTTGGAGCAAAAGAGTTTATCACAACGACAGACAAGAAAATATCAAGTGATAGATACGAACATTTGAAGTGCCATGCAAAGATTCCTTCTTTCAGAATTACAGTACTTTGTAGTGTGTTCTTTTCAAAATGTTCTATTATTATCCATTAGTAATCCATAAATGTTTGATGTTATGAATTGCGTAACGATTAAGCAACGCGTGCAGCACCAGTTATTCTGTTTTAAGCGTGTACACTTGGAAAAACGTTTCAATACCAAACCAGAAACCTTAATACCGTATTATATATGTTACCGATAAAGCTAAAATTTCTGTGCGCATCATCCTGTGCCAATCTGCAGACTATTTAGAGTCATTCATTAAAGTGTGCATCCATTAAAGTAAATTAAAAAAGACCTATAAATATCAGTCACAGACTCATTAGGTGTTATTTTGTTTTATAATGTCGTTGAACAGCAGATCCAATTTATTGAGTTCACGACTGCTAATGTACAACTTCGTATCCTCGTAATTTTGAACTCAATCCAGAAGACAAAGAAACTCATGGATCAAGTATTGGAAGAAATCTCCTTTCGTGAAGGACTTTTTGATGGAACTAACCCGCATTTGCTTTACGTGGAGAGGAAAACCTCCCACGGTTAGCCCGAAGGCAAGAGGACTCTAACCCATGATCCGTCTACCAGAGAGGATAATTTACGTCAGCACTGTGGTCGATGCGAGCCGGACACGGAATTCATATAGACCAGCCATCGCTGGGATTCGAACTTGGTTCACCTCATTGGAAGACGAACACTCTATTTCCTAAGCCACCACGGCTCACTCATTAGGTTTTATTTTATAACCGTCCTTGAGCAGGCGACCCATTTTTTGGGTTTACGACTACTAATGTTCAACTCCATCGCCTTGTAATTTTGAACCCAATGCAGAAGACGAACGATCTTCTGTATCAAGTATGAGGAAAATGTGACAAATAAGTCATTGGAGTCAACGAAACACTAGCTACTAACTTAAAATTTAAATTTTAACTCCCTCCTCATGCATTTCGATCAAAAATGAGTATTTCTAATTCATGAGGTTTTCAACAAAGTTGATGATTAATTGATTGCATTTATTGACTTGATTCTTTAGATATTGAGAAATAAATAAATGACATATAGCTAAATTTTCTTCGTTCAATTCTAGTTTTTAAAGTTAATTGATTCTATCAATTAAGGTGTTGATTGTTTGATTATAATAACTTGATTTCCTTAAATAACGAAAAATATATCAATAACATTATGTTAATTTAAGCGTGCTGCTGGTCCAGTACTGTAGTGAGTGCCTTTTTAGAAACACGCAGATTTTCTAGATAGCTAGCAGATTACCGATTTGCTTTAAGAAATTGAGCACTTTTTGATACTTTAACGGATTACCTTAGTTAATCATTACATTAGCTAGATAATTTGTAGAATGACTTCTTTCTTCCCTTTAGAGGTAACGCATAGAAAACGGTGTACATAAAATCGCATAGTACCTTAAATCGTATAAACGTAAAAAGTTGCTGCAACTTTCATAAGATGCTAAAATAAAAAATGCGTTTTATCAAATGAGCCATGGAATGTGACTTAATTAGTTCATCTTTTTGTGCCATTTATTTTCAGAAAAAATTGCACTTTTTTCAATTAAGCAGCTCTATGGCGCTGCCATTTATAAGTAAATGAGAGCACTTATATTTCAATAGTCCAGAGTCTTCAATTGAGGTGTATAAGACTTTAGAGACTCCTCGTCTGCTGAAAGAAATATTGAGGTGTCATCCCTGGGATATGATCCCCAGTTCAGCCAAAAATAAGAATGACAAATTAACCCTCTCAGCTAGTGAATTTACCCTGCTGCAAAAAACTAAGTAGCTTCATAAGGTGGGACTAGTTGGCACCGAAAAATTCCGGTTGTGTGACCGTAATAAGTTGAAACAGTCATGAAACAAATTTTCTCACAGTAAACAATTTGAATTCGTATTTTCATGATTATTTGACTGTATCGGCAGAAAATGGTAAAATAACAATTAAATTAACTGTTATCTAAGCATTTTTCTGAAGCATTTCTAACAGTGTATGCTACTTATACCGACCAACCGTTAAAAAGATTACCAAGAAGGAAAAGAACATTTTATCAGTCTTTGTTATTAGCAATAACTTAAATTCAAATTCAAACAAATACTCATAATTCACCTTTCGGTGAAAGTATATTTGCATAATACGAAATTCTTCGCTTATTTCAATTACTCTTAGCAAGATGTTTCTAGAAAAATGAATAACTTAAAAATTATTTACGCTTGAATAATATTGATACAACGCACATGAAGTTTTTCCTCACATAATTTATTTGAAGAAGTTATGGGACAGTGGGCTTTAGAAAACAAACAATACAGTTTCTAATTCGATAATTTTTAAGCTTCAACTATATATACTATATACAAGTGCTTAGTATGAATTAGTTTTGAAGTTCTTAATAAAAATAAGGTTTTCAATTGCTAGTTGATAAAAAATACTTCATATCAGATTTATGATCCAATTAATTTAAGTGATTATGGTCACTACATAAATTAATAAATAACTTAGGGATGGAATTTTTATCTTATTATCAAAACTTTCTTTAAAAATATAGAAATTTAATTTAGATACTGAGCCAATCGAATGCTCTTAAAATTGAACAAGTTACACACACATGAAAGAGCATATGAAAAATAGATTCATAACAAGAAAGCGAAATCTGATGCTTATTGAACATCTTGAAGTAACGAAGTCTTGAAGTGTGAAGTATTCCAAAAGGAAGTAATCAACTATGTTAATGATAAATTAAAGAGAGACTCAACAACAGGGAACAGATCTTTTTTCTCACTCTAAAAAAATAATTAGATCATCTTGTATGACACATGCACTAAAACTAAAAATCTACTAAACAATATTGAGACTAGTTATAACCTACGGAAGTAAAACCTGGATAACTGCACAATTTGAAGAATAATACATTTTTACTTGAGAAAGAAAAATTATGCGAAAAATATTAGAAGCCGTAAAGGATGGCCTAGTTGGAGAATCAGATCATACCTAGAAATTGAGGAATAATATATAAAGACCTAGATATAATTAGCGCTAGAAAGACTGAAACTTAGTGTATACCTATATTGCCCAAACGCTGTCGCTGTAAAAATATAAATAATGTGTAATTTTTTTAATTAATTTTTGATAATTTTTATATTATTTCCAGTTATATAACAAGTTATTAGTAAATATTAACAATAAAAAAATTATATGTTGTACAAAATTCTAAGAAATTGTCTCTTTATACACATCATTGTTTCTCTAATTGAAATTAAAAGCAGTCAAAATGACTTCCTTAGGCAATCTAGTGTTAACATCATAAAGTCTAAAAAGCTGTGATGATCGAGTCACTTAATAAGAATGAATGAGAATAGAAATTTTAAAAAGGGTCTTTTTGGAAAAAAAAATAACAGGAAGGAGAAGTGTAGGAAGACGCTGAAAACGATGGCATGAGGAAGTTGAGCAAGACCTAAAAATCCTGAAAGGTATAAGCTGTTAAGTTATTGAGGAATGAAAAGTTTAAAGATGTATGGTAGGGTTAGAGAGCACGAGATTCTTCGTGGATTATAGTGCCAAGAAGTGAGTAAGTAACGAGAATTAAATGGATTTATAAGTCCTTTCAAATTCAATCTCTTAAACAAAAGCCCAGATTGAAAAGGTTTAGTAATACATTTATAAGTAAATGCGTGTTTTTTAATACCTCCAAAACCAAATTTTGGATATTCGAAGGATTTTTATCGTTCTGAGTGTCCACTGTCCCCTTATGTGAAACTTAATGAATTCTCTGATTCTGTATTTAAAAATCAAAGATCTTTGCGTTCTATAATCCTTCAATTGGCATTTGGAAGAGGTTTACCGAATCCTATCATTTTTCACCTTTAGATTTTCATCATTTACAGATCACTGCATTTGAAATATTTTAATAATAAAATATAGTCATTCAGTTACTTATTATTTCTTTGGTAACAATATTTATGCAGTAAGTATACAAAATTAATTGTTTTCGCAAGGTCTATAAGTTTTACGGTTTAGGAAACCGGTAAGGATACCACCTGCTCCCTAAATCGTACCACCCTCAAAAATAATGAATATTTATGAATAAATTAGTTAAAAGATCCTGTGAAATTTAAAAGAATTGCTTAAAGAAATGAGATATTAAATTGTTACAGGTATAGCAACAGTATAATTAGCCTAAAAATTGTTAAGAGACGTACGACTAAGTTCAAGTGTGATTTTTGTATGTGATGATGCATAGAAATAAAGCTATTATTTATTACTTATGTGTAACATTTTTATTTCGAAATTCATTTGTTTTTGTCCTTTTTAGTATAAAAAAAACTTTTCCAAACTTATTTTTCTTGTTTCCATTTAAGAGATAATTACACGAATTTTTCATTGTGATTTAAATTATGTATCTCAGTGTAAACAGTTGGTTTAACACATATTTTAACGTTAATGCACATCATTTTAATGAAAACGAAAGAAAATATGTTTTCTGTAATTTACTGTGCAAAACACTGTATTGGCTCCCAACAATAATGTTAACAACATCCCAAAATCCATAAATTTAATATTCCAAGAATTTGAATAATCACACGCTCTTTTTTATCATTTTATTCAAATATTTTAAAGCTTCATTCTGGAATACCATTCTAAAATACCACACATCAACTCATCTCCAAAGCAATAATTCAAGTATTATTTCTACAGTGTCAGCTTCTAATGTCTTTGCTTTCAAAATATTTTCACACTCTCTAACAACAAAACATAAATATTGATCACGTGTCATTTATACAAAAGTTCGACACGAACTTGAGCTCCGTCTGGCGGATTGAGGACGACAACTGTCATCATTGTTTTTTTATGTTGGAAGTTACGCGTCTTCAATGGATATATTTTATCGGAATGTGAGTCGTGATTGCAATGCAGTGGCCTGCTTATTTATAGCTTATTGACAAATCAGCAGGTGAAGTCCTTCTTCTCCATTTTCCATCAATAGCTCACGTTACAATAAATTTTAAAGTTCTAGTGTAAGAAAAAATGCTATTTTTCTATAAGAAAAATAGTTCATTTTGTAAAGCAATTTTTTTCAAATACAACAACTAATTTGAAGATTATTATATAGCAAAATGTTAACAAAAAGTTAATGTGTATTATATATATATATATATATGAAAATGTCAGTAGTTCAAAATATCGGCAGTTCCAGTTATAATGTTTTGAAATCATTTTAGCAATTCATTGATCATAAACCTTCAGCTAAAAAATATTTATATTCTTAAAAATTAACGTGTTAACTAATCTAATGAAATACACTTGACTTTTCACATTGGTATGAAGGTTAATGAAACATTGATTAATTAATTTTCTCGTTAACTAGTCAGCAAATAATTTTCTTGATTCATTACTCATTCTTTCTGCTAAAAATGCATTTTATGTGCAAAATCAAGCTTTTCCACCAACTCTGAACGACAATTTAAGACATTTTTTTGTCCACCATCAATTTTTTCTATACGCTAAATAAATGTTTTTAATTCCCGTAAGTTGCATGGATACTTTCGGAAATAAATAATAAATATAAGTGAAGGCATACTTAATAGAAAACGCAAGTTATTCTACCACATTTAAAACCCTGGCATATTAAACAAGAAAGTAAAGTAAGTACAACAAACAAGTAAGTACATTAAACACGTACTTCACACTATAGCTTTATTATAAAGGGCTGATTAAAAATATATTTTGGTAATCAGCACTATTGGTATTTTGGTAATTGAATTAGCTCATAATAGGTACGAAATATACTAATGTGGGTACTACAATAATGTGATAATAGGTTTTCACGGTATCCAGTCCATAAAGGTATAAAGACCAGAAAAAATTCTATGATTGCGACTATCGTGAGATGGCTTCAGGCAACAGCATCGTGCCAAATGATGCTATTAAACTTTATTTTCATGAGATGAACTTCAAAAAAAGTGTTATTCTTAATTTAATAAAGTAAAGCCATCGGCAAGGGCAATAGATGAAAATAGAAGCATTTTACTTTTATAATTTGCGTCGCTAAATATCTTTCAGGTTTGAGCATGATTTCGTAGTGTTAATTAAATCAGTGGTGTCTGTTATTGAAATGTTCGAATCCAATTCCGAGTCTGATTCCGACCTAACACTTCTGCCTAATTCTAGGAAAGTATTAATTGTTACAATAACATCTTTTTATCATATTTTTTTCATGTAATTTACTTAATACTATTAATTTAAATGATTAATTGATTGCTGTTCTATTACCTTAATACAAATAAAATACCTCTATCTTTAGTTTCTATCAACATATCTACTCCGTTAATAACAGTCGATAAGCAGATTTATGTAAGCTTCTCTCTCCAGTTAATACGAAATACAAATACATCTGACTTCATATCGGGTTTTACTGTCAGTTCGGATATTTATAAAAGATAAGAAAATATTGGGGGGAAATAAAGCCCAATTATTTTTAAAAACTCGACGAATCCTAAGAGGAATAAGTATGAAATAAAATTAGTTTTAAAAAAATTAAGAACGAACCAGCTACTTTTCTATGGTTTTACTCCAAAAAAATATCAAATAAATTATTGAGCGTATTATAAAAGAATCAAGTTAAATAGTCTCAGTTAATTTCAGATATTATATTGATTTCATATAATTTTTATATAAATTTATCTTAAAATGTGTTGCCAGAATTTTTTATGAAATGCTTAAAGAAAGCAAATGAAATTTTGTCCGTTTTTTTTATCATTCTTAAGTCACTGACTTTTCATTAACTTTCTTTAATAATTTTATGATAAATTCTTTCAAAAATTCATATAAATGAATATATTGTATGGGAAATTTCCGGAGGTTATATAAATAATTCTTATAATTACACACATTATTTTATTTCTTAGTTTTTCGTGCAAAACCATAGAAAAGTTGTTTTTTTAAAAAATGTGAAATTAGTTTATTACAAATTGAAGTGTTATTATTTAATTAGATTACCATAAATATATGAGAAAACTTAGCAATAGTATGACAATATATTTGCTTTTGATAAAATCAAATTTGAAAAGAATCTCAATTATTGCAATAAATAAAAGTCAAAACAAAGCATAGTTGATTTCTAAAGAAACCATTCAAAAAGACTCATGGAATAGTTTCTTTAAAGACTCATATAATTTTCATATAACTCATATAAAGACTCTTATATTTTGCAAAGACTCATATACTTTAAACTTTCTTTTCAATTCTTTTAATTTCAATCCTCTTTTCATTTTCTCACACCAGCTCATCGTGTTTCTCTGAAATCTTGTTTCATTCATATGAATCTCCTGTTAATTACGTTAGTTCATCACCACACCTATTTCCACTCGGATACGTATCTCATACCCAGATCTGCCTCCTTCAGATACCATCATTCCTTTCGACTACCATGATTTTTGCCTTGTTTTATTTTTCATCTTTACATTAGTTTCCAAGTTTTTATTGACAACGCTACGTTTCTTTCTTTCCAAATCTATTTTTTTCTTCATATTTCACATATTGGTGGATGATTGGTTCCTGCTTTGAGAGATCGAAACATGTTGGCTTTCTTCACGTTAATTTTTGAAGCTATTGCAATTTTCAACTTGGTTACTCTATCTTTTCACTTCAATGGTTCGAGATTATTCATGCAGTGACATAAGTTTTTTTCCGGTCAAAATAGTTACAATCTAACGCTTTTATCACACTGTGAAAAAAATCTGGTAAAATTGCCTCTCTGTATGGTAAATGCATTTGTGGTAAAAGAAACATAATTTTGGTTATGAAAACTAAAATATTCGGTATTTAACTCATTCATTCGGTAATTTTTCGTTCATACGGTAACGGTTTACCGAAAATTCTGGTTTTTAAAATTATAGTTCTTATTTCCACACGTTTAGTAAGAAATACAAAACTGAAAAGTAAATTTAACCGAATAAATGGTTTTTGTGCCATGCTCTAAGATATCGTGTTAAAAAATTACCACATTTACGAAACTATATCTCATATTATAAAACGATATTTTATTGTTGATTTTACCAAAATTATTAACAATTTGTTCGGTAAAAATTACCGTGATTTTTTTGTGTTCCCATAGAGCCAGAAACACGATAAATTTACAGAAGATTACGTACCTTGGAATATTTTTATAATTCTTTCTTATCATTTATAAATATTATAATCATTTTAATTCTTAAGACTTACACCGGTGCTTTTAGCTTTCATTGCTTTTAAAACATGTTTTCAATTACCTTAATTTTTTGTTAATTCGCTTTTAACTGATCACCACCACTGTCATTTGGCAAAATTTTACTGTATTTTTAGTTTTTATCTTAAATATTTAATGTAATAATTTAACTTTTTATCTCCGCATATCCCCCTGGTCGGGGTCGGAGTTCTACCTATCTTATTATTGATAAAGATTCTGAAAAATGTTTGGCTACATTTCATACAATTTTAACAACACAAGTATTATAATCTTCGCTTTGAGAAGCAAATATTCCAACATTCATATGCTTTTCAAGATTCTTACGACTCAGTTATTACACAACTTTCGTTGATGTTTCTGCAATTCGAACGAATGCATATATCAGAATAAAACTTTTATTTAAACAAGCACTTAAATTTCAGTGACTGTTGTAAATTTTATCCATTTATTTAATAATTCTAAATCGGTTGTCCTAATCAATGTAATATTTAAATTTGGAACAAGCATTTTATGCATAAACCTAACCTTATCAGATGATAAAATATCAGACCGTGAACGTGACATCATATTACACTTAAATGCATACACTTAACATAGAATATTTATGATGTCTGTAAATGTATCCCAGGTGAGTGCTTTTAAATAGCTTCCAAGATATTTTAGAAAACGATCGAATACGGTTTCGCATTCAGTAAGAGTCTGTTTATAATTTTTATATTATATTCTAGACTTCGGACGAAACATGTTTGCATCATTAAATTATACACGATACTAATGATTAAAAATTCATCAGGAAATAGATTTTTAAAAATATGTCACTGCTGGTTCCTTGTTTCGTAAGCTAATCTTTATAAAATATGTTTCATGAAGTTGCTTAAATAATTTGACTGAATACGTTTAGAAAAAACATCCGTAAATATGTTAATTTTACGGATGTTTTGTATCTATATAATATTCTAGGGTAAGTAATTTTGTAACTTCTTTTGTTTTAAAAATGTTGTAGATTATATTTCTCATAGGTGGAGCTGCGCACGGTATTGTATTGGTTTTATATATAAGATTTGATTCAGCCATTGTAAAGCAAGCGTAATTTTTTGTTATTAAATATATTTTATGTTACAGAGCGTGTTTGTTATAACTTATGCAACTTACTCAATGGAAGATTCACTCAACTGATATGTATTAAAAGAATACGTATTCACGAAAGAAACGAATCATATTACCCTGAGATAGTCGTATTTCACATCTATACCTTGTTTCATCGAAGTCATCTCAACTCTTGGAACCATTGCCGATACGCAGTGTTTTCACTAAACTTAATCTTTTCTTATTTTTAAATGATCAATTTAACTATGCTACCGTTATGTAAAATCATAGTACTATTATGTAATATTGTTTGCGAATTATGAAAATATGGCTCAACTTATCATCATATTAGCGTTGCAACCATTAACACGCTTGCACGCTCCAAAATTTTGAATAGTGTTATTCGAAGAGATGTTATTCAGTTTATCCGAGCAGAGAACTTAAAATATTTCAATTTTACAAACTGAAACAAATCACTTCGTTAAACCTTAGTAAAGGTACCATAAACCACGGTACTTTGAAAATAAGCGTAAAGTTAATAAAGTGATTAATTTAACCATGTTAAGTAGAATCACAGTATTATGTAATCATGTTTGCGAATATATGATTGCACTTTACATAACATAGCTTAAAATTTTCACTCTCCAAAAAAATCAGTTTAACGTTATAACGTAATATCAGTACCTTAAGCCACAGTACGTTGAAAATTTGGTTAACCTTCATTAATTGATCAATTTAACCATGCCACCGTTAAGTAGAACCATTCTTATGTTAAGTTTCAATGTTATGTAATCATCTTTACGAAGTACAAAAATATGGTTCAACTTAGTATCATATTAATATTGCAACAACGGGCACACTTACACACTCCAAAATTTCAAACAGCGTATGCCTCTAGCAAAATATATTGCCTTATTTAGCACATTTGTGATTCTTAATTGTTGTTGTTGTTGTTAATTTACGTCGCACTAGAGCTGCACAATGGACTATTGGCGACGTTCTGGGAAACATCCCGGACGAGGATCAGAAGACATGCCATCACAATTTCGGTCCTCTGCGGAGGGGATGGCACCCCCGCTTCGGTAGCCCGACGACCTACGAGCGAAGTCGAGCACTTTACGGCAGCACAGTTTAACGAGGACCAATACCGCACACCCTCGGTCCCTACGCAGACTGATCCAAGTGGTCACCCACCCGCACACTGACCGCAGCCAGTGATGCTCGACTTCTGTGATCTGCTGGGAACCGTGTCTTAACGATCAGTTCACTCCGGGACGATTCTTAATTTCGAATATAAATCAAATTTAAGATGTTTCAAGTGTGATGAGGGTCAATAAGATCATATATTTATTATACGTGCAGTTCCTTGACAGCTACTGAAATTTTAAACTTTTTACGTAGCAATCAAGTTTTAAACATCACATTATGTTGATTAAAACCAATTTAATGAAAAAACTTAAAACAAACTCAATCTGTACATTTACTTTAAAATCTGCATAATAAGATTCACTTTGACTGACACTTTTATGAAGAAAAAAACAATTATGATTATTGATTACTCTCAGAGAAATACATTCTGGTATTGAAAACAAATACTGCTCACCCATGAACTTTCATTTTCCAATTCTTCAAAAAAAGGTTTATTTCTTTCAAGACGAAATAAATTAATCTCATTTCCATTTTTCAGTATGATTATTTTATTCTTATTTTCATGTATCGAATAAATAATGCGGAACTTTTTAATGAAAAATATAATAAAACATAAAAGGTCATGTTAAAAATAAATAAAATTTCAAACCTCTCAATTATATCTCTGCTAAATAATTATGTTATTGACATTATTAATGAAAAAAAAGGTTTTTTTTCCTCCTTAAAAAATCAAAATTCAATATATGTTGAGTTTGACAAATAAATTTTCTATTATATAATAATATAGCTGACTGCTAAATTGCATAAAAATATCATATTGAACTGTCTAAAATTACTTTTCTTTGTTATTTAAAAATATAAACATATAATGCAATGACAGTTTCTAGACTTGGAACTTACCCACCACACTGTAAGAAATTTCTTATAAAAATGGTTAAATAACAGTTTATTGAATGGTTATTTTACCATACTTAAACAAAACAGTCAAATAACCATAAATAAAATGGTAATCAAACTGTTAAGTTTGAAAAAAACTGTTTATTAACTGTTTTCCCCTAATACGGTTAAACAACCAGAATTTTATCGCACCAACTAGAACCACGAATGAAGATACTTAGTTTTTCGCAACTGAGTACATATAGCCGAGCGGACTTGTCTGTCAATCTCATGACCGGCAAAACTGGAGTTCGAGTCCTGGTGTTGACACCACAATATTTCCAACACATGAAGAATTTCCAGGGTCCGGCACTACTTTACCTTAAGAAAAGCCAAGCTCCTATGTCCAATTTTTTTACGCTTATGAAAAATGCTAGATGTAAATGGTTAAAAAAAACCTTATAGTTTTGTAATTATGGTCTTATAACCATACTATTTGTAAATGGTTACAAAACCATAAAGGTAAAAAATGTTCTTTACCATAAACTTTACGGTAAATTGGATGGACATACAGCAGCCAGTTATTTTACCATAATTTTAGAATAAAAATTCTAACAGTGCAAAATTAGATACTCTCCTGAACTCACAATTCCGTCAGGTTAGGAAGGAATATGAAAGTCTTCTTAATCTAATATTATTTTTAAACTGACTTGGTTCGTATAGTAATAGAACATTTTAATCCTTCGACCACCTCCAAAATAATTTGTAACTACAAACTTAGCATGGTTTACATAAAATGCATACATTAATTGTTTTTTCATTAATAATTGGAGCCAATACATGCTTGAAGGAAAATTGTAAATATCTCCTTAAATTAGCTTAAAATATGGAAATAAACCATTTTTTTTAAAAATAGCTTTCTTAAAAAAGACATAACATTAAAAAATTCTTTCTTTTAATTATTTTTTTTAAAATTTTTAAATGAAAAATAACTTGTTTGAAAATTAAATAAGTACAAATTTATTCAAATAAAAGAAGTATACATTCAATCCCTTTAGCAGGAAACTGAGATAACAAACTTTAAAACTGCTAATAAATGAAGTAAAAATAAATTTTTGAAAGCTATTTCTTTATTTTTATGAACTTCAATTAGTAATTAGTTAGATTTATTGCGTGAATCAAACAAAAAATACTTAACTTAAATACTTAATTACTTTTCAAATGTTCCCCTTAAAATTTTATCATTTAAGTATTTCATCATAAGTATTTCATGATATCATTTCATCATATAAATGAATGCTTCGCTACATCAATTAAATTTCCAAAATAGGTAAAATCGAACAGAAAATTTTATTTTCTTACATGAATTTGTTATATAACTTCCATAGTTTTTTAAAAAAATTTAAAATTTTAAAGTATAGGAGCATTCTACTTTTCTCTGATAGTACCTAAAGCGAATTTCCTAGAAAAAGTTGTTTTAATCGCTCTTCATCTATTTCAACTTGACTGGCAGAATGATGTGCAACTTGGCATACCAATAAGTAGTGGTTCTTTCAGCTATGTTATCCTCTTCATACTCAGCACATATGTCACGAGCAGCTTTTGCGATCTTAGAACCTTAATTAAAATCAATATGAAAAAGGGGTCGAAAGCGCTTAGTTTTATCAACTTAATATTCTATTTCAATGATCTGAAAATCAACCTAAATTAACTGGTACATAAAAAGAAACATAGTTTCCAGCATAACAAAACATCCTCATTCGAATAATCTAAAACATATTCCATAAGGCTTTACTGACTTGCAAAATGTTAAATTTTTTAAAAATAAAACCCAAGGGAACTAGGTTACCAATCCGAAATTTTAATTAACAGAAACAGTTTCAAAATCACCATCAACATCACTATTTTTTTTATTGCATATTGTTTCAACTGTCAAGATGCGTGTCAAAGTTTTTTTTAAATCAATTAAGGGGATTTCAATAGCTCATTTTTATAATGCCTGTTACTTTATTTATTTATTTACTTTCTTGCAGTTGTGAAACTTAAATGCATTGTGTTTCATTAAAGTTTAGCTAGTTTTTACTAAAGTTGCAATCAATAATTGCACCAGTGTTCTTTTGGATAAAACTATTGATAAAAAAACGCAATTCATTCAAACGAATGATTTCAGATAAACTTCCAAAAAAAAACCTAGTTCAAGATATAAATTAAATCTATTGAATTATTTAACTACGTTTGTGTATGACCCACGTCTCCAAAGTGATATTGATCCCTTTTGTAGAACAGTTCATCATTTACAAAAGTCGTTTACCTTGGAAAAAAAATTTCATTTGAACTCAGTAGGGACAAAAGAGAAAAAAATGTGGGACAAAAAGAAAATTAATAGCTTTACATGATTTGGGAAATGAAGCTTTTACTCCAACGGGATATTCGTTTGCATTTATACGACTCACTAAATATAGTGGCTTGAAATTTATTTTGAGTTGAAAATAAAATTTTCAAGCAAACAAATCGAGCATCAATTTATTCGCAGCTTTATTTTTCATTCAATAAGTATTGCATTTAAAATCAAGAAGAAAAAAAGTGAAATTATTTTTTTAGAAAACATAGGAAAATGCTTAATGTGAATATTCTAAACATATTCAAACTCAGCTATGTTTATAAATTGTTAAGATGTGCCTTCTTCAGCCACCTTTGTTGGAAGAGCAAAAAGCGCAATATATCTTAATGTGATGTAAAATGAAGTGATTATAATGAGGTATTAATTGGAAACAAGACAATAAAGTTTTCAAAATATGCAACAACAACAAAAATTATTGCATTCTTATATTGTTTACTCTTTTAATATTACACAAATATCGAATTGATTTACGCCAAAATGTAAAAGTTACAGCCTAATACGCGACTCATTACGCGCTGTGACTTGTATAAATAAATGAGCTTGTGTGCTCAGTTGATTAATGGATTTGCTCCCTCTTAACAGATTTTGGTAAAATACTATCATTTTAATAAATTTATTTAAATAAACAATATTTTAATTTATTAAATTAAATTACGTAAAGGAAAAAGAATTAATGATACTTTCAATACAAATAGACTATTTATAGAACATTTGGGTTGCATATATAGGGAAGCTACGAAATCCTCCCATGGTTAGCACGACGGTAAGGGGATTCTAACCCCGTGTCTAACTTTTGGAAGATCAATTTTTACGACAGAGATGTGGTCGGTACTACCAGGGAACAGAATTTGTCCAAGATTATTTAGTTTACAGTCATTTAGTTATTAGTTATACTACCGAGCAACCAGTCACAATTTTGATTCGAATCTAAATCACGTCATTAAGAAACGTAAATAAAACGAAAAATTGTGAAATAATTCCACGATTAGCCCGTCCGGTGGGGTTTTCTAATCTAGTATATATATACTACTGGAACAATTCTACATCAACCCAGTGTTCAGTACAAACTTGGGTTCAATTTACAAATCGTCTATCCATCCCCGGGATTCGAATTAGGATTCATTAAGGTGATGCCATGAAAAGTTATAACAAAATATATAAAAAAAAAATTTTTCTGGTAGTAAGAATTATAACATTTAACATATCAGATTTCAAATAAATTAAATTTCAGAAACTTTTTCGAAATTTACTTCTTTTGTATTTTTCTTTTTGTGTATTGATATATTTTGCTACGGCTATATTAATACAATAGTAGAAAGCATTATTTTTCTAGACATAATCGGGTGAGCTGATGACAAGATTATATCCTTTCCTTAATTTTTTTTTAAATTTTAGGTTTTTTTGAAGAAAAAAAGTTCTTCTACTTAAAAAAGATCTTGGCATCTTTTTCCATCTTATATATATATATATATATATATATATATATATATATATATATATATATATATATATATATATATATATATATATATATATATATATATATATCATAAAACACATAATTAAAAAAATAGCAAATAAATGCTCTTATCATTAACTATCTGCAAAATATTTTTTCAAAAAATGTATAACTAATTCCAAAGAAATGATGCTATTAGGCAGGAGATCTTAATTTATTTTATCGTTTCCTTCATAAACGACTCTAATTAACAGGTGATCAAACAACGGTATTGCATTTCTTACGAGCAATTTCGTTTATAGAACCGTAACCGTATCTTCAAAGGATGAAATCTCAAACGATGTTACTGAAATTTTACGAGTAGAAAAACAAACACTTAATTTCGAATGGAATGTTTTGCATTCGAGTGCAGGGAAAACAAAAAGTATGTTAGAGGACATTTTTTTATTTTATTAACTGCCTTTTTTTTTCTAAATTACCCAGAAAGACAACGTTCAAGTCAAAAAATAAAGAAAGAATATGTAGATTAATGTATTGGATGAAATAGTTTCTTGTATGGGAGATTAATTTTCAAGGACATATTCGCGCTTTTTGAAAATCTTTATTTCAAGAGTTGTAAAAAAAAATGGCGGGTACATAAATGGGATTTTTCCGCAATAAATTTTTCACGGGTAAAAGAACAGGAAAGTGTTCTCGGGCTATGAAGAAAACGAACTAAAAATTCAATGGAGGGAAATATTACTAAATCGATTACGATGCAGCGTTCCAAACGATAACCGATTTTGATTTGACGTTTGCGATATAGCCTGTGTATTACTCAGTTTTTCTTTCAATCAAATTAAATTTAGAGCACTTTTTCATCGGCGAATAAAAAATATGTTGGAACTGAGGGCAGTGACTCTTTATAAATTTCTTTCCCGATATTCTGATATTGCTTTCCTATAGATTGTGACGGAAGATTAATAGAATATTCCCTCTGTGATAATTGGTAGTTAGAAATAGTTTGTAATAGCTGGAAATCTGATGCAATTTAAAAAATACCTTTTTCCATTTTGACTTATTCAATGTTTATGCATTTACTAAATAATCCTATCAACAATGTGGTTATTGATCATTTTATCTTCCTGTTTACTGAAAACACTCATTTATTTTAAACACTATCATACTCAAACAGATCCAGAAAATCATACATAACAGTAGATAATATGCATATTATTTTCGTTAAAATGAGAAGCAGTGTTTCTTATAAAATTATATTAAGCTAAACTAACTAATTTTGCAGTTAAATATTAAGAATCGTCATTTTTTTTTAAAATTTACAAAATTTCTTTAATGTGAAATCTGTAAGCGAACATCAACGAAATATCTTACACTAACAAAAATTATTACAAAATTTTTTTTGCAAATCTAATAAATGAACCAGATAAGTTAATGAATACAGAATGCAAATCAGATTACATTAACAAAAATACTTGAAATAATGTGCTATTTTGCAAAGGCTTTAATTTTAAAACATTAAGTGCTCCTAAAAACGACCTATTGAAATTTATCTCATGTTGCATTTCGTTTAAAGTTTTAACACAACACTATAAATACAACACTCTCAAAAATGAAAATTTTAAAAAAAAGATTGAAATTTAAATTTTAAGCCTGATTTCAAGACCTTAATTAGATTGATCAAAATTACATTTTGCTTTGGTTTTCCTAAAATACTGATATCAAATAAAGAAATACAGTCAGAAAAATCTTTTAACTTTGAATTATAATAGAGATTGCCACAACCTTAACACTAGGAAGACTGAAACTTAGTGTGTTCCTATATTGCCCAAAAGCAGTCAAAATGACTGGATTGTAAAAGTATAAATAATGTGTAAAGAAATTTTTTTTAAATTAATTTTTAATATTTTTTATATTATTTACAGTTATATAACAAGTTATTGGTAAATATTAACAATAAAAAATTATGTGTTGTACAAAATTCTAAGAAATTGTGTCATCATATACGTCATTGTTTTTCTACTTGAAATTAAAAGCAGTCAAAAATGACTTCCTTATGCAATCTTGGGTTAATAAGGTGCCAAATTGAATCAGCTTTCCTTAAAACAGAGTATTATGTAAAAAAGTTTCAGAAGATTCCTCCTGAAAAGCAATGTATATGATTTTACTATGAAGCTAATACACATCGCAACAAGGTCGGATTGGTTGGAATTTGTTTAATGGAAAATTAACTGGAAAAAAAGGTATGGTCAAGAAACAAAAACTTAATTTATTCTTGAAGTAAGGCAGTCATTTTCATGAAATATTTTTTGGTCTAGTGAGCTCGCCACGATACAGTTCTTAATGACAAAAAATGAATGCCACCGGACAAATACGCAATATACACTTTTTCCGTGAAATATTTAAAGATTGTTTGCCATCGGAACACCAAGTCTACAGAAGGCCTAATGAAGTTTCTGCAGACCTTGACAAGGTCGGAATGAACCATGCGCTTGGAAACTATCAATGACCACCCTTAAAGAAAATATGACGCGGCTGACTGAACCCTTACACTCAGAACGACGCTTGAGTAATCGTTTAATGGCACGAGCATTAAACATTCCAAAAAAAAGTATTATTTACGAGATTGTGACAAACAATCAACTGATGAAAAAACTAAACGAAGAAAAGTCTCACCATTCCGCTTTCCTTGTGCTCTGCTACCTGTCTCATTCAAAAGTGCCAACGATGATCCAGTGACCCAACAGTCCTAACGTGGCTCTCACGGACTTCTTGTTCTGGAATTTGAAAACTTCCTTCAAAGGACAATCACTTTGACACAGATGGTAAAATCAGAAAAGTTCACACCAAAGCTCAAAAAGAATTTCTTGAAAAGTCATAACATGACATCTGCCATTATTTTGCAGACAAACACTGTATCATACATATCAAACAAATAATAAACGATACCATGCACCCAGATTCATTTTATCTAAAAAAAAACTCTTTTCCCCTAGGAATCTATAAACAACAAAGTTAATGATTAAGATCCAATAACAATAGATTTTATCAATACTCATAATAACTAGATATTGTCAATTATACCAATGATCTTAAAATGTGCACTGTCGCACTCAACTTGCTCTGAACCTAAAGAAGAGATTGATAATAAATGCATAAGGTCAAAATTTTTTTCATTTGAAAAACCATTAGCAAGCAAATACAGTGTGTAACAAAATTATGAGACTACTGTGGAATTTGGGACTTTTATTATAAGTAAAATAAATTTTCCAAAACTAAATTAAGTTAATAAAAATTAAAGAAAAACAAAATATATGAGTATAATTTTTTAGATATAAATATTTTGTTTACAATATCAAAATTCTCCCCCTTAAATATATGTTCAAAAGACCACCTATTATAAATTAACATTTTCACAAAATTAAAAGGATGCTTACCCACCATTTTTCTGGATAACTTCAAAGACTCATTTCATTGGATGCAATCAAGTTTTCAACAAATTTTTAGGAATTTTGTTACATTCATCCATGATATCTACTTCCAAGTCATTTATAGAATCATATTGGCAGTTATTACCTAACACTTGTCTTGCCAAGTAGCCCTACAAGTTTTCAGTGGTATTAAGATCAGGACTAAAGCTTGGCAAGCTTAGGGCTTCCATTTTTTTCTTTCTGAAACCAATTTTCGGTTTAATAAGACACATGACATGGCGCATTGTCCAACTGTAATTTCCAGTCTGACCCTCCTACATGTGGACCAAAAGGAATAAGGTATAAGGTGTTGTTAAAGTAGTTATTGATAACAACTATAATCCATTTTTCAAGAAATTCGCTCCATGTCACATTTACCATCATGCGCAGAAGATCCCCACACCATCATTGAAACACCACCCATCTGATTACTAAAAAAATCTCAAGGTTCTGCTCGCAAATCATATCAGTAGTAATTATTATTTGAAATTGAACTTTTTTTTGTTGTCTGCTGAGTTATTTTGCAAGTTCTGTTTCCATGAAAGTTTTAAAATGAATTTATTATCTCGAGCTGATAATTTATGCTTCCTACCGGATCTTTTACATTTTCCATAAGAATCTCTTTTGCCTAAAACATTATGAACAGCAATTTTAGAACGTTTCATTAACTTACATATTTCACGCTTCGACTTTCTAGAGTATTTAAAAAACCAAATTTTCCGAACTCCTAGCTCGGATAATTCTTTTCCGTGAGGTACTGTGAATGTTCTTAGGAAAACAAATAAATAAAATTCTCATTTTCTTTATAATATTATCGCTTGCGTTTTCTGAGATTCAAATTACAGTTTACCTACGATTTTCAGAGAAAAAATAAAAAGATTTTTGAAACTCAAATGATTTTGAAAAAATAACTAAGTGATCTTATACTCATGTAACACCCAAACTATAAAAAAATCATTTGCTGTGTGAAAGTAACTCGATTTCTTTTTAGTTTATTAGTTTATTGAAGAAAATATAACGAATTTCAGTTGCTTCACTACTTTAAAATTGTTCATTTTATGCAATGTATTTTATTTTATAACCGTCGTTGAACAGCCGACCCAATTTCATGGATTTACGACTACTTACGTTCAACTCCGTAGCCTTGTAATTTTGAACCAATCCAGAAGACAAGGAAACTCTTGGATCAGTACCCCCAGAGGTATTGATTTGTTGTGGGAACATGGAGGACTTTGAGACTCGACAGATTTAACGTGCATCAGTCACCATTTACTACACGGGGAGTCTTCGGCCGGCGAGGATCGAACCCACAACCTCTTGGATATGGGCCCAGCGCCCTACCGACCAGGCTATCCCGGCCCTATGCAATGCATCATAAGAATGAGTGATATTTGCTATGGTCTAATAATTTTGTAATTGTTGAACTGCTGGTAGCTTTTGTATAATAAATTCACAAATCGCCGGAACAAGAACCTTTAGAATATTCTGGAATTATTTTTCATAAAACTTCCAAATGCTATACAATTACCAAAGATGTTTTTATTTATCGAAAAGTTTTTGCCTTCAATAAAACTATCCCTTTCTTTCTTCGTAAATCTCGTTTATTGGTTAACCACACTGCTGTCGTGTCTTGTCCGAAAAGTATTGAATCATTCTTTGTGATTTTCGATGTCCTTCTCGGTGGTAATTCTTTTTCTTCTTGTTCCAGAACAGTTTGTATGTGTCACTCTTAATTCTTTGTTCTCTGTCCCTTCATGCCTCATTGGAATGACATTGCCTTCCTCTTAAAGACTTTTTTTATTAATACCTTTTTCATCAAGTTCAGAACCAACTTTTTTCCTTTGAAATTTTTTTTATCTCTGTATACTTGAGACTGAAACACTAAAAATGCTAATTACATGCACTTAAAAGTAAAACAATATTACTTCGATTATTTAGAAATGGTGATTTTTTTTTAAATGAAAAATAGTACGCATGGATAAACAGAATGGAATTATGTTCGTTTTTGAGTTTACGGTGTTTTATTTTTATTTCAAAATATACTAAGTAGTTTCAACTTGAACTTATTTGGTTTTAAATTCTTATAATAAATACTGCCAGTATTCTATAACAAATATTTTTTTTATAAAAAGAATTTGAAAAGTAGTTACTAACTGTTACTTTCTCAGAATAACAATTTGTAAGAATAGCAAATACTTAGATTTAAATAAGCATTGGTGCTTGATTTTTAATTACAATTGAAATTTGTACTATCAGGAGCAAAAATAATGAGTTTGCATGTGTCCACTCTGCTGACAAAAGCTTATTGGTATAATTTGAATCGTGGAATAAAGTTGGAAATAAAATGGGAAATTTGCATGATTTTTAATTAATGGATATACTGATTAATTTTTCAGAAGTTGCCGATGACAAGTCACTGAAAAGGAATTTAACGTAAACTTGTTTCCTGAGTTATCTTGAAAATTATATAAAATGTATTAGATATGAATAGGAAAGATTGTGGAACCGAATTTATTCATTCATGCCATCAATTTCTTTGAACGTACTTAAATTAAATAAATTTAAAATTTCTGAATGATAGTAAAATGGCAAAAATGACAGAAAAATAAAATAAAACAGGAGAAATTGAGGGCTATACCAAAAGTGGAAACATCAAATTTTTATTCACTGTTCTTAGATGTATTTATTAATATTACAACAGAAATCTGTAATAACTTTAAATCATTTTGTTTACCCAAAGCTAGGTGTTAAGGCATTTTTTGCTCGTAGTGTGGAAAATACTGATTGGTTTCAATACAAAAACAGGAGTTAATTTCAAAAAGAAATGGATGGTTAATTGCTTAACTGTATTTTGTTCAAAATTGCTAAATTTTGTTATTAACCCTTACTGTTCCGAATTAACTCTTAAGATGAGTTTTTTTATGAACAGTAGTATAAAATTAATTGAATAATATTTATTTTCGATGGAAATATCTATTTTGGATTGGAATATCTGGCTGTTTTATTTATAAAAATCGTTGCGCTGGGAAGAGGAAGCTTAAAAAATGTGAAATAGTAAAAGTTATATTTTCTCTGATAATCGGATAAAAGATTTGTTTCCCGTTATGGCTGGTAGAACATGAGGGATTTTTGTGCTGGACATTTCACTTGGAGGCTTGTTAATTCAACCCGAAAAGTACTCCATAAAAAGAATTTAGTTTCTTCTTAATCAATAATCATTTTCTAAGTTGAACTAAAAATTATAAAAAAAAAGTTAGTAGAGTTGAGTTATAGTTAGAAATATATAATAATGAAATGAATGGAATAAAACTAGCTTTTCAATAAAATTTTATTTTCTCAACGATAAACAAAGATGACTACTGAGCAATATTGGGGATCGAGGAGCAAAAGCGAAAAGGGGGAGAGCCTCCTAGTTCGGTACAAAATCGAAAAATATTCAAGCGTCTTTATTTTGACTCCCGCAAGAAAGAAGCTCAAAATCCTTTCCTAATTTTGTTTCTGAAATAATTCAAGATTTTACGAAAACAAAGAAACAAAAAATGCTTACATTTTAAATTAACTCTAATCAAAACCGGGAATTGAATTTCAACAAAAGTTAGCTAAACAACTTCGAAAAAAATATAGTAAATAAATAAATAAATAGGAAGGAATATTGTAAACAGCTGGTTGAGAAGAAAATAAGCATCTTTAAATATTCAAATGGTGCACTCAACATTCTTGTAAGCAAATTTCAATCTTTATTATAAAACAAAGACATCTGCCTTCGAAATTTCCGCTGTGGATTAAATAAAAAAAAAACTCAGAAAATTCCTTAATAATGGATAAGAAAGACTTATTTTCTGGAGACAACAGGCGAGAGGGGAATAAGAAAAGAAAAAAAAACTTAAGGTGAGTTTTGGTGAAATAAACTTCATTTCCTTCACCATCGGAAATTTCATCTGCGCTTGGCTAGTTGCCAATTTTCTCCACCTTCCTGAGGAGAAGAATATTGAAGACTGGTTATCCTTTGTCAGACACCAAAAATATTCAGAATTCCTAAGAGGATTTATCGAAAAATTTATTCACTGTATTTTTATGAATTTAACAAAAAATCGATGGAGAGTCCATCAGAAAAGGTAATGCATTTGGTGGTATATATTTTGTTAGATATTTTGTTCCATAATCTATCCGCCTGTATTTACTACAAATTTTAAGAACATTTTTAACAATAAGATACAATCTTTTTTACAACCTACACAAACCAACCACAAAAAATAGTGTTTCCTGATATTGCAATAATATCACCATGAAATAATGTAAATTACAGCATATATAGACTAGCTATATATACTTAATCTACAATCTATATGAAACCGGGTGATTACTTTCTTTTTAATTACGTTTTTTAAAGTTGTTCCTTTAAGGATAAATAAAGGAAAAACCAACGTTAATTGTAAGAAAAAAATATTTATCAATTCAGCATTCCAATCTTGATTATGGAAAATCCAGACTAGCATGTGTTTACCACAATCAATAATATTCGAGTAATAATGTGCATAGTAAATTCTTATTTTAATCTTTATTTATTTATGTTCACCTTCTAAAAATGCTTTTTGCTTAACCTAATAACGTAAAGGCACCAAGGAATGACACAAATAATAATAAAAAGATGTAGGAATTATTTTCACAGATTTAATTGAGTCAGTGTATTATTTTTAGTTTTATACATTATTGCGTAGTGAAGATTCATATCGAGTTGTAATTCATGATTCTTGACTTTCTTTATGACCTCTGTGGAGGAAGTGATCAGTTCAATTTTAGTGGTTCGTTTAGGTAGCATCACTGTAATATTAAGCATATTTTAGGCCGTGTGAGATACATTTCAATTTGAATATAAAAAGTTAG
Source organism: Parasteatoda tepidariorum (assembly GCF_982258835.1). Classification (NCBI taxonomy): domain Eukaryota; kingdom Metazoa; phylum Arthropoda; class Arachnida; order Araneae; family Theridiidae; genus Parasteatoda; species Parasteatoda tepidariorum. The sequence continues at coordinate 73,069,047 of NC_141757.1, forward strand.
CAGTTACACTGACTGTTAAGAAAAGAATAAAATATTCTATATTCGCTTTTTAAAAATTGCAATAGAAATTTAATAATTGGTTTAATTTAATTAAAGTTCGATTAAGAATGATTTTAAAAAATAAATTAAGACAATAATAAATAAAAATAATTTAAGAAATTCTATAAACTTTAAAAGCTAGGAAATATGTAATGCCGATTGTGGCATCACAACCCCGTACGAAAAACGTGTATTCAAATAGTAAAAAAAAAAAATTTCATATTTGTGTAACTTTCATAATTGAGTGTTGTCCCTCAATGTTAAAAAATAGATGAATTCCACAGTTGACATTTTCTATAAGAAACAAACTGCATAAAATTCCGAAATTTAACAAAATCGTAACACTATAATAGTAAAACTGTTGATCACTAATAGCTTTTTATAATTTTTTTTTATTCAAGTTCGAAATTTGAAAATCCCAAGGTATTAATTCCGGAATCTAAGAGTAGACGGCACTTTTTAGAAAATTTTATCGCAAATAACAAAAAAAAATCTGAAAAAACTAATTTCAAATTTATTTTTAAACGCTTTTTACTATTTAAAATTTTATAACTTAAAAATTTATTATTTGCAAAATAATTAAACTTATTTGAAAATTTTTCTGTGGGATAAGATGACTTCTCAAATTTTTGTTATTTTAATATTTTGTAGAGTCAGCATTCAGAACAAATTCTCTATTATAAACTGAAATATGCCTGTATGTTTATTAGTTTTTAAATATTTCAAAACAATGCAACTAATAATTATTAATAATGATTATAACTTCTTAGAAGATTTTTGAATCATTATTGAATATTAATCATTATCATATCGTTATAAATCATTAATCACATTTTGAATCATTATAAAGTTACGTTCCTGAGACAAATCTTTGCGACCGAAGAAAACATTTTATGAATATTTCAAATGCTTATCACGTTAAAGTTTAGAAACATCAACAAACACAAAATTCTAAAGTATAATGACATAATAAGAAGTAATTTTATAATTTTTATGTACCTAAATAATCTGTTGAATACCTATTATTTTCCCGATAGATATAAAAATTGCTTCACAATAATTCTTTATCTGAAGAAAAATTCTAACCAACATACCAACTCAACATCTGTTGCATAACATGTCATGATACATAGCAGAAACATTTCTAAAAGCACATAAGTTATGTAAGGTTCATGAGGAAGCGAAATATTTCTGAAACAAGTCTGACACTTTACATGATGTCATAATATTCCCGACAAATGTAATTTATCCAAATGCAGAAAGGGTATACTTTGTGCTTTATATAAAAATAACGAAAGAAAATGTGAATAAAATACAAGTAAAGCCACAAAAACAGACATACTATAGTTTCGATTCTATGTAATATAAACATTTTCTACTGCGCATTATAGTTTTCATAAAACCATTTGAGCGTTTCCTGTTTTCCTAAAAGACCTATCAACAATATTCCTTCAAAATTTAAGTTCATATCAGCTACAATCTATTGTTTTCTATCTCTCACGTTATTATTATTTATTGATAGATTTTATAACCGGTGGTTAGTTCTTTATACATTTTATAACCGGCGTTGAACAGCTGACCCAATTTTGAGTTTACGACAACCAATGTACAACTCCGTATCTTTTTAATTTTGAACCCAAGCCAGAAGACAAAGGAACTCCTCAACCAACCATTTGGACAAACTAGACTTTGAGGAGTACTTTTTTTGATGGAACTCCCCCGCATTTGAAAAACGTGGACGAAAACCTCCCACTGTCAGTCCGACGGCAAGGGGATACTAAACCATGATCCGTCAATCACTAAGGATATTTTTATCAGCACTGTGGTGCTTAAGAGTCAGAAGCTGAATTCGTATCTACGAGCCAACTCTGGGATTCGAACCTGGGTCTCTTCATTTGGAACCTATCTCATGGAGTTAATCATCGACATCGTCCACAAAATACTTAAGTACGTAACTGTAAAAAATCACAGGCAAGGAAACATACTGCTCAATGGCATTGCTTTATTTAATATATTTTTTAAGAAAAGTGATAATCTCACAGAAAAGCCGTCTGATAACGACTCTTTTTAACATTCCATCGAATGAAACAAATTAATTCTCTCTGCCATTTTGGAGTGTTTAAATGCTCTTATTTTCCTTCCATTGCAATAAAACGAGACAATAAAAAAACGATACTCTCTTGTTAGTTTATTTTTATGTTAAATAAATATCACGCTTTACTACCTATTTTTCGTATTCCATCAACAATATCGAAGGTCCGTGACTATTTATTGAACGTATTTCCCACCATAGCGCTTTTCGTGCGGTATCGGACATAGAGAGCTTTGAATCAGCTTTTAAAATACGGACCTTTTGAAAATTCTGACTGACATTTAAGGCTCGAGAGAAAATTTCAGTCACTTACATTTTTCATGGTATCTATTCTATTTTTATCACTCAAGAGTAAAATACGAACGAAGATTTCCGGATCGGTGTCTGTTGAATTCAATGGCATCTCTTTTCACAGTCACTTCCCATAAATATACGGAAAAAAAGTTCTCAGACTGTATTCCAAACATCCACTTTCGACAATCTTGAAAGGAAAATTCCAAAGAAATGGTATAAACATTCTCCACCGATGCATGCGAGATAAAAGAAATGTTTTTATAAAAATGATTCTGTTTTCATTGGAGAATATTTTTGATCAAAAGCGTTACGTCGCAAATTTTCACCTTATAAAAATAAAGGATTTTTCAGTGTTTAACTATGAGAATTTCAATTTAATTTCGTAAACTTCAGGTGTTCCGTATTGACCACTCTTAATATTTAGTTAATGTTTGTTTTCTTCAAAGGAAAATTCGGAAGAAATAGTAAAAACTTTCTCCACCGATGCATGTAAGGTAGAAGAAATGTTTTAATAAAAGTGATTCTGTTTACATTGGAGAATATTTTTGATCGAAAATGCGTTACGTCTTAAATTTCTACCTTAAGTGCATTTCAGCCAGCTACAGATCGACCACACATGCTATTTTTTGTTTAACTGTTAGTAATTCTCTAACTAATAGTCAAACTTTAACCTTTTTTATAGCGTCGTTCTCCCTGCAGACATTGATATATATATATATATATATATATATATATATATATATATATATATATATATCAGGGGCGTACGCAAGGGGGGGTTTAGGGGTTTAAACCCCCCCTTGAGCTCAGACAAAGGGAATTTACAAAATAATACAGACAAAAATAAAAATTTAAGTAGAAATTATGCGGGTTATTATTTTTTAAGACTATATATTTTTATTTGCCTTATGCCTACTTTTTTTTTCTCACGGTATTTCTCAGAATACTGATAAAACATTTACTATAATAGGGTTGTATTTTTGAAACCAAATTCACGTGATACTGTTACGGGCGAGCCCCGATCACTGGTTCCTTTCTGACCTGCCAGTCGCGATAGTTTTCGAGACTGGCTGGCATTCGCGAGGTCTGGAATCCTAGACGTTCTATGTCTTTGAGACAATTCGAGAATTTTGTAGATGCGGTTAAAAAAAATTATATGAAAGGGGGTTACATTTATTTTCGATTTTAGTCAGACTAAGATTTATCTCTGCCGCTTGTCCTTCGGAGCTTGTTTCCAAAGATGTTTTGTTTTGGAGACTCTGTGCTCGTTGAAGTTATTCATTCCAGCTCGAAACTTTGAGATCGTAGCTTAGTGGATATTTCTGTGTCAATATGTATGTATATATTTTTGCTGTTCTTGGATCTTTAGGATGTCTAAACGCAAGAATTTAACAATTTTTAATTACTTTGAGAAAAAATCACGACCTGAAATTAGTGAGGTGACAGCATCTAGTACCAATGTAAGTTTTTCTGTTGAACAGAAATGTGATACTTCCGTTGAAGAAAACGTTTCTAGCGTAACAGAATCTGATGAATGTGAAAGCGGCCCTCAAAGTGTTACTTCCCAACCCATATGACATTGGACTTTTTTCAGAAGATAATACATGCGAGGATAAAAAACTGGATATACTTAAAAATGTTTGGGAACCCAATCCAGCATTTTTTTTCCTGAAAAAGGAAAAAGAAAATTGAAATTTCAGTACAAATGGCTTTATCGCTGGAAATGGCTTGCATATTCAGAGGTTAAGGGTAGTGCTTTTTGCAAATTTTGTGTACTTTTCGCCCCAAGTGGTGCCGGTTCTGGAAAGCAACCTTTAGGCCAACTGTGCAATGTAAAATTTGACAACTGGAAAAATGCTGTAGAGCGATTTTCTGAACACGAGAAATGTCTTTATCACAAAAAATCGATCGAAACTGCTGGGACATTAAACGATATTTTATTTGGAAAGATGAAACCTGTGGATGAACAAGTTGACAGTGCAGCAAGCAGAAAAAAATTAGAAAATAGAAAAAACATTACTCCAATCATTGAAACCATCCTATTTTGTGGAAATCAAGGTCTCGCTCTAAGAGGACATAAGGATTCGGGAATAATTGCTGAACAACCAGGTGAGGAGAACGACGGAAATTTTCGGGCATTGCTTCGTTTCCGGAGTAAGAACGATTCGACTCTTAAGAACATTTTAGGGTCAAGCAGAAAAAATGCTCAGTATACCAGCCCTCGATTTCAGAACGAAGTTATTGAGGTTTGCAATATTTTAATCCTGCAAAAACTAGTCAGCAAGATTAATGATGCAACTTGCTTTTCCATTCTTGCAGATGAAACAACTGATATTGCAGGTATAGAGCAATTATCGTTATGCGTTCGATATGTCGATAAAGAAAATTTTAACATCACCGAACAGTTTTTGCAATTCATTCCGGTGCATGACTTAACCGGAAAAGCAATAGCAACAACAATATTAGACCAATTACAGTCTATGAAAGTTGATATAAAAAAGTTACGTGGACAGGGGTACGATGGTGCTGCATCAATGAGTGGAAAAGTTAATGGTGTACAAGCCCACGTAAGAAGTATTGTCCCATCAGCACTCTATGTACATTGCTCTGCTCATAGCCTCAATTTGGCTGTATCAAATGCATGCGAAATAACTGGCATTAGAAATTGCTTAGGGACAATTAAAACATTATACGACTTTTTAAATACGCCAAAAAGACAGTATGCCCTATCTTCAGCAATAGAGGAGATGGAAACCAGCTCTAAGAGGGAGAAAATTAAACAGCTATGTGCAACCCGTTGGATGGAAAGATACGACTCAGTAACCGCTGTGGTGGAACTTTTCGAGCCTATCGCCGAAACACTACAAAAATATCAGAATGGAAGGATAAGGAATCAGCTACCCAAGCTAATTCTTTACTGTGCACAGTATCTAATTGCCAGTTCGTAATATCTCTTTTGTGCATTTACAATGGTTTCACCATAACAATCCATCTCTGTAGATACCTACAAAAAACAAACATAGATTTGATAGAGGCAGTGAGTCTTGCAGAAGATGTCATTAAAGATCTAAAATTAATGCGTGAAAATGCCACTGAAACATTCTCTGAAATATTCAGCTCTTCTTCTCTTATGCTAACAAGCATTGGATCTTCCACTTCCATGCAAATCCCTAGAATAACAGGAAGACAGAAAAATCGCGATAATTTTCCCTCATCGACACCGGAAACATATTTCAGAGTTAGTGTTTTTATTCCATTTATTCCATTTTATAACACAATTAAACTTAAGATTTGTATCGCATCGTGATATTTTGAGAGGATTTCACTGTGTTCTACCTGCCGATCCTTATTTCATCCCGATTTCATTTGCCAACCTTCAAACATAAAGGCTTTTGAAGCATTAGTGGAATTTTACGCTGGAGATTTGGATACCTGTAAAGAAAGCCTTAAGTCTGAACTAAAACTCTGGTATAAAAGATTAAAAAGGATTAGTGAAGACGGAGGTAGTGTTCCAAAAACTGCGGCGGATGCTCTTGGAATGTGCAATAAAGATATAACACCAAACATTTTCAAACTCCTAGAAATATTGGTCGTTCTACCTGTTTCAACGAGTGCAAACGAAAGATCCTTTTCGACTTTGCGCCGTTTGAAGACTTATTTACGCAACTCAACGGGAAATAATAGAATGAATGGATTGGCGCTCTTAAGCATTCATAGAAAATTTACCCCAGCTGTCGAAGACATTTTAAACGAACTTGCAAAAAAAAACCCGTCGTTTGGATATTACAGCATAAATCAATAAATTTTTAGCGTGTTTGTATACTGGTTTAACTCCCTATTTGTTGGTAAGTCATTTTTTAGTTAAATTCATTGGTTTTCTATGGAATATTCACATTTATATGGTTATTATTTAGGTAGCTGTTACAGTATGAGTAGTTTTTTCTGGCTTGATTTATTCCTACTTTTTAATAAAAATAAAATATTTTACCTCTTATTATAAAAAAAATTATTTTCTTGAACTTAAAAAATAAAAACAAAATTTAACTAAACAATGTTGTCGAAATAAAAAGTCAAAATTGTCAAGCTGTCTAAATTAGGGAAGTAATAGTGCTTTATTACATACTCGAATTTCTTTTAGTAATTTCTGAAAATTATGAAAAAATTCCCACTTGAAAAAATTCTGCGTACGCCACTGATATATATATCAATGTCTTGAACAAGAACATTAGACTACAATATTTCAGCATTTGGTGAATGAACTGAGTATGGGTCACGATGGGATACAAAAAGAACTGCAAGTCGGAGTTATGCAAAATATTTCGACTACACTGTTAAACATTTCTCAGAAAAAATGGCTAAATAGCAATTTATTTAAGTGTTATTGTACCATATATTCAAAGAAAATAGTCAAATAACCATAAATAAGGTGGTATTCTGACTGCTGACTGTGAGAAGAACAGTTTATTTCAGACCATGCACTATTAGAATACGATACTCTTACTCACGCACTGATGACAGCACCATAAAGCTACTTAACACAAAAAAGTCTAGTTTTTTCCCATGTTTTACAACTAGGAAAAAAAAACAAATAAACTAATTAAACTATATTCCGCTGTTCATTGGATAAAACACAACTCAACCGCAACCTGAATTCAATGCCCAAATTCTAACGTAAAGCCTAGTGCCACGGCCCAGTTAAATTTCTCTTTTTACGGTTTGTAACCATACCAGTGATAAATGGATTAAAAAAAACAGTATAGTTTTGTATGTATGTTTTTTTAACTATACTAGCTGTAAACGGTTTCGAAACCATTAAAGTAAAAATTGTTCTTTACCATAAAATATACGATTAATTGGATGGACAGACTACTGCTGGTTATTTTACCATAATTGTTAATGAAAGTTCTAACAGTGTACGGCTTTTGCAAAATTGCCTTCAACTCCTCTACACTGGCTCCAAAGTTCTAATTTAATGGCTAAATTATAACATAAAAAGAAGGTAAATCATATGGAATTTGTTTATGTGTGAAACAAATGGAAAGAAAATTAAATAAGAATTAGAAAATTAAATAAAAAAAAATATCACGTTTTTTTACCATGACAAAGTAAAAAGAAACAAAAAAAAAGGTTTTTAAAATCAATTCGGATGAGAAAGACCAAACTTCTATCTCAAGGTTGACAATTTATGGCTCAGTAAGAAAGTTGCGCATAATAATTGCCTAATCATCCGATAATGAGATGAAACCCCGTAACGACGCCCTACATTGCAATTTCTGACGAAAACTTAAAAACAACACTTATATTCGCAATACTGCTAAAGTTTTACCTCGAATTATTAACGACAATTTTCTAGATCTTGCACAATTTATTATTAATTTATTTCTCAATTTTAGAAATAAGCTAGGACTCATGTTCCAAAGTAATATATTTATGATACTTTGCACAACAAGTAATATTCAAACTTTTAAACGTAACTCATTTAATTTTCAACCCGCATTTCTTATAAATATGTGTTAAAAATTCTTTACAAAAAAACTTGTACAACAAAATGTTAATTCGCATTTTTAATAGTTTAAAGCTTTATTTCAATTTAAAACCTCACTAATAAAATATTCAAAAAATCATATAGTAAATCTTAGGCTTGTGAATAACCGACATAGAAATCAATTTGCACGGCATGACAAATTCTCCATTCCTTCAGAATTCAATACTTTAACCCAAACTAAAGTATCTAAATGGCTAGATACGATATCTAAATGCAATATTAAAAATTATAGCCACCTTAGGTGACTAACTTGGTCACCTTTCAAAATTATCTTGTGCAACAAATAAACCTTAATTATAACCACCTGAATGCAAAACACCACTGTGTTTAACAAAAATAGATAAGATATCTAGATGCAATATCAAAAATTATAGCCACCTTAGGTGACTAACTTTGTCACCTTTCAAAATTATCTTGTGCAACAAACAAACCTTAATTATAACCCAGCCGAATGCACAACACCACTGTATTTAACAAAAATAGATAAGATATCTAGATGCAACCAAAAAAATTATAGCCACCTTAGGTGACTAACTTGGTCACCTTTCAAAATTATCTTGTGCAACAAATAAACCTTAATTATAACCCAGCCGAATGCACAACACCACTGTATTTAACAAAAATAGATAAGATATCTAGATGCAATATCAAAAATTATAGCCACCTTAGGTGACTAACTTTGTCACCTTTCAAAATTATCTTGTGCAACAAACAAACCTTAATTATAACCCAGCCGAATGCACAACACCACTGTATTTAACAAAAATAGATAAGATATCTAGATGCAACCTAAAAACTTATAGCCACCTTAGGTGACTAACTTGGTCACCTTTCAAAATTATCTTGTGCAACAAATAAACCTTAATTATAACCACCTGAATGCAAAACACCACTGTATTTAACAAAAATAGATAAGATATCTAGATGCAACCTAAAAAATTATAGCCACCTTAGGTGACTGACTAACTTGGTCACCTTTCACAATTATCTTGTGCAACAAATAAACCTTAATTATAACCCAGCCGAATGCACAACACCACTGTATTTAAATATTCTAATTCTTCAATTCCTCCTTTAATTCTAGCATCTTAATTGGTTTTAAACAGTACATTACCGAATTGCTTTCACCGTCTAGCTGTTGCCCACGTACTTTGATTTCAATTCTGTTTTCACAACAGATGTCAACGATATTGTCTAAGTTCTTTGTGTATTGAATTTTAGTAACAATTTAAAATCTGCTGGGCAACCATTCAATTCAGGCAAACCACTGTAAGTATAATTTCGCGGCATTTCACTATAGTAGACATCATAAGTATAAAATTTATTTCCATCTCCGTCATGAAATAAGATAAAAAAACTTATCCCAATGCTTCATTTCATATTCTATCACGCATTATACAGTTAGTCTGACGTCAAGGGTACGTCAGCACTGTGGTTGGTGTGAGCCGTGTGCCTTATTCGTATCGACCAGCTATCGATGGGAATCGAACCCGGTTCATCTTATTGGGAGGCGAACGCTCTATCCCCTGAACCACCATAACTACTATTGCTTGGAAAAAGTAAGCTCCGTCACCAATAGATAGTATGATAGAAAGCCGTTTATGTGAGAAAAAAATTTCAGCCGTATTTGAAGGATGATAGTGCTAATGATGATGGTGGTGCTAAAAAATAAAGCTAAGAAAAAGCATTTGACCATTGGACAACCAATGATCATAATAAGGAGATCACAACTTTTATTTAATGTTTGAAAATAATATAGTAGTTACATGCAAGTCCACGTGCGTGGTACGTATAGCGAAATTTATGACAGCGTTTAATAGTCGAGTCAAATCTCATAACACTATGAGTATTTAGTTCTTTAAGTTTTAAAAGTACTTTTATTTAAATAAGTATTAAACTAAATGGGTATAAATGAAATTTGTTTATTAAACAGCAAATTATCTTACATAAACCTCATTAAAAATAAATTTTAAAATTTTCATGCCACTACTATGACACATTCAATCTCTCTTTATTTATTCTATCTAATAATTATTTATTTTTCGCTATCTAAAAAATCAAGTTTATACAATCAAACAATCAACATATTAATTTAACGAATCAATCAGTTTTAAATATTATTATAATTATTTTATTTTTTTCAATATCTAAAGAATCAACAAATTAGTTGATAGAATGGAGAAAAAAAATTGAGCTTTAATCATACCGAAACCATTAATGCTCACGTTACCTAGGTAAATCGAGAAAAATTCTTGATTCCGCACTTCACTGGGCTACCCTAGTTAATCTGCAGACTAACTATTGCGTATATTAACGGCTTTCGAGCTTTAGCGGTAACAAATAAACCGACATATAAATCATAAATACGTATGTTATAATTTTACTGTATAAATGTTTAAATTTTATTGTAAGCCTTCAGAATTTTGAATTTTAATTTAAAGTATATTCTTGATTAAATTACTACGCACATGATACGTGATACAAGAATGTACAAAAGTCAAAACTATCCTTCGGCAGCAATTTTATTAATCATTCAAAGAGCATTATAATACTTTGTTCAACGCAAATTGTTCACTAGCACGCACAAATAAAGAACAAGAAAGGAAATTATACATTTAAGGCAATATATACAAATCTTCGACATTTCTCAATTTGTAACGGAGGCAGTTTTCGAACTTCTAAACTTTATGGCTTCAGATGTATAACGCAATCATGTACCTGGTTTCCATTTTTTATCTTCTTCCTTCGTCCGTTACGTTGCGATTTCTTTTATTTTCTTTCTGGAATCACGTGCACTGTTGTAGATAATGATGCCAGATATCGATCTGGACATATCGAGGGTAATCGTCATCGTAGAACATCTCTGACTTTTGAGCTCCGTGGTATTCGTAATTAGATTGGCTCTTTTACGTTTTGCAGGAAAGTGTCATTATTTATATCGATATAATTGCAATTTTCGATTCAATATTTAATAACTGTTCCATCGCGAGGAAATTAACCCAAATAAATCAGACATCTTTAATTTGAGTGGGGAATTTTCGATCGCATTTTAAATGCTCCTCGTTTGTAAAATCAACGTCTTTGGAGAATTAAAGTATCATCAAGACGTTCTCTTTAAGTGACAAGAGTATATTTTAAAATTGAAAAGTGAAGTGATCAAAATTGATGATATGGAAAAATGATTTAGTATTCCGATAAACCGATGAAGATTAAACTTTCACTTTTGTTAAGCCTAAATAATGTCAAGATTATCTTTTTTATCTGTCTTCTTTATCGATTTTTAAATTGAAAAGCGTTTAGGTTGAAAAGCATTTGGCAGAATTTCAAATACGAATCAAGATATTTAACGATTTTTTAAATTAAATACACTTTTAAAAAAATTCTTTAATAACATTCAAAGACTAGAACGTAAATTCGATTCTAATAAATAAAAATAATGTATGTTTAATAAAATATTTATGATAATAGTTTGGATAAAGCTCTTCTTTGATATATGATATAATTCAATAAAAATTAAAAGTTCCAATTGTATGTCTGATAGAACATAAACAAACTTATTTTTATCCTCAGACATTATTAAAAAATATATAGCTAACTATGAAAAGAGTCAGAGCTTTTTTTTATTTTCTTGATTTAACTTTTTAAAACCCGATATTTTGATAAACCGAACAGCTATCTGAGCAGAAGCAGCAAGGTATATTTTATAATTCACAGAAATGAAATTGATTTCATATGTTTAGTTTAATAATTAAATCTAAAATTAGACAATATTTAGTTTATTTATAAATGTCGTCTTAAGTTACGAGAGAGCACGGTACGTAAAAATTTATTAAAGTGTAATTTTTTGAAAATTTTTATAGCAGCAATTAAAAAGCAAATCAATAGCAGCAATTCTTTTTTTTATTGATTTATGCGGTTCATTTGAGTAATAAAAAACTACACTATCGGGTTAGTAATATGCTGATAGTCGCCAGAAGTGAATTAGTGTACAGTGTACAAAATAAAAAACGGACCATCCGGAATAACTTTCGATCTAATGATCAGATATTCACATTCTGGAAACTTCAGGAATTCAATCAAATTCAGGAATTTAAGAATTACATGAAATTTTGAAAAAGTCGTACTATTAAAATTCGATTTCTCAGGTACCATTCAATCGAATTTAGCTCAAATTTTGTACTTAGCTATTTAAAATTACAGTCTCTAAAATGAAGTAAAAATATGCATACCTTACACTTCAAACTTTTTCAGACTATTATTAAATAAAATTATAAAAAGTAATAAGTATTAACTTAAAATTATATTTTGCATGGATTTGTCTTTAGATAAGTGAATTTTTAAAGTAAACTTAACATTACAGTGGTCCAAACTGTGGATCGCTCTCCTAAATAAACTATAGAAACAATATTTATGTAGAAACAATATTGAAACGAATTTATATTGAAACGAATTTATATAGAAACAATATTGAAACAATATTGCGGCTACCCCTATATTTAAAGGATAAGAAATCCGAATTCATCGAAAAACCATATGTTTAATCAGAGAAAGTACGTTTTTGTGTCTGATTTTGTAACTTAAAATATTGTCAACACTAATCGTCAACACTCATAATTAAAATATCGTCAGCACTCATGAACTATTAAGATTGCGTCCCAGAACTTTTCCAACCATAATTTTGCTATAACCTAAGCAATTTTACCTGAACTTTGCACATAGGCTCATAGTAAAGCATAGAAAAGAACTAGGCGCATAGCAAAGCATATAAGGAGAATTAAAATTTAATAACACGCCTCCTTTGTGACACCGAAATATGCATCCTCAGATAAGTAAAATTCACAATAAGGGGACAAACTTTTCAAATGCTCTTTTTGATTAAGCTATAGTCTAGACTATTTTTTCCTAAACTTTGCCCAGATTGTAAATAACCCATTCATATTTTTAGAGTAAAGATTTGAAATCCTTTAAAAAAAAATGAAAAGAGAATGACATAAAAAGGATGTTAATTTAGCACGTTTTGGGGTTTGATTCGTGGGCTTGAAATATCGTCTACAAAAATTAATAGCCAATACAAGGATTCCGTAACTTTTCTTGGCGAAAACTATGCTGACGTATACATGAGACTCGTATTTTTGATTTCTTGATAAACGGAGGTGTCCTGTGGGACTCATCCCTGCAGCCACACTGTACGGACCATTTTCCAAATTTATAATTTGATAATGTATATTCATATTAAAAATAGAGGGTAATATTTAATTTGGAGTTCTACATAAATTATAAAAATAAAGCATTTTTATTTATTATACTTTATTTTTCACTAAGCAATTTATGATTTTTTATAAATAATTGCTTGCCTGCATCACTCTGGAATAAAATATGGACAATTGGAAATACACCATTCATATTTGCCATTATTCATCATTCATAATTCGTCATTCACCATTCATAATTGCTTGCCTACATCACTCTGGAATAAAATATGAACAATTGGAAATACACTATTCATAATTGCCATTGTTCATCATTCCATTCATAATTACTTGCCTACATCACTCTGGAATAAAATATGGACAATTGGAAGTACGCCATTCATAAATGCCATTATTCACCATTCATAATTCACCATTCATAATTGCTTGTCTACATCACTCTGGAATAAAATATGGACAATTGGAAATACACCATTAAAATTGCCATTATTCACCATTCATAATTGCTTGCCTACATCACTCGGGAATAAAATATGGACAATTGGAAATGCACCTTTTATTATTTTCAACTAATGGTAATTCATCGAACCTCATCAATAAATAGTAATTTCTTTAAGCACCAAAAATATTCCTAGATAATAACAATATTCAAACCCGATTGACAGTTTTATGATACATATATTTCAAAAATTAGCGGCAAAAACCAAAGTTGGCACTGTTATGTCCATTTCTATGCTTTATTTGGAAAGTTCATTATATACTTTGTTAACTGAGATTTTTTTTTTCCAATGACAAAATCAATTATCATGGAAAGTTAATGAGAAACTTTTTTTTAAGCACAAATTTTTACGTCTTAACAAACATCAGGATGAGCAAACAAAAAAATTTATAAATGTCGAGTACAAGTAGAATGTTTTTTTTTCTTTAATTTTATTTTTTAAGCTAGTTTTATTCGTAAAAGTACATCAATTTCTTAGTTCTGCTTGATTTACGGCAAAAATATTCCTTAACTCCCTATTCAGAAAAAACTCCAAAAATTTAAACTGAAATGAAAAGTTTTTTTAGCCCAAAGTTTTTTTTTCTTTTAATGAGCTCCAAAATTACGTCGCATATAAAATAATTAAATACAGAACTTCTATGCGACGAAGCGTAACAGGTGATGGAACTCTTTTTCAAATTTTGTCGACACTTTAAAAAAATCATTAAAAACAGAAAAAAAAGTCAATACAAGACAGCAGAACAAAAAGCCCTTGATTAAAACCACATTTTTTTTGTTAGTTTTTCTCCACCTAAAAAATGTAGTTACTCTCTAAAGTAATTAGATTACGTGATAGCGTTCATTTTTCTTCCAGTGTGATTTTTAACACACTAGAATTTGCCTTAACGTTTTTTTTTTATTCGGGTTCTCTTTTTTTTCCCTCTTAGAAAATGCTTATTATTAATGAACATCAGATGAAGCGAATTTGAAAATTATATTTTCTTAAGTTTTTTTTTTTTTTTTTTTTTGAAATTAAACTACATAAATATATTAGTTTATCTCATGAAAGATTGCGTTAAATTTTATTTCATTAACACTTTTAACTTAATTTTAAAAAAAAGAATTTTTAACTTCTTATCAATAAGTGGCAAAGGGAATGATAAATAAGAATAGCTGAATTTTATTCTAAAATTTATATTGAGCACCCAATCTTCAAATGTAACACCTAATAATAACAGGCATAATAAGTGCAGAAAAATAAATAAATTCTAAGTACATTTTTACTTATTAATAACCCTAATGATTTGACTACAAATCAGTAAAAACAACAATTTGCTAAAATAGCTGGCATATTTTATGGCTGATTGTTTTGCTTTTTGTATAAAATATACAATTTTGTTAGATTTTTGAAATCAACAATAGTGAAAGTAAAAATTTTACAAATAAACCAAAAGTACATACAATCATTTTTTATGGAGAAACACTTCATGAATTTATTAATATTTTTAAAAATGGTTTTAATCAAAATATCTAGGCTGGAAAAATAAATGAACAAATTATATGAGATTTTATAGGATGGGTAAAATAAATTAATTTATAAAATAAAAGTTCTCCAAATTTAACAAAGATCGAAGAATTTTCGACCGAGGGGAAAATTTACTTAACTAAAAAGATTTTCTAATTTTTTTTTTTTTTTTTTTTGGACTTATCATTTACAACATCAAATATTTTTTAACCTACTATATATAGTTGAGACCGAATTCGAAATATCATTTTTCACCAAATGTCAGAATGGACAAGAGCGTAAGTAATCCCATGGTAATCACGTATTTAAATATTTTAAAACTACGTAATCTACCTATCGCCACTTTATTACAGCTAAATGATATTTATATATTTACCTTTGGTATGGATTCCTTTCAATGTAAATACGTAAAATGCGTTATGCTTAAATTCAGATGATACTTTTTTGTAGTTACTTTTGTGATGTTATTTCTAGTATTCATTCAAAAAAATTCTCGGAGCGAGTATTTTTTTGTTGTCCAAGAAATTTCTGTAGTGTGTTGTTTCTAAGTACCACTTGCCAACCAGCAAGCTTGTTTGGTGTTGTCAAGCGAATTTAAGACAGAGGGAGCCTTTCTTGTTTTTCAGTGGGGCCATCTATGGTCAAGAATACGACTTCAGCCACAGACACGTCACAGCCAGTTTATAGGGTGGAACCATTCATACATCCATTTATTCATCAACAGATTGTAATTTTGACCTGCACCAGAGAACGATCAATCTCTATTTCAATACCCGCAGGGGTATTGATTTGTTATGTGAACATGGAGGACTTGGTGATCAGAAAGATTTAATGTGCTCCAGTCACCATTTATTTTTATGTTAAAACATGTCTTCGGCAGGCGGAAATCGAACTCACGACCCCTTGGATATGTGCCCAGCAAAACCTAATATGTAACATTATGAAGCTAATAACAACATGAAATTTGCTATATATAAACATTTAGGCTCTTTTGAATTTACAATAAAAATCGTTTAAATAGTATCTAATTTGTAAAACTAGATTTTTTTTTCTCCCGAAAAGGAGAAAATTCTTGCTTAGATGTCTCTTAAAAAAAGTACGTTTAAGAAAACCACCAAGTAAAATTTTTGCGTAATTCAGTGCAAACAAAAAATTTGTATAGTATTTTTGATTATACTTTCTTGGAAAAACAATAGCTAAACTTGGCAATTTCTTGTACAGACATTAGTTTCCTGTTTAACTAAAGCATAATAAAAATATTTTCATTCAGAAAAATGTACCTAAAAGTTCTCATCCATCTTTATTTGCATCATAAATAGTCATTTAATAACAGTTTGATTATGCTTTTATCTTTGTTTAACCGCATGAATGTCGATAATATAATTTCGTTATTTTCAGGCATGTTTCTCAATTTTACATAAGAATTCTCGTCGGCAAGTAGCCTTTTTTTATTAATTTTTTTAAGGTACAACCCAAATTTAACTATTAATTTTTTTATGTTTCAATTGTTTTATTCTGGACAAAATTGCACATTTTCTTTAAAATCCTTTTCGAAGCTAAAATTATAGCTAACAAGATATAATCCTGATAATTGTTTCAAATTCAATAATTTTCTAAAACAATGGATAGTTTAGAAATCGCAATGAGCCACAGGAAGCTGCCTGAGATCGCTCCATCGCTTCTTAGATCAAAAACTAATTAAAGAGTGAGTGATGAAACATCATCGTAGGTGAATCGTGGCATTTGTCGATTTAGAAACCAATCAGGTTCGACATACGCGCGTGACGTCGCTTACAGGTATCCAATTAAATATGATTTACATTACATGGTTAAGCTTCTTCTCAAGTTGCAAGTACCCAATTGCCACTAATCATAAAGAGAAATCCATTATTTATGAAAAAACAAACCAAACCTGATGAATTAGTAGCAATTAAAATGTTTCGGAGAAAGATAAAACATAACGAACAATTTTATACGCCAAACATATTACCGCAAACTCAGTTTTCAACGTTCATTGAAAAAATCTGATTTGAAAGGTGCGTATGAATTATAGATAAATATTTTTTGAAATGTGAGGCATGGATGCGGCAATTTTTTCTATTACATTGAGAGGTTAAAAATGTCGAGGAAAACATCCAAAACAGAAGATAAACTTCATTTGAAAAAACAATACACCTTTCATTTTATTATTTTTTTTCTTCTTTTTTTTACAAAATTTCAATTATTACAATAAAGTTTTTAACTAAGTTACCTAAATATATCCCTCAGTGATTCTTTAAGTAACGTTGAGTTGATTTTAGAAACTGAATAATCCATTAAATTTGTCTTTGTTTTGTAAAAATTTAGCAGGAACAGAATACGGCTCTTTTCGAGTCTAATGAATTAAGGGATAATCAAGTATTAGCTGCTAACATAATTCTCTGAATTGAAAAAACAGGCAAAGTTGCATGGGAAAAAACAGTAGAGATAATTTAATCTAGATGAAAATATATAAATTATATGGTTTTCCGCATATTTGCACAATTTGCTGGGTACTACTCATTATTATACAATATCTATTTCAAGAATAACAATTCACGCAAAATGTTTTTGCGAGAAAATATTAGAAATATATTATTGAGCATAGGATTAGAGGATTAAATATAAATTTAAGAGTTAAATCAAGCTGAAAGGCTAAAAAATATGTTATGCTCATTAACTACATGACATTAGTAATAAATGTAACTTATAGTAGGAAAACAAAAGGATTGGCATGTAAGAATTATAATAGCATGTAAGAATATACTTAAGTATGAAAATATCTTTTTAACACGTGAAGAGAGATCTAAATGTATATACATATTCCCCAAATTAATTTCTATCAATGAAAAAGAGTGAATATTTTCAATTTGATAGTTAAAAGCTTGTAGTAAGATAATGTTGCCAAGACATTAAAGTAATTTAATTTTTTTTTTTTGGATGACTGCCAATTTTATCAGATAGGTCATAAAAATGGAAGGAATATTAATTACATGTAGAAAAAATTAACTCAGTATAGCAAATTCATTACTAATAAAAAATCTTAAAAATTTTGAATTGAATTCTATCATCAATTAAAATAATTAGATTTTATTCTTGGTTTAATGTAGAAGCATTAATTTAATAGTATTCCGGTTAATTCTCTACAACACTTACTAATGTTGATGAGGGTCGCACATTTATATAAAATTTTCTAAATGAAAAATCTTTAAATATAATTTAAAGCTTTAAATGAATCCATTAGCGTAATGAAAGAATCATCAGGCATACAACTCATTTAATAATAGTTTTCTTAATTGTTGATAAAATCAATGAATTTGTTTGAAAGCCTTTACGTAAGAAAACTAAATGCGAATCATGCATATGAACACAATTAATAATCATAAACTACATTAGCTGCCCAGCTTAAAACAATATTTTGATCATTCTAACATAGAAAATTATTTTTAAAAAACAGCTCTTAAAGGCAAAATTAATGAAGATGATTATACATAAAAAAGAATCACATAAAACTTCGTTCTACAATATATATATATATATATATATATATATGAAAAGTTCTTATTCAAACGAACAAAACAAATGAAAAGATCTTACCAGCAGTCAGTGTTGCTTATTTTAAAACTAGTAGTGTCAGGCTTTTATAATCAAATGCATTTTCTTGGAAATATTAAAGATTAGAAAGTTTCCATCGATGAATAACGGTGTGGTATAAAAGCAAAAATGCTTACATTTAAGAAAAAAGCTTCGATGGATGCTATATTTCAGATAGATATTATTTCAATCTTGACTGAAATCTCATACGAAAGAAAAATGGTATTTCAAGAAGAATTTATTCAGAAACGCAAACTTATGTTTATGTAAACACTCATGCTAAAATAGTTTATTCTTTTAAAAACAATTTCATAAAGTTGAAAAGTCAGCAAATTTTCAGCAAAAGAATACATACAACTGGTAAGTTCCAAATATGTTTCTTCTTTTAAGGATGTTGTTTCCTATTGTTAGGCAAACTTTGTATTCATATTTTCAATAAAACAAATGTTAAATTATATTTCAAATTTTGTAGAGCTTAAAATACACTTCATCATTTATCATAAATCGTCGAATTATCTGTTACTCAAGATGTCGTTTGTCTTCTTCAAAACTAAAAGATTTAATTTGAAATTTAGAAAACGATTACTAAAATCTTATGATTTGTCAATTCGTTTTCAAAAATGTGGTTTTCTTTTTTCTCTCTTTAAATAGAGATCTAGACTAGCATTTACGAAAAATAGACACTACCAGTCATAGAAAATGGCCTCCTTTGCACTTTTGGTAACCAATTTTATGTAAGTATTCGCACAGCACTAAGGAGGTTGATTTAATATATTCTTTGAGAGGGTGCGGGAATCGATTTATTTGAAAGAAATCAGTTTTTTCTTACTTTAATCATCATTTTTTAATATTTTAATGATTTTTTAAAGATACTAAATTTATGTTTTACAGATTAATGGTAATTAGTTTATGTTTCTTTTTCATCGCAAATCTAGTCTATCTAAAAGTAAAAGTGACTTGATATTTCCATGTCATATTATCACATTAAGACATTAGGATTTTAAAAAAAGTGCAATTTTGAAGAAAAAAAAAAGTTCCGAAACAACGATGGAAATAGGGCATGAAACTACGATGGAATTGTCACAAACAGAGCGTATTTTATTTTTTCGTATTAAATCTGTAACCTGGTCACCACTTTTATCAACTAGGAATTGATATTCTTGCATTATTTACCTAGCATTATTTTGATAGTCATTTTATATGTATTGATCACCCGTTGGCAACAAGTTACCGCTGATCTAGAGCTCTACCTTTAAAGTATTACTTTTGAATAAAACAAAGTATATTGAGATGGGAGATACACTTTTCAATCTCAATAATTTGTAAGTTGAGCAAAATTTAAATCCTGATCCAAGCTTATTTTTATTAACAAAAAATAGGATGAAAATATTTACCAACAAATTATAAGATTTAAATATTTTTCTTTGAGACTTAAGAACAGATTCGTGAAAATAACTATGTTTATTAACTAATTCATTACTGTTGAAAGTAGAACAAAAATAAATTTCGAACTTAGAAAAACCAGCGAATAAGAAAATGGTTAAGTAGAAATTTTTAAATAGTTATCCTTAAAATAAATCTACAATAAATATTCATAACAGGGAAAGATAATCTATAATAAAATAATTAATTCATTGAATAATAACAGAATTAACAAATTAAATTTTAGGTTTTCTTATTTGCTAAGTGCTTAACATGTAAAAATTGGAAAAATATGTAAAAAACGAAAAAAATATATAGTTTATTTTCTATTTTCTGAAAAACTGTGTCAATACACTACAGCAGCATTTCGATTTAACTAGATCGCATCCCGTAGTAAGAAAACATCTGATGAAAGAAACTTGTAAATTAAAAAGACTGCATCGAATTTAAACGTTAGTTTCCTATTTTACATTTCAGTAGAGTTTAAATTATATTTTATGATGAAACTGAATTTAATCTTCTTAACAGTATAAAACACATTTTAATAAATTTTTTTTACTCGAATTAAAAAATATATTTCCAATTTAGACAAAGGACAACTGAAAAACTATTTCTGATTGGTTTTCTCATTTTAATAACACAATATAACTACTGGAGTATGTAACGAACAGTATTAGTTCACTTTTACGTTATTAAAATATTTGGAAATTTTTAAATAATGAGATATAATATAGCTTAAACCTATATTAACCATTATTTTTTTTATTTATTTATTTATTATAACTCTAAGATTTGTTCTTTATATCATAGAGTCAAGAAATTTTCGTTTGTGTTCTCATTTCCTTAAAATCCTCAACACAAAACTCCCTAATACTAAATTAATGAAATTGTTTTCTCTTCGTCATTTTATGTCTCATTAAGAGGTTTTGTCCCCTGCTCACTACACTCACCAGCCGCCGTGGTTGCATTATCATTTCTTTTTTTTTAAATCAATATTTTTCAAAAAAAAATAATTTTGTATATAAAATATATTATTATAATTTTATGTTGAAACAGCTTGTTAATATGCTAATTGTAACGAAACTCTAAGATAGCTGGATTTGAAAAATGATCAACTCTACTTGAAAATAATACTTAAACTTTGAAATATAGATTGCATACAATACGAAGTAATAAATGAGTAATAAGTAATATTATTCGTAAATGATATAAAACGATTAACTTTATCATTATAACACTTCGTATAGGCAACGGTTTTTTTCTCACGTGGGTTATTGATTTTTTTTTTTTTTTTAAATTAGGTTTTATATCTGGTAACATGTAATCTCTCTCTCATTAATTTTTTTCTTCTTAATTAATTTATGTCTTGTTACTATTGAAAACAAGTTAAGTCCGAGCTTAAAAAATTAATATCTTGTGAGAGATGACTAAAAAATTTTCTCCCACAATGAATGAATAGTCTTTTTTAAAGCAAAAAAAGCAAGAAAACGAGAATAAAGCATTTAAACCTGTAATACCTGCCGATAAATCCGTTAAGATATTTTTTACTTACAAGTTTAATAGTTTATAATTCTTAAACTAATTATTGAATGCTAATTTATTTTATTTCATCGTACTTTCTATACACTTTTCTGATTTCGAGCTTCGAAGTCTTACACAGTTTGCACGACAATGCAAAATATATCGTAAAGTTGAGCACCCAAAACAGCGATGGCGGCGCTTACGATTTTTTTAATTTTTAGAGATTTGCAAATGAATAAAATAATTCGAAGGACTACTACACTTATTTTATCTAAACTTAACCCGAGCCGCAATGGCTCAGGGGATAGAGTGTTCGCCTTCCAATGAGGTGAACCGGGTTCGAATCCCAGTCGATACGAATCTCGCGTCGACTTGCGCAGGCTTATCGTGGGAGGTTCTCGTGGTCTTCCTCTCCGTGTAACGCAAATGCGGGTTAGCTCCATCTAAAAGTCCTCCACGAAGGCAAATTTCTCCTAATACTCGATCCAGGAGTTCCCTTGTCTTCTGGATTGGGTTCAAAATTACAAGGCTACAGAGAGGAACATTTATAATCGTAAACCCGTAAAATTGGGTCGGCTGTTCAACGACGGTTATAAAAAAAATAATTAAAAAAAATTAACCTGCATTACCTTCATCAAAGAAAATAAGTTTTAAACTAAAATATAACTATCATACTCTGCAAAGAGCTTCCAGAAGAAAAAAAAAATTCTTTATTTTTACACCATTTGTTCCCAAATCCAAGACTTGAAAAAAACTTTTAAGTAACCTTTTAATGTTAAATAATCTTCTAAATTTAAACCTGAAATTAAACTTAATAATCTTATAAATCAGAAAACCTGTAAAGAGCAATCGATTAGTTCGAACTAACTTTTGATGATGTTAAACATGTTCTAATGGATCCGATTTCTGGGGCTACGTACAGAAAGTTCTCAAGAGCGACACTCATTCTCTTCTTTCTAGTTTTGAATTTATATCTAGAATTCTTAGACTCTTATTCCCAGGAATCTAGAATTAGACTCTCATTCCCAGAGTTTGTCCTCCTTTGGCATTTATGTCTTTGTAATTAGAAAAATAATTTTTCTCTCAGCAATGTATTTTTTATTAAATTAAACAATTATAGTGACGGATGTTTAATTTATTGCCTAGTTTATATATTTTTGCTACGCTTTCTTTACCTTTGTTTATTTATTTCATTCATGTATGTCTGATGCTTTGTGCGCTATTATATTCTACATACTCTGACCGGATGTCCCAAAACTAAGCGATGTTTTAATACGGAGAGAGTATTATTGTTTGCTGCATTCTGCTTAAGAAACCAATTGTTAATTCATTTTAAGTTCTAAAATTATTCACATATATTGATAACGAAAACTATAAATCAATGATTTTTACTGTTTGTCAGACCTTCCCAACAGAAAATATTTGCAACGACGTACGTTAATTTTGTCCACATGTTGAATCACGTTGTCTTTATAAATGAGTTATTTTGAAAATAGTGGTTTATGGTACTCACCAGTCGGCAGCTTTATCAGTTGAAGAAATTTGTAATGAATTTTAAAAATTAGTGAAAATAAACTATTTTGTTTCTAAAGCAGAATGCAGCTAACCATACACTTTTAACTTTTTCTATTTTTTTAGATAATTTTTCAAATCGTCAGGCTTTTTATAAGACACACTACTAATATAAATTGTTTTATTGATGATGTAAAACTTTGAGAAACTTTAAAGAAGCTCCCTGCTATAAATTATATGCAATCAGATGGCATATATATTTTAATTAAAAACAAATTTGTTATTGTATTCGTTATTTTTAAATCAGTTCTTCCTTTGGCATATCACAAACTCACAATATGGTCTTTAAATTTGTTTTAACCCAAAAATATATTAATTAACACAATAGTGTTTACTTATTTTAAACTTTTATTATTTAATTCATACTAATATATTTTTTTCTTTTCATTTATTAGGTATGCAAACTTAACTGTTGAATTACAATAATAAAATTTGATTCAAATTAATGAAATATAGTTTGGAAGAAATTATAAATAAAAAGTGCTCCAAATCCTTAATAATAATAAAATGTCATTTTTTAAAGCATTATACTGCAGAAGCTATTAAATTGACTCATTTCATATTATGTAAAATTGCATAGTTGAAAAGTTTTGTTTACCATACATATTAAAATATTTGCTGATCATTATTAAAACAAATTACTTTTTGTTTTAAACACAGATTACACAGGTTTAAGCTGTGCCAGTGAATACTGAATCGATTTAGACTCCATCTGGAGTATGATTTTAGATGTATTAATAGTTTTACTTTATAAGGTCTACTTTTAGAGATTCATTTCATAGCTAAGTTGCAAAATATAGGATTTTCACAATGCAGATTTAAAAATGCAAAACTGGTATTCATTCAAGTTTGGGACGTGATTTGAAAACAAATAATTTCTTTACTAACTCTATCTTTAAAGACTTGTAGTGAGTCTGAAATTTAAGAACTTTTTGATCAGATTCAGGAAGCATAAATATAATAAAATTCTGAAATAAAAATAATTTTTACATTTGATATAACCATATCAAATATAGTCGAAATCAGTTAAAATTATCTAAGAGCAGTTCTATTTTTTTTTCTCGTTTGTAGAACAACCTGAGATGATGGATGGTCATAAAAAGTAATAGCCTATAATGGCTTGAACAACTAATTTAAACTGACAACACAAACCCTGTGAAAAAGCTTATATTTATGAGTGTAGGATGCAGAGGCACACTTTTTGTTTTAAGAAAACTGTTCGTTTATTTTAAGTGTTATATATATAAAAGCATGTTCATTTTTTAGATGTATTACGCATATATTTATGCATAAATGCATTTATGAAACTTAAAGTAAACTAACAGTTTTCAAAAAAAAAAAAAAAAAAATTGTGCTCTACCCCCCCCCCCTCACACTGTCCATTGCTCATACTTATTAATCGTATGAAAATTATAAAAAAAAGAAAGACTACCTGTCAGTTGCTTCGACTCTGTAGAAAAAGATTTGAGGATCATCCATTTGGAAAATGGGCAAACCTTGGTATAGAATGGATTGCATTGACCAGTGACAATGACCTTAGAAGAAGATTCTCCAAAAGTATAACTGACAAAAGAAAACTCATTGCATAGTTGAAATCAGTGTAACACACATGATCAGAATAAGTTTCAAGATTTTAAGAACCGAACAGAAGAAAAAAAACGATAGGCCATTGTTTTAAGGGTATATGAGGTTTGATTGCATGTAAAATTAATGTGTTTTGTGCACTAAGTTCCAAATATATTAAGTAAAATGCAAAAAAGTGAAAGAATCAGAATGCATTTCAACATGAAATGCACAGTCTTCTCTTTTACTGAGAACTTATAAATGATAAGATCCAAAAAAAGATTTTAAAAAGTAACGACAAAACAATAAAATCCCAATAATAATGAGCTGGCTGAGTTAACCAACAAGATATTAGGTACAAAAACAATAAAACACATTATGATACAAAAAGGCTATTATTTTACATAAATATTTTTTCCCCTTTATTCTCTATAAATTTATTGATTTCTAACATATTATTTAACTTCTTAATAGATAAAATACAGTTAATATGCATTTTAAACACAAAAGCATAACTTTAAAAACAACAATATAACTTTTATTTCTTCACAAAGTGAATACATACATTTTAATACACAAATGAATTAATATACATATGTTTCTTCCACCTGATGATTATTGTAATATGCAATAAAATTAATATTTTCATACTTTCCAGTTACAATTCCATTTGCACTTTCAGAATACATTTCAGGAAATTTTGAAATGCCTCATATAAAAAATAAATACATCAACGTTACATCATGCATCCAAAAAATAAAGAATAGTTTCAGAAACCAACTAATAAAAAATAAATAAAAATTATAAAAATCAGGAGGAGGCAAAATTGTACAGTTTTCAACACTAAAGAAATTCAAGAACATATTCTTTTCCAGCTTCAAAACAGATGAAGTGTGATATAGCAGCTGACCAGAAAAACAAAAACAAAAAAAACAATGTTTTCTATTGCATGACTCTTTTAACTGAAAATTTGTAGTCAGACTGACTATGCCATATCGTTTCGGCTATGAGTGATTATTTTGAAACTTTGTTCTACACTTTTCTCAGTTAACAGCGGACAGTTAAGTTTCTCAGCTAAACGTTTGGAGATAATTTTGAAAATTACTGGCAATAAATTAGTTAACGTTCTAAACAGCACACACCAAACTGTAAATTTCTATCCCTTTCTATTTTCCTCAGTTAACTTTTTTAAATATTTAGTCTTTTTTTTACAACGAACCAAATAAGACAGTGACTTTTTTAAACGAGTTGGTGATCCTAAGAGATGCCGACCACCCATTAGGTGGCCAGACAGAGGTATAATAGATCTCCAAATGATCAGTGTTGGAAGATGGAGGGCAATGGTGACTATTAGGGCAAGACAACGAAAACTTTTTGAGGCAGCCTTGACCTGTGCCAGGCTGTAGTGCCGAAGAAGTCTTTTTTTGGTACATCTGCTATCCTGATCAAATTAATTTAATTGATTTTCAAACAAAACTTTTGAAAAAATTAAAATTAAATAAAAACAACGCTTCCATTTGTTTACATGAAATATTAAAACCGTCTAAATTGCTTCTTAAATTTTTCAAAGTGAAAATCATCCGTTGCTTTCTCTTCATCTTCTTGTTTCCCCTTAGTAGAACCTGAAAATAAAATAAATGAATTCGTGATACAAAAAGCAATTAAAAAAAATAAAATTAGAGATTCCTCTAATCAAAACCAGTGTGAAACAAGAAAAAAAATCTATTATTTGACCACCATATTTATGAAATTCAATTTTTCGCAACTGCATTATGAATGAAACGATTATAAATGAAATTGAATCCAAATAAAATTTGTTTAATGAAACTAACCTGATGGAGCAATAATCTTAGGAGGGCTGTGTCGATCTGTAGAGGTGACTTCTTTTTTCATTTTTTTATGCTTTGGATTGTCTGTCTCATCAACATTGACTAAAGAAAAAATAACAATTAGCCAGAAATAACATGTTTATGATTGCCAACAAAACAAAGATAAACCAAGCACTTACATCGGTTGTGTTGTACAAAATTCACAGCCATATTTGTGGGGACAAAAGACATGCTCTTTTCTTTTTTTTTCATTCTCTCTCTTAACACTTGAAGTTTAGCTTCTTCAGTAGCCTCAATGTTTCGTATCCGCTCCCTTAAACAATTTCAATTGGATAAGTCAAGGCTTACTTTTTAAACTGTAGCAATATTTAAGCCAGTTTATGAAAAAAAAATACTGGTAACTAAACATTGATTGAAACTTTTACAACAAAAATGATACACTTTTAACAAAAATGTCAAATGAATAATAAGGTTTTTTAAACTATTTTCATAAATGCTGTTTTTTGTTCAATCAGAGCAATAAATAACACATCAAAGAAGAAAATTTAATAAATGTTAATAAGAAGTTTCGTTTTTTTAATAAGAAAGAAAAGTTAGAATCATTCCATATTAACTTAATTTTTAACTCATTAAAACAACATGTATAAATGAAATAGAAATTTGCAGAAAGAGATTCTTAGGAGTTTTTAGGATATATTTTAAAACATACGGTTAAATAGTTCAACTTCAACTTTTTAAAATTTGTAATCAAACTTTTACAAAATCTGTTAGTTATGAGACTACTAACAAAATTACTACAAAAACTAATAACAAAATGAGAAACCTCAAAGTGTATTGTTGAATTAGAGAATTTCTATTTTTTAGAAAATGATTCAAGAAAATGAACATATTTCTCTTAGAGTTCTGATCAAAAGTAATTTCTTTAATTTTTATTTTGTTCAAATTGTATAAATAAATTTTTAAACAATATGTGAAATTTTAAGACAATTACTGAAACTAGAAGTAAGAATACTAACTATACAAGTACTCAAAACCTAAATACTACAGATTGTTGCAATGAAAAATCTAATGCAATTAATTAAGAATTTTAATTTTTAAAAATTCATTTATTAAACACAGATTTATGCTTAGACTCAAAGGCTATTAAATTTCTATACTCAAAAAGGTTTTTTTCCTTCTTAAACAAGTGCAAAATAGCAGATAACGTAAAGAATTTGAACAATTGCTACAAATAAACATATCATTATACAAAGCATTTCATATTCCTAAATCCAATATTCTCTGATAAAAAACTCTCTCTCTTACTACAAACATAATTTTTGCAAAAAGAATATAGAGGTAAGCCAAAAGAAGCAATAATGAATTTTGACTCATATAGTTTAAAATTAACTGTTTAAAAATTCATTTCTAAAATACTATTGTTACAAAGAATTAGTAATTTAATAATAATAACTCTGCGTGTAATATGTAAACTTTTTGTAAAAATTCAAATCATATCATTAGATTAAAAATAATTTAAAATACTTTTTCATGATGTACATTAAAATTAAAACAGTACTTAAAATTACATAAAAAGCAAATAAAATTTAAAAGAAAAATATAATTAGGATTTATCCTAGATACTAACTCAATCCCTAAATCTACTTCAGGAATTCCAGAAAGCATCTGATTCGATAACATTTCTTCTGATTTCTTTGTCGTTGAATGTCGTAAATGTTCAGGTACTTCAAACAAGACATCCACATCCTTAAGAGGACTACACATTGGAAAAAACGTAATATTGTTATACCTAGCATTGTAATAAAATTGTAACATTGTAAACATATTTGTTATTAAGTGTTTTAATCAGGTATCAAAAATTAACATAAAACGTGTAAATCCTCTACTTAATACATTTTTGACCAATAATAAAAACGTACAAAATTTAAAATACATATAGTTTTTAAAATACACGAAGATCTACACACATTTCTCTTATGTGGTACTATGAATTGAGTTGTATTTCATAGTCGATGTTGTCAATACTAAAATGTTTTGCACTCTGTTTCAATTGCTGAAATTTCGAAACGGAAATGAGCTCATAGAGAAAATAATATGCTAGTCATATTATAATATTTCGAATATACATGATATATTTTAAGTAAAATAAACGCTGATGCAAATAATATTAATATCGGTACTTTTCAATCAGCCGGGAGCATGCAAAAAGTTTCCAAAAAACTTAGACCCAACCAAATTTTTTCATTTTGTTTATTTTTTAAACACATAAAAATTAAATGAAATAAGAAAATTAAACAAAATAAAAAAATAATTGAATTTCCTTTTTTCTAACCGAAAAGTACTCTAATAGAACCGATACCCTAATAGTACTTAATATAACCGAAAAGTACTGATAAAAAGAAGTGGAAAATAATTCTGTGTGTTTATGATACTTACAAATTACATAAACATTAATATAACATAATTTGTTTGGCACATAATTAGTTATGTGCATCATGCTAACAGTTATTATCAAACTATAACTATAAAAAAATTGTGATCATACTTAGAAGTAAAATCCTAAATAAAAACAATAGAATATGTTTACAAGAAATAGTGGTTTGTGCTTCTTCCACAAGGAACAGCACACATCATATCTTAAATAATGAAACCTAATTTGGATCACAAATAATATTTTATTGATGTCAACAATTAACTTGTCTGTAACAACTGACAAAGATTTAGCAACAGCATGAAAATATTTCAGTTAAGTTATATTATCGCTCAGGGGATTTAACTGCGTTTACAATATTCATTGCACAAATTGCTAACTGGTTGAAATTGTTTGGAAATAGGAAAAATCAAACTCAGCAATGCTTAAGTTACACTTTTTGAATTAATTTAAATATCAGGAAAAGTCATCTAACAATTATTTCTGTTTTAATTTAGTTATTCCAAATTATTACCTATGATACATCTCAACTAGATTAACTCAGCAAGATTAACTTACTAATGAGCAAAGCTAGCTTGATTAGCAAAATGAAACACCTGTAACAACTGACAAAGATTTAGCAACAGCATGAAAATATTTCATTTAAGTTATATTATCGCTCAGGGGATTTAACTGCGTTTACAATATTCCTTGCACAAATTGCTAACTGGTTGAAATTGTTTAGAAATAGGAAAAACCAAACTCAGCAATGCTTAAGTTACACTTTTTGAATTAATTTAAATATCAGGAAAAGTCATCTAACAATTATTTCTGTTTTAATTTAGTTATTCCAAATTATTACCTATGATACATCTCAACTAGATTAACTCAGCAAGATTAACTTACTAATGAGCAAAGCTAGCTTGATTAGCAAAATGAAACACCTGTAACAACTGACAAAGATTTAGCAACAGCATGAAAATATTTCATTTAAGTTATATTATCGCTCAGGGGATTTAACTGCGTTTACAATATTCCTTGCACAAATTGCTAACTGGTTGAAATTGTTTAGAAATAGGAAAAACCAAACTCAGCAATGCTTAAGTTACACTTTTTGAATTAATTTAAATATCAGGAAAAGTCATCTAACAATTATTTCTGTTTTAATTTAGTTATTCCAAATTATTACCTATGATACATCTCAACTAGATTAACTCAGCAAGATTAACTTACTAATGAGCAAAATGAAACATAAAAAGAGATGTTATCTTTTAAGTTGGTGAGTGTTAGCAGGCAAAAGACGAAAGCCCACAAGATTTTAATAATAAATATCTATAATGTATAGTTAATTAAAATAAAAATTATTGCAGAATAACTCTTAATTGATAAATCAATGATAATTACCCATCACTATCTACACTCTCTTCACTTTCATGAGCCCTTTCATTTTCAGCTATTTTTCTAAAATAAAATTTTAAATTATTTTACTTTTTTTTCGTTGAATAATACACATTTTACATGCACAAAGGCAGATTAATAATTAAAATTGGGATAAGTTTTTATATAAACTTATAGAACTTAAAAACGTTCTGAGCACTTAATTCATTTTTCAATACATATTTTAAAAATAAGGAAAACAAAAAAAATTTATTCAGTCATTATTAAGAAATAATGTTGCCATTTGGCTTAGATTTTTCAGTTATTAATAAATATTCAATTATAAATAATTATATTCATTTAAAATTATATATTTTAAATGACAAAATAAATCGTAAAAGTGCATTGTTAAAAACTCCTATTAGTATTTTTCTAGCAAAGGCTTTTAAGAAAATATTCGATAAGTTAAAACATTGAATTTCTAAAAAGTAACAAACTTCATTTATTATCATTTTCCCACAAACATTTTCAAAAAAAGTTTGTTTTTATAAATACACCATTCTGATGAAATTTTTAGTAGGTCCTCAAAAAGCAAAATCATTACAGGGGCAAATTTTAAGAACTTAAAAAAATATGAACAGATATATAAGTACTTACGATGCTATATTTGTTAATGCAGGAGTACTAGAAACTCCTTTTCTTTTATTCAATTCCTCATCAATATATTTCATCCTGCAAATAAATAAATAAAATAAATATACTAAAGCATTCTAAATAAGTATATATTTTGATTTTTAAACAAACTAAATAAATTTTGTTTCTAAAATTTTCCAATATGGAGTTAATTTCAAATATGGAGTGATAAAATGCAAAATAATAGTATCTTCTCAGTATCAAGAAAAATTAAAATAATTCTATTAAATTCAAAAAAATAAATAATTCAATTAATTAATTCAAAATGACAACTAACATAAAATAATACTGCAGAGTTCTTTTAGTTTGGAACTATGAATTTTACTTTTTAATATCAAGAAAATTATTTAAAAAAAATTTGATCCATATAGTCTGTACCTCATTTTCATGAAAACCCAATTTATTATTTGACATCATATGAATTCAAAGTGAGCATCACATCACCTTACTTCTAAAGCTATTCAGCTGTAATTTAAAGTGTGTTTAAACCTACTAAGGATAGGTAATCATTTACAAAAGTCATTTTTTTTAGATTCAGCAAAGTTAAAAAATTTCATGGTTTTATAAAAAAAATAAAAATATTTAAACTTTTGACAATGCATTGGAATAAAAATTAATAAAGCATTTATATAATTAAAAACAATTTAATGAAAACTAATTAGCTAAAAATAATAAAATATTAAATATAGTCAATTCTAAAAGAGCAAAAAATATTATTTCATTGATGAAAAATTAAACTGAAAATACATGAATACAAAGCACAGCACATGTAAATTTGAAACTTCAAAATGTAACTTTTAAAAAAAATTTTACCAGACACTTTTAGTTATTCCATTTTAATAACACGTATTTGAATTTCATACCACGAGTAAAACAATAAAATTAGTACAACAAATTCCTTTAAATGCTTGGAATTCGATACCAAAAAAAACTAATTTTCGTTATCATTTTGTAAATTCCAAACATATTTCAAGGCGACAAATTTGTCGCCCATGTCTATGATTTTAGCGACATTTATAGAACATTTGGTGACAATTGTCATCATACTGGCATATAATCTACATATAAATACAGTTTTGATCAAAAACAATTTTTTTTTTTACTCTTAACATTTTTAAGAAGTAAAAGTTATAACTATTAGTCTTAAAATTGTGGTGATTTTTAATGTGACAATAATAGTTAGTTCACATAAAAAAAGAAATCAAAATAACAAAATACACAAAAGATAAATTTGTAAAAGAGAAAAATAACAGTAAAAAATTTCTAAGAATTTGTAGAAGAGACTGCATTAATATTTATAAACACTTCTAGAGCAAAAAAAATTAATGTGTAAATATTAAAATAAAATTAATGCAAAACCGTACTGAAAATAAAGTTAAAACTTTTAACAAAACAATAAAAAAAAATTCATTTTTTAAAATTAATAAAAATTGTATGAATATATATTAAATTAAAAATGAAATTTGCAAACAAATTATTTTTAGCTAAAATATATATATATATTTAAAATAAACTGAACTATATTGTATATAAATCTACCCACACTGAAAAGTGTAAGCAATGTTATATGCACTTACATGTCAGCATCCTCATCTCTTCGATTAGTCTCTGCAGAAAAGACACTACCTAAATGAACTGCATCCAATTCCTCCACACCAGATCTAAAATATAAATATTGTTTTAAAAAAATCATTACCGAATCATTATTTAAATTTTGTAACAAGAAAGTGAATAACAAATATAAATTAAAGAGATATTTAGTCATCAACTGAATAAATAGATGATTAAACAGCACAGTCAATTCTTTTTTTGTATTGTTTTATAAAAAACAAACTTTTTAAATACTGTAGAAAAAACAGTGTAGTAAAACTTTCAATTAGTAATTTAAATATCAAACAACTTAATAAGTTTGATATAAAACTTTTCTTATAGAAACTTTGAATAAAAAATAAATTAATGAATTAAATGACCTCATTTTTTGTAATTTTTAAAAAGCAAAAACAAGAAAAAGGCATCTTTTTATGAACATTTTAACAACACAAAGCTGAACTAGGATCTTTAAGCCAAGGTGAATGTTTAAGTGTGTAGATTTTGCATTCTGTTATAGTTAAGATAAGGAAATAAACTATTGCAGCACAAATAATTTTAAAATGATTTATATACTATTCGAAACTATCTCTGTGAAGTTTTCATCAGAAGAAAATAAGGTGCACTATTCTACTTTATTAAACAAACATATATCTTAGTCAGGGTTGGGTTTTTGACGTCAAAAAATGGTTTTTGACATGACAAGGGTATAATACTGGTTTAAACCGTCAAAAACTGAAGTTCGTCAAGAAAATATATAAACTTCAAAACTACCAACAGTTGCCATGCATTATATTGAAATTTAATTATACTATAGGTAATCAGCAGGCTTTAAAATATTTTTTAATTAAAATTAAGATAATATAACAGATTTAAAATCTCAGAAATTTATATTCAAATGCATGTGCAGAAAAATTTTGCACAAAAATTTTTTAAATATATTTTGAAAAAAATTTTTTTTTCTTTTGATATTCAAGAAAATTAAAAGTTTATTACTATGCATTTTTGACATATAAGGAACATATAACTAATATTTATAAGGAACTTACAAGTTATGTTGTATAAATACAAACTTGATACAAATGTATGAAAAAAAAATTTTAATGTTATACCGAATATCTTTATTATCCAGTATGTTAATTTGAATTTAAAAGTAGTTATATTTATGAATAATGATAAATATAATTTATATTGTTTATTATATTTATTTATAATTATTACACTTATCATTTTAAAATAATTTTTATCTTTTAATTTTTTTTCTCCACTTGTATTAAGAATACAAATAATGTATATCTTGAAAGCAAGCAGTAATTATTCAACAGCTGAATATTTAGATATTCAACAAAACTATATATTATTCAGCAAAATGAAATTCACAAGTATTTGGATAAACTAAATTTTCAGCAAAGTAAATGAACAGGCTGAATATACTGTAAATCGACACTAACTATTCTGTATATTTAACAGAAAGCACTTAAATTTGTATTGTCTTACGTTAACTATGAATAAAAAAATTGAAGATTTAAAATTCAGAATTACTGATTTTTCTGAAAAACTAACAACCAATCGCAAAAGTCAAACTAAACAGATGAACATTACAGTCACTGATCCATGAAATATTTAAACAAATTATTATGGAAATTTTTTAATTATCCTAATTAAATACATAATTTTAAAAATTAGAACATGCATCACATTAAATAATCAAAAAGAAAATGATGGAAGTAGAAATTTAATTCAAAATTAAATATCTATCTTTATCAAAATTAAATATCTATCTTTAATTCAAAATTAATAAAAGATTTTTCTTTAAAAGATGTCTAATGTACAAAACTGCTAATGTTTATCTTTAAAAATGTCTAATTTTTAGTATAATCTATACTATACACTAAATTTGGTTATAAATAAATTTCTTAATAATATCACTGCAGATTTTCAATAACACATGAAAATGAATACATAATATTACAAACGATGTGAGTTTTCAAAAGTACAAGATTTTGGTTACTATTCAAAATATAAGTGTTTCTTCAAAATTTTAAATTTATTTTTTCTAGAACATATTTAGAAACACTATCCTTTATAAAAAATATATAAATTTTATGTATTAATTAAATTTCACATATAAATATAGGTTTTTGACATTTTTGACAGTGAGGTTTTTGATGTGACGGTTTAAACCATGGTTTAAACCGTCAAAAACTGTCACATGTCAAAACCCTGCCAACCCTGATCTTAGTCCATCCATAGTATTTTATAACTTTATTTACTATGACAAATTGCAAATTTGATTTTAGCTAAAAAAATTCTTAAAAATAACAAAATGGAGAAAAGCATTTACTTACTTCCCTTTTCCTTTCAATGCTTTCATATCAATAAAACCGCCAGTTTTTAACTTAAAAGGATCACTCTGAAATTAAGAAGAAGAAAATTAAATAATGCACTATTAATAACACAACAAACCAATCTAATCAATAGGTAGCTATAGGTAACGTTTAGAACATAAGCTTAATATTATTGTAGTACAAATTTATACACAAAGATAATACAATTTTTTTAAAAATTCAGTAGAACTAGAACAAAAGTTGGGTATAACAACAAAGTTGGTATAAACAACATTAGAAAAATAATTTAATATATTTAAAATTTGTGGCATTAAACACTGTCACACTTGTATTCAATCAAATTAATATTGATAACTTCTGAGAATTGAACTGAAAAAAAGGGAAAAAAGGAATTGTAGGCATACTTTGGGATCGATTATTCTAACTGCTAATATGCAACAAGACAGCTTTATAATGCATTCAACTGCATTTCAATGAAATTAATAATTTAAAGCAAGAGTATTTTATAAGTAACAAAACATTATTAAAACTAAACAAACAAATAGCTAATAATCTAAAACTCTAAAATGAGACTGTTAGATGTAATAAAACTCACTTAAGGTAATCAATATATTTAATACAATTATGAGTATTACACATTTAATTAACTATTAAATTACACATACACATTTAATTAACTATTAAAATTTTGTTCTCTACAAGGTAATATACTAACTATATGTCCTATTTTCAGTTCAATTGTTTCATTCAAAACTTTTTGTTCAGAAATATTAGAAGAAATATAATTCATGAGAATCATGAAATTACATTAATGAAATTATCATGAAATCCTGATATTATGATGAAATTACTTTTTTAAAATATGAAATAACAAAAAATTTTACACCAAAGAATCAAAAAATCTGAAGTTTTTTCAATCAATATATTAGACGAAACAATAAATGTCAAAAAATAATTTTGATACCAAATAATCTTAGAGAAAAATGAATTTTATAACTGTGTGCAAAACATCTAGATTTACAAAATTTGCTTCACAGACATATAGTAAAACCCTAAAAAAAAAAGAGGTCTGAACTTTGAAATATTTTTTTCACTAAATAAGTGCATCCAGATATCTTCCTATTTTGAGAGTTTACAGTCAGAATTCATCGAAAAATTCATAATAAGTAGCATATTTTAGATGTAGTAGCATATTTCTTAAACCATTTTAAAACAAATACTTGAGAAAATATTTAGTATAAAACTCATACTTACTACAATTAATTCTTCTTCAGTAGTTAACTTCTTACCAAGTGCTAGTCCAATAACACTAAACGTAATAATTATAACAATAAGTGACAAGATAAAAATTTTAAAAAGTATAAATTGTATTTACAAAAATATCTGTTAAAAAAACATGTTTACAGTTTAATTATGATGTATATTCCTATACTATTATGATATAGGCTTCGATAATAGATTGTTTATCACAACAAAATTTAGCAATTTTCATTTTAATTTTTGCTCAAGCAACAAACAACAAAATACTTTGGATTATGAAAAAAATTCTAAAATTTTCTATGAATACCTTCATTTCAAACTGAAATTAAAAAAATTTGTGTTGATTTAAATATAATCTTTTAAAATTTAAAAATACTGTGAATTTTTATAAAAATGTATAGATTTTCACAGAGGATAACACATAAAGCTGCTTGCAATTTAAATAAAAAAAAAACTATTCTATTGTCTCTTGAGACTATAGAATACATATTTCTTAAAAAAGGAGAAAAAACTGAATAAATGAATAATCACTCAAAAATCTCTATATGCAGCCAAACCTTGATATCTTAAACTTGAAAGACTTGAAATGCTTTTTGAAATGAAAATTAAAACAGTTGAAATGCCAAAAATTTATGTTGTCTAAAAGTGCATGTAATCCACAATAGAGAAAGGGAAAACACTGAGCAAATGAATAAATTATTCGAAATGTCTATATAAAGTCCAACATTGATACTTTATTTTTGTAGAGTGAGAGAAAAAATAATTCCAAATACAAAAAATTAAAACCCTCAAAAATCACATGTAATCTAAAAAAAAATTTTTTTTTAATTCTTTTTTATATGAATATTATATACACTAGTGTTCTTCCTAAGCGTTTTTAGAAGGGCAGTCTGCCTTTCTTTCCCTTTGATCCCAATAAATGTGCCCTCTTTGTCTTTTTTTATAAAAAAAAAAAGCCACCATTCCTCAAAAACACTGAATTTTTATTAATACAGTTTTATTAATTTTTACTAACAATATATAATAATAATTTCATTTTTACGGTGTTAAGTGATTGCTGTTTCAAAACTCAAAGTGCCCTTTTCAAAGAGAAACCACTCTGCCCTTTTTTATTCCAAGGTAGAATTGCAAGGCAATCAGCTTTTTCTTTAATTAAATGTCCATATATAGTAAGATTTTAATTTCCACTTAGCCCGATTCACATCACTTAGTACTCCTTCACAGTAATTTTACCAGTTTTAAGTTTTTTCCTCTCCTGACGTCACTGAACTTTTCTACTTTACTTTTAAAAATTTAATTTCAAACTCTCAAACAATTTCTGTTTCTCCAACATTGAAAATTTGCTTCTCAAATATAAACCTAATTCAATCTTGATTAAAAAAATAACCATTTTGAATTGATTATTCGCTGAAGATCTCACCTTCTCATAATGATGGTTTCAAATGATTTTTAACTTTTTCTGGAGATGTACTAAATAGCTAAAAAGCAAAGCACCATGGGTATTCATATTCAATCATAAGTTGTTTCTATCACCTATATTTTACAGTCATTAAAAATGATAAGAAATTCTTCTTCAAATCCTACCAGGATGAACATTGAACATTTCAACAAGCATTGAAAGAATTTAAAATCATACACTGTTCATGTCTTCATTACTTATTTGGTTATTGCCCCGTCACCTCTACAATAACCTTGAAGAATAAAAAGACAATAGAAAGGATATGTGGTCACTGCAAATGCTTTGCAACTAACTCAAAAAAGAAAAGAGAAGCAGTAAATAATAATTTTTAACTTTCCTCTAACACATAACAATAATAATGAATTTTTCATTGTGTAGTTTTCAGTTATTACATCCTTTCATTTTACAGTATATGGTGGGTTTTCCCGACCTAGTTTTGAATGGCTTTTCCATTACTTTTTTTTTTTTAAATTTCAGTATTAGAATGTGTTTTTAATTAAGGCATTTATTTAATTTATTTGCGAAAAATTCAAATTTTAAAGAAGAAAAAAAAACAAGTTGTTTAATTTAAGCATAAATTGAATTAAAATTAAAAGCATAAGAAATTTGTAGGAAATTCTATTCTCAAAGGTATTTTAACTAAGGAATTTATTTAATTTATTTATAAAAAATTCAAATTTAGAAAAAATAATAAAAAAAATTCTAAAACAAGCCAAATAAATTAAAAGTTTTGTTAAAATTAAAAGCATAGGAAATTCGCAGGAATCTCTTTTTTTCGAGTTATTGAAAAATTTGGGAAACAGATTTAGCCATACTACTAATCTTCAGTTACTGATGTTACAAATATTTTCACTACATTTTACAAATCAATGTTAAATAACTGCTTGTCTTACCAAAGATAAAGAGTGTTTGCAATACATAAAACTTAGAAAAGTACTTATCAGAAGAAAAAAATTTTCGACTCCACCACCCAATTTCAATGAAATAAGAGCTTACCTAACACCGTTTGGTCGTTTTCGCAGTTTTCTTATTTCTTTGGCATCTTCTAAAACTGAACTGAAAGATACAAATAATTAAACTATGTTTTTAAAATAAACTTATTAGAACAAAAGTAATGGTGCTCCTTAAGTCTGGAAACTATAAAATAATAGATTAAAAAAATATAAATAAATAAAAAACATCATAATGGGATGCATTGGAATTAAGATTTATAATAATAGAATACACCAAACATATTGGGATAGTCAAGTAAAGGTTTGAAGCAAAAAAACTTTCTTAATATGGTCATTTTTTAATTGAAATGTTCTTTACAAATTAATTTACATATTAAAAATTGTTCTTCACATATTAAAAATTGAAATCAAACTCATTGGTCTCTTAAAGTAAAATTCACAAGATCAATTGATGAGAGATAAGTGTTAAGCCTTTTTCCACAATAATAGTTGTTTTATTTTTAAACAGGAAATTTTTTTAAAGGATTCAGAATCAAATTTGCAATTTGAAATTAAAAAAAGAAACAAAAAAAACTATTAGTGAGATTTTATTGCATAAAAGTTGCTATGTTTAGTAAACACTAGGTAGAAACCACTGCTTCAGATAATTCACAATTTGAGAATTTTATAATGAGCCTCATACAGGGTATCTGCTACATTTTAGATTTTCAAATTCATGACTTTTCATGATTTTCCATGACTAATTCCAAGAATTTTTTATGACTTAATGAAGTTACTATTTTCTCCGACAAAAACGCAACAATGCATTTAAAAAAGCATTATAATAACATAATAAAAGGCATAACCAAAACTATACTCTGCATCTTCATATTTATAGATTTTAAATTTAAAAAACAGAGTAAAGAAAGAATTGAAACAATAAAATAGCTAGAAAAAAATGCAAAAGCAAATAATTTTTTTTCTGTAGAATTATATTCTAAAGATACTTTTCTTGTTCATCTGAAAGGAAAGAAATACTCCTAATTTTTCTGTTCTCATTTAGGAATTAAAAAAAATTTGCAATGACTGGTTTGCTTCAACTAGAATTTTAAATTGATAAAATTAAATAAAATAAATAATAAGAATTTTTAAATGACCAAAGAGTTTAAAAGATAATTCGATCTAGAAATTACTGTTGCCAGATATCTTATTACCTTAATAGAATTCCATTCTCATCACAGGATGCAACAATTTAAGATGGTATAGTAACCTATTTTTAAGAGGCAATGCTTTTAATAACTTTTTTGCACGTGCCATAGACCTGGCACCTAAATACATAGAATTTCTTACTGAAGAAGATAATGATGTCATCGTATTTGTGGTATCTAGTCCAACATCTATTAAATTTGAATTTTGCCAAATTTCTGCGTTTTCTACATCCAAAAATTTTAAGTCCTTTCCTGTCAAACTAAGAAAAGCAGAACTCTTTTAAAAAACGCCCTAACAATGCTTAAACTAGAGACACCATTTTATAATACAGCAAATGAATCAATGGTGTCTCAGTTTGGAAAAAACCTAAACATTTATTTAATATAGGTGAAATATTACTTAAAAAAGAGCTTTTGGCAAAAGCAATTTAAATAAATTCAATATTGAGTGGCTCATACTATTTTTTAAATTAATAATTACTTTATTTAATTCTGTAAAAGGTAATTTAAAACTCTAATTAATTTAACTATTATTTAACGTTATTGAGTATATTTTTCTTAAAATTTAAAATTTTTTTATTTGTAATAGTATATTCAATAAAACATTAACAAGATTAATATTGATCATACGGAATTTATAAAAATATGTAAAGAATTAAGCAAACTTTAATAAATTTATATTACAAATGTAAATTAGTGAATGACCCCTAATTTTTTAAAATTAAAATTGGTTACCCAGTACAGTATTTCATTAATGAAATGATTAAAAAAAATAATTTTTAAATGCAAATTCAATAGTATTGAAGCTATAATAAAATGCAATAAGTATAAAAAAAAATATTAGTAAAAAAAAGTAATAAATGTTTAAAAACAATATGCAATTAGTGGATGGTCCCTCAGAAAAAAATTTACACTTAAGAAACTCAATTAATTTTTATCTTTATTAAATTAAATGAATAAAAGGGAGATGGAAATTTTGAGGTTATGAAGCTTTTTGATTCTTGACTGCTCTGAGGATCAACATGAAAATATGTACTTAGTGAATGGTTCCCAAGATAATTCCAAGAGTACTATTCTATAAATAGAATAGAGCAAGAAGGCCATAAGCTTGCCATTGACGAAGACGATGGCACTTCAATAACAATGAAATTAAACAAGAGAAATAAAATTTTCGTTTGCTATTAAACTTTGGCAATGTTTAGTCGGTCCCCGAAAATTCCTGGGAAGTTTCGGTTCCATTTCAGAGAGTGGAAAATGAAACCTGAAATTGAGAATATCTTGTAAAATGAAGCAGAGTTGCACATGAGAGTGCAAGAATCCTTCCCACTGAATCCAGAGCAACCCATCACATAGCAGTAGCTTGGTTGCCGCAAAATTGTGACTTCTAGGGATACCCAGGGGAACCAGGATACCCAGGGGAAAATATCCCTTTTGGCTCAGATCGGGGCAATTTAAGCCTACTACTTCAATTTGGAGCATATAGGCTCAGGTTTCCACAATTGGCGCAGTACTTGCAACACTGGAATACCAAAATCCATGACTTTCCATGATTTTTTTCAAAAAAACAGCAAAAATCATGACTTTTCATGACAAATTTTGTTCGATACTGAAATTCATGACTTTCCATGATTTTTCATGACTTTCCAGGTGCGCGGATACCCTGCTCATAGCATAAAATATGTTTACTAAATTTTTCAGCATACAGTGAAACCTTTGTTAAATGGACACTCTTGAGAGCAATAAAATTGTCTGCTTACGAGAGTAGTCCGTTTATGAGAAGGGTACCCTAATAACAAAGCTTAACACCGTAAATTGTTATTAGAATAGCCACAATGATATATAAAAAATAAAATAATTCACAATAAATAAATATCATAGTAAATAGTTAACTTTAAAAAATAAGTTTTTCAATACAAAAAAAATATATGAAAACATTTGATATACATTTATACATAATTCTAGATGCAGTTACAGAGAAATGAGTAT
This sequence comes from Parasteatoda tepidariorum, assembly GCF_982258835.1. Taxonomy (NCBI): domain Eukaryota; kingdom Metazoa; phylum Arthropoda; class Arachnida; order Araneae; family Theridiidae; genus Parasteatoda; species Parasteatoda tepidariorum. The sequence goes on from NC_141757.1 coordinate 73,111,009, forward strand.
GTTTTTCCTATTTACACAGACACTCAAGTTAGTTATATGATACTGAATAGGAGCTTTTAGTCTGTCACTTCCTCAGGCGGTTTGATTATAAAGGTTCACACCCCCTAACACCTCCCTATCACGTGATAGAAAATGTGGTAATACCTCCTTGTAAGTAAACTTCCAACTATGTACAGAAAAAAATAGTACCGATGCATACCTCTAAGGCACAAGGCTTTATGGAATTGCTATATTCACAATTGATCATCTGACGAATGTCTCAATAAATGTTTCATTTATATGAACATCTCAATGACTAAATTTCTGTTCTCTTTTTTAACTCAGTTGTGTTAAATATAGTCGTAGAAGTAGAAAGGAATTTTAAGATGGGTAGAGAAATTGAGAGCATTTAAGGCTTTACATCAGCTTGTGGGGGTCTCATAACCAGAAACATCCAGATGAAAAGAAAGATCAAAAGATGCCACTGTCTGAAATATTTTAATACAAACTATCTTGGTGTGAATGCAGCAGCTAAATTAGTAATGTGAAGTGGACCAATTGAACTTGATTACTGATTAATCTTCCTTTGTTTAATGTTTAAATTGAAGAATTGAACAATATTAATAAAACATTAAGCTTTTAAAATCAAATATTCTCTAGTATATTTACTTATATCTTATAAGTTCTATGCTTATTTTACCTTTTAAATATTGTTCAGACAAAATTGTGACATAATTTGAGTAAAAGGGTTTTGGACAGTTTAGGACAAAGGGGTTGTGGACAGGACGGTTTAAACCATGGATTAATCCATTCCGTCCTAAACCTTGCCAACCCTGCGAGAGACTTCAATATACTTGAGAAAAAAATGTATGAAATTTATTGTTTGGTCAGAAAAAAAATAGCTATTTAAAAAAAATTATCAAGGTTTCAAAGAATGCAAATTCAAGAAGTCAGCAAATACAAATTACTTTTTACTAATAAAGTTTATACCGTAAAGCATTTAACTTCACTACACCAACTAGTAAAAACGATTTCAACTACAATATCTTTCATAAATAGAAACAAAGCCTACTTTTTTATTCATAGGCTTCATTTCATTCTTATAATCATTTTTTTAAAAAAAAACTAACTTATTCTTATAACGATTTAAACTGATACTAAGTAAAAAATATCTCTTTACCTCATATCATCATCTTTATCGTCTTCACTATCGGATAATCTTTTAGTTCTTAAGCATTTATTTTTTCGTTTAGATTTAAACACAACTTTCCCACTGGATTCCTCTTTTTCCATTCTGATTTTAATAGAACAAGATAAAGTAAGATATAAGTTTAAGAAGTAATATTAATTGACTCAAGCATTTATTTACAATCGCGATTAATTTATATTTGTCAGGGTTGAAGCTGCCTACATTTGTACGCTTTATAACTAACTCTTAACTGAAACTCTCAGCCTAAAATTTAGCTTGTAGCTTTATCTAGTATTTTCTATAAATATTGATGGCGCTTAAGACGTTGTTGTTGCTGTTGTTGCTAATTCACGTCGCACTGGAGCTGCACAATGGGCTATTGGCGACAATGGGCTATTGGTCTGGGAAAAATCCCGGAGGATGATCCGAAGACATGCCATCACAATTTTGATCCTCTGCGGAGGGGATGGCACCCCCGCTTCGGTAGCCCGACGACCTGCGCGCGAAGTCGAGCACTTTACGGTAGCACAGTTTAACGAGGACCAATACCGCACACCCTCGGTCCCTACGCAGACTGACCCAAGTGGTCACCCACCCGCACACTGACCGTAGCCAGTGATGCTTGACTTCAGTGATCTGCTGGGAACGGTGTCTTAACGATCAGTCCACTGCGGGACCAAGACGAAAGGCAAATGCTTTTTGGTTTCATGATTGGCGATCGGTAGGTAGGTACTTTATTTACGTCGCACTCGATCTACACAATGGGCAATTGGCGACGGTTTGGGAAACATCCCTGAGGATGATCCGAAGACATATCATAGCAATTTTGATACTCTTCAGAGGAGATGGATTCCCTGCTTCGGTAGTCCAACGATCTGCGTGCGAAATCGAGCAATTTACGGAAGAACAGTTTAAAGAGGACCATGCACCCTCAGTCCCTAAGCATGCAGATCAAAGTGGTCACCCTTCCGCTGTCATGACCACAGTCATGTTCACCTGGGAACCGCGTCTTTGTGATCAGTCCACTGCGTGACGATTGGCGATCGCAACTCTCGAATACGCCATCTGGGGAGAGATCGGTTTCATGCCATTGCCCCTTTTTCTCCTCTTTTCAGTTGTATAGGAATGTACTACGATATTTTCCCTTTTCTTAATATATGTCATTTTCATTCAATAAAAATATTTTTTATTTCCGAGATGCTTTTCTTTAGAACTTTAACAATACTATTTTTAAATATAAAAGATGGGGTTATCCGATAAAATCTACCCGATTTAATTATATTCGAGACTGGGAAAAATGGCATATTATACACTCATTGTAAAATAACAAATGAGACAAGCACACAAGGGCTTAATAACAAAACAGAACTTTTAATAACAAAGAGCAAATAATTTTACATCCGCCGTTGGAGGTTTCCAGAAAAGTTATAGAATAATAATAATGGTAGTTGAAAATATTTTCCTCAGATGGCGCTAGCTGTATCGCAACATCCTCCCCCCCGTTTTGAGAAGGCTGTGACCAACTCAAAACGAGGTTAAAAATCTTTTGGGCACTTTAATCGAACGTCCAAAGCGGGTAACTTGGGCAGAAGACTGTTCAGGTTTTACATCAGCAGGAACAGAAGGCAACATCTTATCAGCATTTTGGTCTTTCATATTCTGATTAACTGCTAAAGAAATGGGTATTTTGGCCCTTTTCTGTAAAAGGCAATTTAATTTGTTAGCAGAAGGGAGTTCTAAAGAATAAATTCTTTGAATGGGCCTCAACATTTCTCCATTTTGAGCTTTCAGTCTTACAGTTCGAACTTTCCCATCTTTACCAGGGATAAGCTCTATCACCCTGGCTAATGGCCAATTCAAACGCTTCTTAAAGTCATCGCCAATGAGAACGACCTCACCAACCGAAATATCAATATTTTTGCCCTTTAAATTTTGTTTCAAAATTAACTGTCCCAAGTACTCCTTTCGGAAACGTTTTCTTAAGGATTCTATAAGCTGGACTCTATATCGAATTCGCTTGCGACAATGCTGAGCATCGACCATATCGATATCAATTACTTTAGTTTCTGAGTTATCTAAAAGAAACATAGCTGGTGTAAGAGGTTTTAAATCGGTTGAGTCTTCGGACAGATAGGTGAGCGGTCTAGAGTTCATAATTGACTCGATGTCGCATAATACCGTTTGAAACTCTTCATAGGTCAAAACAGCTCTTCCTAGCGTGCGTTTCAAAAGATCTTTAAGTGTCCGAATCAGGCGTTCCCAAAAACCTCCCCACCAGGCTGCTGACGGAGGGTTAAATTTCCAATTTATATGGTGTAACTCTGCCTCTCTCAAAACTTTATCCCAATCAATTTCATTCAAATCATTGTATGCCCCCTTGAAGTTAGTGCCATTATCTGAATACATTTTTCTGGGACGACCTCTTCTGGCGACAAAATGTCGAAAAGCCAAAAGAAATGAATCTGTACTTAAAGAGGTCACTAACTCTAAGTGTACAGCGCGGTATATTGCGCAAGTAAACAAAACAACCCATGTTTTGCTACCTTTCTTAATGTAGAGGGGTCCCGCAAGATCCACTCCTACAACCTCAAAAACATATGCATCCTTCACACGGTCCTCGGGAAGAGAAACAGGCTCGGTGAAATGAGCTTTAGCGGTATACCTTTTGCACTTTATACAGCTCTTTACAATATTGCGAATTGCTTTTCTACCTCTCACAATCCAAAATTTTTCGCGAATGATGCTCAACAATATTTGAGTACCAGCATGATAGTTAACACAATGATAATACTCGATTAATCTCTGTGTAAAAATACATTTTTCGGGCAAAATTATAGGAGATTTAAAATAAGGGGTGTCGATTCTTTCAGTTATGCGAGTTTTTACTCTGATCATACCCTCTGAATCTTTGTAAACATTATATACAGGTATTTCATTAGGAAAAGGAAAAAACTTTGATTGAACAATGTTGATTAAACTCTTTTCCGCTGATTCAGTTTCTGCTAGGGTCAGGTTGCCTACAATTCTAGATTTCTTTTGAACGCGACAATTGTTAACGAAGCGCAATACCCAAGCAACAAGTCTGATTATTGATGGATAGCTAGAAAACTGTTTTGCGTACCAAGGTGTTTCCTCCTCAACCGAATTAAAATTACTAAGCACTACCTTTCTTCTCTCTAAATCTACTTCCTTTTCGCAAAAAATCTCATTGCAAGGCCAGTTACTCGAAGTTTTTAACAACCATGACGGTCCTCGCCACCACTGTAACCTTGCCAACTTTTTGGGAGAACATCCACGTGAAACGAGGTCAGCAGGATTAATATCTCCCGGGACATGCCGCCAATCATTAGGAGAAGTAATTTGCCTAATCTCTTTAACTCGATTAGAAACGAAAATGGACCACTCCCCCTGCTCTTTTATCCACCACAACGCAACCATTGAGTCGCACCAAAAATACGTTTTCATAGTAGGGATATCAAGAGCTAAGCGAATGGAAAGGGCCATTCTTGCTCCGATACAACAAGACATAAGTTCGAGTTTAGGAATAGACATTTCTTTTACGGGTGCGACTCTAGCTTTAGCGCGTAACAATTGAATTTTAACATTACCAGAATTTTCAGTTTTCATAAATACACATGCACCGTATGAAGTTTTGCACGCATCCACAAATACATGTAATTCCGAAGAATCATTAATTTCGACATAACGAGGTATTTCGATGTGCTCTAAAAAGGATATTTCACCTATCCACGTAGAAAATTCTTTATTCATTTCTGGCGGTATTAAGGAATCCCAACTAAGCTTATCCTTCCACATCTTCTGTAATAATAATTTAGGCTGCAATGTACTCGGACACAATGTACCTATAGGATCAAAAAACCGCTGCACATACGATAATACAGTTCTTTTTGTAAATGTTTCGTTACGATCTAAATCATTAGTAAAGTTGCATCGTAAAGCATCTCGATCCAAATTCCACTTAATACCCAGTAAGGAAGTATCACTAGAAGACTTGGATAAAAGAGGATTTGCTATATTACCTTCCCAACCTCGCAAATTAAAACAAGCTGTTTTCATTAATTTTTGAGTCTTAATAATAAAGTTTTCTAATTCTGTGACAGTGTTAACTCCCGTGACGCAATTGTCGACGTAAAAAGCATGTCGGAGCTTGGGAACAACATCGGAAAATTCATTGGAAGCGTTCTCCAGGAGATGACTTAAAGAAGCCATTAGTAAAAAGGGACTCGTGGTTACACCAAACACAACTCTACAGTGTCTATAAGCAATGGGATCACCTGTCTCAGATGGAAAGAAAAATCGTAAAAAATCTCGGTGCTGAGGGGATATGCTTAGCTGCAAAAAGGCTTTTTCTATATCAGAAGAAAGACCTATAGGAAATAATCTAAACCTGTCAATAATATCAGGAATCAATTCGATCAAATTTGGGCCTTTGACCAAACAGTCATTTAAAGATGGTTGATTGCACTGTTTGGCTGAGGCATCAAATACTGGACGCAATTTAAATGTCTCGCTAGATTGTTTGATGACAGGACGATGGGGCAAATAATGGCAAGGTTCATTAATTTCACTTTCAGGAACCTTTTCTATAATATTTATCTCCTGCCAGTTTTTAAAAACATTGATATAATCATTCAAATAACCATTTGCTAAAGAGCGTTTACACATATTCAAGTGACGCTTTAAAGTTAACTGTTTGTTATCAAGCAAAGTAGTTTCACTTTTAAATGGAAGTAAAAGTTCATATCTTCCATTCGGAAGAATAGTTAAGTTATCTTTATACTGCTCAATAGCTTCCGAAAACATTAGTCTCTGTTTAGAATTATCATATGGGTCTCTAATACCTATTACATCGAGATCCCAAAGCTTATTTACATTTAAAGTTACTGAATGCAATACACATACATTATCACATAGGATACAATTGGAATCAACAGATATTGATTTACCATTATTTATATCTGCATAAACATTATTTATTTTACCAGTAAGAGTATTACCAAGTTTTGTCTGAACAACCATTAAACCTGATTTTAATGCTATTGATTTACCAGTAAACAATTTAGAGGTAATGTCTGCTCCAAGAAGCAGATCTATTTCAGAATCATTAAAATTAACATCGTGAATATCTATGTTTCTTTGTTGCAATTCTTTTAGCGTAACAGAATCGTTAGCTCGAGGAACAAAACCACAAATTTTTTCTTCAGAGAGGACTTCTAGTTTAAAACAAAAAGTGTTTTCCAAATTATAAACTTTAATCATGAACCACTCATGGTCTTTAGGTTTGGTTTCGTTACCTCCAAATAAACCATGAATAAGTGTTTGTTTACCCTTGGGTTTCAAACACAATTTTTTAACAATTTTAGTATTCAAATATGAGCGCTGCGAGCCAGTATCTAAAATGGCTCGTATATTACACTCACTTTTCTTATTTTTAACTTTTACTATCAGAGTCATAAGAAAAACAGTTTTAAAATCATAAGCAGGGGCACTGCTATTGGCTAAAGATGACACTTCCTCAGTTTTAGGTTCATTGTTCTTCATTTCTCGATCAGGACACATCAAAATAAAATGATTTTTATTACAAATAATGCATCTAATCTTCATCCTACATGTACGAGCAGTATGTCCCAATTTAAGACAGGAGACGCAAGCTTTTTTGTTGTAAATTACCTTTCTCCTTTCTTCTAAACTTAGCTTTCGAGCAAAATAGCAATCTTGGGAAAGGTGCTTTTTCCCGCAAAAGAGACAGATAAAATTGATCTTACCTGTATTATCAGGCGTAGTGCTTACCAATGCAGCTGTGGTAGATAAATCCATTTTCTCTATAACAGGCTCTTTCTTCTTAGTAGAGGTTCCAAATCCAGCCCGAGCGAGGACGACAAGCTCCTCACCCTTCACCTCTTGCTGTAAAAAGTTCATTAATTTTTGCAAAGATCTTTCCCCTTGGTCAGAAGAACGACTTCTTTCGTATGCAATCAAAACAGTCTCCGGCAAAGAAGATTCTACTAGTGGCATTAGAAAATCTCCGTAATTGCTCTGTGTACGCCCTAGGCTTTCCAAGGCCCGTATCTTTCCTTCCAATTCATCGTACAATGCAGGTAAATCAGTTTTGGATCGACCAGATATAGCATTTTTCATTACAAGTGATAATAAGTCCCGGACATAAACTTGCACCAGTAAATCTGTCCGTCCGAAACGCTCTTTTAACTGTTCAATGGCTTTATCGTAGTTCTTAGCCGTTGCAGGGAAGCTGCCGACAACCCGGGCCGCTTTTGACTGCGGCTCTAAAGACGACAACAAATACTGAAACTTATCCTCCTTCGACAAAGTTTCGTCGGAATGAATTTTTTCATATTGGCTCCAAAAGCCTAAGAAATCTTTTAATTCACCACTAAATTTACGTAGCTCAATCTGTGGGAGTTTATATTTTCTTTGAACTACATCTGTTTTACTTAAATGTTCAGTTAATTTGGAACAAATTTCGTGATATTTGTCACGATATTCCTCCGCTTTTTCAAAGTCCGACTCATATTCTGTGTCGGCATTTTCCAAGAGAAGAATACAATTAGAAACTTCCTCTTGGCAGTTTGCCAACCGCTCAAATTTGTCCTTCAATTGTAGCTCGTAAATCGAAAGCGTTTTTATATTACTTTCCTTAGTATCCAATTCAGCAACATTGAGCACGTCTTCAATATTTTTCACACATAGCGAAAAAGAAGTTCTTAGTCCTTTTCTTTTCGCTTTTAATTGAATTAGTTCCATATTAGCACAGTTCAGAAAAATTCAGTCTCGAAATTAATATATCAAATATCGGGTCCCTGTTCGGGCGCCAGTTATTTAACAATACTATTTTTAAATATAAAAGATGGGGTTATCCGATAAAATCTACCCGATTTAATTATATTCGAGACTGGGAAAAATGGCATATTATACACTCATTGTAAAATAACAAATGAGACAAGCACACAAGGGCTTAATAACAAAACAGAACTTTTAATAACAAAGAGCAAATAATTTTACATCCGCCGTTGGCGGTTTCCAGAAAAGTTATAGAATAATAATAATGGTAGTTGAAAATATTTTCCTCAGATGGCGCTAGCTGTATCGCAACAAGAACTAAGTTGAATGTAGTTTTCAGTTCCATATAGTTTTCTAACTTAAAAGATTTTAATCTATATGAAAATCAAGAGAGAAACTAACGTACTTCCGTCTTCTATGACTCTCCACACGCTAATGGGGAAAGCATGCGAAGTGTTGCCATAAGTAGAGAGTTCTGCTTTACACCACCTGCAACCCATTTTGATAGCCAGTAAAGATCATAGAAGAAAGTACGTTAGTTTCTGTCTTGATTTTCAAATAAATAAAAAACTTTTAAGTTAAGAAACTAAAAATTGCATTAAACATAGATCTAAAAGAAAATGTCCTGGAAATTTTAAAAAATACTTTTGACAAGTAAATATGAAAAGTATTAAAATATCATAGTACATTCCTTTACACCTGAAAAGAGGAGGGTCAAGAAATGAAACTGGCCTTTTCCCCAGAAGGCTAATTCAAGCGTTGCTATCGCGAATTGTAGACTCTTGTTTTTTTCGTTTGGCAAAGGAAAGCCTTTCCTATGCGAAAACATATTTTATTTTTCAATATAAATCAGAATTAAAGGCTTATTAATTTCTGGGTGAAACAACTAGATTTCTTTTTTAAAAAATTTGATTGATTTGAAACACAAGTTAATTACTGTATTCAACTAGTAGTAAATTATTAATTCTAACTTGCATTTTTCGGTGCAGTGTGGCAGTGAAAGTCAAATAAATAATCTTTAATATACCTCTTTTTTAAATCTAACATAACTGACAAATAAACTGCAATGCAGTAGTTTCAGTAAGTTTATGTATCAGCTTGAGGAGGCAAAAAAACTGCTGTTTCCCATGTTTTATTCGCTGTTCCAGGGTCCGTTGTAGCCCAGTGGTTGGCGAATCAGACTCCGGTCGCGGATCGATTCTCAACCCCCGAGTACGTGCAATATACGTGCTCGTAAAATCGAAAGTTCCGAGCTTAGTCACCGAGCAGTATCATGGGGTACAGGAATCTGGAGAAAATTCAGATCTGTCTAAATTGAGGAAGCGGCCTCATGAACGAGTGGTGCTGCCATTGTGGTGTGTTCTTGTCAAACGATAGGTACATCTTCCTCACGTAATTCGTAAAAAACCAATAGCTGGTGAGCTTTGTTTTGAAAGATTTGGATTATTTTAATTAAAAATATTTTTTGTTGTATGTTTTTATTGGGGAAAGAGCTAGGAGGGGACTCCAACCTGGCTTGGAACTTAAATTAAGTAACAAATTCATGAAATGTAAGACTTAAATTATAATGTGTTAAATGAAATAATTCTTTATTACTTTGATGAACATTTATTAAAAGAGCTAAAGTGAAAATACATAGACATTTTCTACGAATTTTGATTTAACAAGTGTCACATGAATAGTAAATATGTTAAAATTTAGCAAGCAAAATATCAACAGCCCAATATTTAAAAAGTAAACAACAGGAATATCTTACAATCCAATAATACAGAGTCGCCACCAATACTTAGATAAAAAATTTCCCTGATTTTTGAACACTAATTTTATTAAATTTCCCTAGTTTTTTAACTGGAGAACTATTTTTCAGAGAAACCTTATTCTTAAAAATAAAATATATAACAAAACACTATTTGTACATTTCGGGTTGAAAATATATTTTAAAAAAAAATTTAATTATTAAAATACCAATTTTTTTTTCAAAAAAAATTTTGAACATTTCAGGACCTCAAACAAATTTATTCCTTTCTCTAGGCATTTTGGTTAAATTCTCTGACATTTCCCTGATTTTTTTAGATAGATAAAATTTCCTAAGCATTTTGGTTTCTTCTGATTATTCTGTTGTGTGGCCACCCTGCATTAGGACAATGTTTCTTTCATTTCAATGTACACAAATTCAATGTTGACAGTAATAGCTTTAGAAGAAATAAAATATTCATAGGAAAAATAAAAACATATGCATATAAATAAATCTGAAATTCACAGAAAAATTATATAAACTTTTAACAAAAATCTAACATTAAAAATTCTCCCAACATAAATACAGTATCAAAATTACATAAAAGTGATATAAACATTTTCTCTGGATTGATAAATGTAATCATACAACCCATGTATTTAAGCACCAATAATAAAACCAGTATTTATCCTTCAAACTTGAATTAAATATAAAAAAAATGCAAAATAGGAAAGAACATCTTCATTGAATTACTTTAAAACAGAAAGATTTTTGTATAATTCAATTCCATCGATAATTTATAATAACCATGCATAATATGGTTTTAAATAGATTTTCCCCCATATTTTAGTTTTTTAAAAAAGGGGTAAAAATATTACATACACAGTTTAAAAATTATGTCTTGCTATTTATGAAATTTTTTTAATTAATTTGCAAAGTTAATCACAAAATACTGGACTATTTATAAAATATAATTCATTTTTTTAAATTTATATAAAAAGCTTAGGTGCTAAAAAAAACATTAAAAAAAAAACAATTGCTCTTTTAATTAGGATATTTTGAGGTAACTATATTCAAAAGCGAAACAATTTTATGATATATAAATTGGGATGATGAATGCCCTTTTATAAAAAATATATAATTAAGAAGTAGTAACATTTGGAGCTATATTTGTCACAAGTGAAATCAAAAAGCAACCTGATTCCAATGGAAATCTAATTTCATCAATGAAAAATGTGCTGCTAACTAGTTTGCATAAAATATATATATTCATATTTTATAAAAATTAAGGCCTCATTTATATATTTTATAAATATAGTAAATTGAGAATTCTTAAGATGCACAGTACAATGATATTTACAAAAAACTTTCAGATATAAAATTTAATACTAGTATTTTAGTTTTAATTCAAATTTTGAAATCACTATCTTATCACAAAAAAAATCAAAAGCAAGCAAGTTAAAAGGAATTAAAATGCATTTAATAATATTTTCATTTTACTGAAATTTATTAAATAAACCTAAATAAAATATTGCTATTAAAGTAGCATACATTAAAATTTTATTTTAAGGGAAAAAAACTGTTTTATACATTTTAGTTATTAGAATTGATCGCTGTCAGATGTAACAATTTTGCTCGTTTGGCATTACTAAACAATGTAGTTTAAGGAAAAGTTCAAAAATAAAATATATTAGCTTTTAAGTTTAAGAAAAAGCAATAAATTTTATATTTTGTATTTAAGGATGCCAATATGCGATAATTTTCTTTAATAATGGAGTTATTTTTCCGCAGCAACAAGGATAATTTATAATACTACTTTCAAAATCAATAATAAAAAGCAAATTTGAAATTTAAAAAAAAACATTTAATTGATATTTTTTAAAGTTATACAAACATAAAATAAATTTTCAAGCTCTTGATATATAAAGATTGCTTTGAATTAAATAAACTAATAATTTTATTAGTAAAATATGCATCATTCAAATACAAAATCAAGAGATTACTAAAATAAACATGTTCTCCACAAACAGAAATGAAAAAAAATATGTACCAAAAAATTTAATGCATCTGAAATTTTTGAAAAATTTCTAAAATTCGATAAAAGTTGGCATCCTTGGGTAAAACATAATTTGAATATGTTATTAAGTGCTGATTTAGAAATAAGATTTAAAAAAATAAGTATATTTTGTGCAAATTTTAAAAAAATGATGTCACCCAAACATCTTAGAACAACCTAACTCTACTGAAAATGATAAATAAGTATCTTTAACAGACAAATGGGTCAAAGTATTTTCTAAAACAGTTATAATTTCTATTTAATGATCACATAGAGATATACTACTCATATGGAAGCATCTGAATAAAAATATCATAGTAAAGTTTAAATTCTACATTTAAAATAATTTTTGTTCAGAAATAATGGCATAACACAGATTTTACGAAGAGTTTTTAAATATAAAAACTTAATTGGGTACAAAAAAACTAGAAAAACTTATTAAAAAGACTTCCCTATATAAATAAATAAAATATTTAAAAAAAAATTAACACTATGATAGTTTAAACAATTTCTACTACTTTAAAATGAAACATATAAACGAATTTGAAAAAACAACTGAACACATTTATTAATACTGTTTATCACATGCTCTTTGTAAATCCATAACTAAGCATTATGGGTCAGATTCGAAAAATGTTGAGTACATAAGATAATTAATCGAAACAAAATGAGAAAAATTAGCACAAAGTATTTGTATCACACAAAAACAAAATTTAAGTTACTGCACTGTGCATATGAGGAAAAAATTGAGATGGTTTAGGTCATAGAAACAACGTTTAAAATAAAATTAAAATACAAATCGAAAAATGGAAGAAAAAATATGCAGTTCAGAACAAGGTTGGCCTTTTGACATAAAAAACTATTTCAACGGTCCAATCAAAAAATCTAGGGTGGGGAAAGACATGTGAAAATTGCTAAGCAAATTTACAGCATAAACTCTCAAATACTTTAAACTGAACATATAGTTTACATTAATTTTGTTACAAATATAAATTTAAGATACTTATACAGTTGCAAAATTATTATACCTGAGGTTTTTGACATAGGTAGAAATTTACGAGAAATTTTTGACACAATAGATATATTCTGGTTAAAACAGTCAAAATCTTGCCAATCCTAGTTCTGCAGGTACATATGTGATGAGCAAATATAGATCACACTAAGAAACTGAAAATGATACTTCAAAATATTTTAATATAAAAAAACAGATCTGCTAGCAGAGGAAGACACATCAAAGATGAAGAGGAAAAAGAAAACTTGGCTGTAAATCTTTGACAAAGGCATTAGTAATATTTTTTAATCACTTATTTGGATGAGGTAGGAGATTGAAGCTCTCGAAATTTGTTTTTCTTATGCAAAAGCTTCATTAAATCTTTGGACATGTAGTACGGCTTTTCTGGAGATCCATCATTTCTTTCACAGTCCTCCACTAAAATAGTTTAATCATAAACACTATAATCTGCAGTATTAAGTGAATATTTCATCACAAAGCAGACAAAGATACTGAATCATAGCTGCCAACGTAAAAAGAAAAAAAAATACTAGCAAATTTCATGAAATATACATTGGGAACTTTTTTCTCATTTAAATACAAAAACTAAACATTAAAAAATATAAATTAACAGAATATTTTCCATTTTTGATTCATATTAAATGGACTTAAAAAGTAAAATAGTGTTAGGTTTTAATTATATTAATTATACTATTAAATGCTTTTAAGATGATTTATAACATATTTACTTAATTAAAAATAAAAATTTCTGAATAAAAAAAGTAGAACATTTAAAAAAATTAAAGCTTCACACTGAGAACAATAAATGAGGCATATTACTTCATCATTTAGCTGCAATACTTATCTAAATACTCATGCCAGCAATAAACTGCAAAAAATCTATTTAGATGAGGGTTTGTTTTCCAAAAACATTTTTAAGACATTTTCTTAAATATACAAAAAAAAAAAAAAAAAAAGCTTATGATTAAACTAGGAGAAGCAGTCAAAATCTAGTACAGTTTGCAGCTATGACTGAATATATTTCACACATTTCAACAATGCATTTTAAATTAAAAAAAATTATATTGATAAATTTTTGTTAAAATTAAGTTTTTAATCATGATTAAACCAATAGTTTGTTTTTGCATGCACATTTGTTAAATTAGATTTTAAATGCAGACACTATCGATTTTTCCAGCAAATAGCTATTTTTATTCTTTAGTATACAAGTAGAAAATTTTTAGAAAAAAGAGAAATCATAGCTTTGAAACTTCAAATGTCGCAAAAATTATAGATTAAATGAAAAATCCAAGATTTTCTTTTAATTATATAAAAAACTTCTGTTAGCTTAAAAAATATATCAAAGATTATGTGAAAATTCAGGCTAAAAAAAATTAACAAATATTGATTAAAAAATTTGGATTAACAAATATAAATAAAAAAAACTTCTCAAAATTTTTGACACATTCAAGATTAATTTATATTTTTTTATTTTTTGCTTTGTGCAACAGCCTCATTAAATCTCTGGACATGTCCTTCCGAAGATCCCTCTTACCTTTCACAATCTTCCATTAAAATAATTTTGTTATAAATATTGCTAAACATAATTTGCCAGGTGTTCCAAAATTTCCAAAATTAGACCAATCAACTAAAAAAAGAAAAGTACAATTTACTATGTTCTGCAGGGGTTACCAGTGTATTTTTATCACTAGGTTTTAAAATTAGTTACCAAAGACTGCCAGCAGATGGAATGCTGATGTGAGTCCAACATTCAACTAAAAATATTTGTATGAGTATTTATAGTTATTTCCCCTCCAGAATACGCCACATTGTTTCAGGAAATAGTGGTAATTTTTAAAACAATGCTTTATGACTTTTCTTAGTTAGCAGCAACATCTAATCACAAAATTTGTTAACAGTTCCGAAAACTGTTTTTAAAAAAACCTTGCCATTCTTAGCAAAAGTTCCTCAGCTCAGACATCCAATCAACAACACTCTATAAATGATTAAGAGCAATGGGATTGAAAATATTATAGAGAATGCACCTAACAATAAAGCCAGAAAAAAATATGAAATTTTCTTTTTTTTTTTTAAATTTAGATTTAAACAGTTGCTTTATAACTCTCTTTGGAATCACTTAATTTGTAACAATAATAAAATATTATTCATTTTATTTCAATAAATTATGAATTTTAGTAGTATTTGTCCAGACAAAGCTTGAGGGTTTTATTATATTTTTCCCCACTAACACAGCCTATTATGTTTATAGTTATAATTATAATAGCTATAATTTACTAAATTCTTCTGATTATTTTTTAAATGATAAAATTCAGCTTATATTCTTACTTTATTATTGAATTTTAAAAAAAAGCTGTATTTTAATCATTTTCGCATTTCAATTAATATTTCGTATTTACATTTTACTTTTTCTTAGTAAGAATAGGGATATATTTTTGTTTTTATATCTCTTTCACTTTCTGCTCACTAATATGTGTGTGCAATGCATTTCCCCCTTGCAAATCAAAGAGAAAACGAAATCAGCATGCTCTCCTTTAAGTTTGATTGATGGAAGCTTTAAGAAAACAACCAATTCTTTCGGACAAAGAGGTGAAAATAAAAAACTTGTTTCTTTCCCTGCCCCCTCTTAACCTAAAGATCTTCAAGGTTACGGAAGAAGTACTAAAGTTTTCTAATGACAAATAGGGAGAAAAATAACCCCCCTTCCTCTACTTAACTTCAAGGATGAGTAAAATTTCTGGTTTTTCCTCAATTGTTCCAAGCTTAAAATGGCAGGAAAACAAACCACACTTTTTTCCAGGTTTCTGGATACAGGACAAATGATTCTGTACTGTATAAGCAGTAGGTTTAATTTTAGATGAATTCTCCAGAATTTATTAGTTAAGCACTTTATAAAATGAGAGAAAGTTAATCAATCACAAGAAAATCACTTAAAATACCATCATATCTGTATTTTTATAGCACACATTTAAATTTGCAGTAACTATTAAAAATTAATATAAGCTTATTTAATAGCGCAAATACATCAAGTAACTGCAAAAGTGCATATAATTAAGCAAAAGAAGCAAACAATCATCTTTACGCCTGCTTCATTGTTACTCAGTATCAAAAAGTATATGCTTAATAATAAAATGTAAATATTTTAAGATACAAAAATTAAAAGATTTGAATTTACTTACAGAAACATAAAAATAAAGTATCTACAGCCATTCCATAGACACTGAAGAAAGCAGAAGCAATAATATAAGCTCCAACTGTAATAACCTATGCAAAGAAATAGAAAGTTATTTTTTTAATAAGTGCTGAAAATGACAATCTTATTAGACAACTAAGAGACTTCTCATTAAAACATAGCATTTTTATACATAGTTTGTAATATATTAAAGTAAAACTTACAAGCTTAAGAAAAATTAGAAATTAAAATTTTAAGTCACTAGAACTTGAAAAGAGTTCTCCATAATTATCATAAAGAGAGAGAGCACAGCTTGGGATCAAGTCATCATAGTACATGGTAAAGATGCTCACCTCCTTATAATAAAATACACTGGACAGCCCATTTCAAGAAACACACATTTGTTTGTTATTTAAGTCTCTATTTCGCTAACAATCAGTCTTAGATAAAATGAATATTTAATAAATTTTATTTTATTTATTGTCATTAATCTATTGTTTATAAATATAAGTAATTTGACTTATACATTATATTTAATTCATTAGATATTTAAATTACAGTAATTATCTACTCTTTCAGTAAATAAATAATAGGCAGAATCGCGAAAGTGATCACAATTGTTGGAGTGTCTTCCTTTGAAATTACTTTTTAAAATCCAGAACAAGTATAAAGGTGTCATCGGTACTGATCAAACTGCTTCTAAAGAAATTGTTGAATAAGGTTTTGAGTAACATCAGAAAAACGGGAATGAGTCTTGCTATGAAACACACAATGTCTTAACTGAGCATTCCCAGTCATTTTTTTTGTTTTTGAATTGTACACTATATCTCGAAACTATATAGATGATTTCACCTCTAAGAAAGAAAACAGGCAGAATACTGTTCCAAAATACAGTGCACATGATTTTGTGAGCTTATAACATTTTCTTTTTTCGTAGAAGCAGTGAGTTCCTTCACTCCATTAGCAGTAGTTTTGATTCTGGAGTGACATAACAAACCTGAGTTTTATCAAGGGTCATAACCTTGTTTAGGAAATCACTGCCCTCTTCAGTGCATTAGATAAAAAATGTCAAAGCACTGCCAACTTGCTTTGTTTTATGGATATTCACAAGCATTTTTTAAACCCTATGGTAACACAATTTGCAAAAATTAAAGCTATTTGTGACAATCACATTCAGTTTTTGAGATTAAAGAAAACTTATTGCAAATTCGCAATCTCATCGTGCCTATTTTCAAAACTTTTTGCACTGACTTTTACAACCAAATCCTTATTGAATTTTTTAATCCACTTTCTCTCCATTTCATCATTATATTTTCTTCATAATTCTCTACAAGTCGACAATGAATTTCAGCAGGCTAAATTTCCTTTGCTTTCAAAAACTGTATTTTTTAAACCCTAATAAACACATGTAAACAAAACACAATCTGGTTGTAATAGCATCAAACAATCTAACAATAACACATATGCTCATGCACAAAACTGTAATACTACCACTATAATTATGATCGAACAAAAGGGTACTATCCAGATATGGCCTCATACATTTAGCTTTTATTTATAGGGTGCGTTCTGAAAGTAATGTGGATTTTCTAGGAAAATTAGATTTATTGATCCTATGGGTACAAATGGTTAAAATTCTTCAAAATAGTTCCCTTGTGCATCAATACACTTGCAGAGACGATTCTGCCACGTTTGGAAGGTACCCTGGAACTCCTCGTCAGGAATGCCTCTCAGGAACCTTGTAACATGAGCTCGGATGTTCTCCACCGCTTCCCAGTGCTTTTTCTTCAGTTCTCTTTTCAGTCGGGGGAGCAAAAAAAAGTCACACGGCGCCAAGTCAGGGCTATAGGGAGGCTGAGGCACCAACTCATCAATTCCAGCAATTCTTCACTGCGCAAAACTCGAACTTCTTTTTGCTCCTCCGTCAACACCTTTGGCACAAGCTTCGCACAGACCTTTTGCATTTGCAAATCCTCCATCACAATCCCATGTACCACACATTTTGACAAGTTTAGGGTGTTAGCGATTACCTGAATACTTTACCGACTGTCTGACTTCAAAACTTCACGCACATGCTCGACGTTTTCATCGGGTCGGGCGTCCAGAACAAGGCTCGTCGGTGACCTTCTCCCAACTCTCCTTGGAGGCCTTGTGCCACCTTCCACACTTAGATCTCGAAATGCATTCCTCCTTAAAGTCGTCTTGCAGCATGTGATGAGTTTCCGTCGCATTCTTCCCAAGTCACACACAAAACTTTATCGCGTACCGCTGCTCCAGCGAACGAACACTCCATCACGTTGTGACTCGCGCGAAGACACATCCTACCGCTCCTACTGCTCAAAGCCACCTGAGACCAGGCTTGTTTGGAAGGAAAAATCCCCCACCACATTTTTTGACCAATCTGAGTGCGCTGCGATCAATAGTCGCGTCTAGGACTGGGCTATAAATCGATATATCGCGACATATCGATTTAACGCCTATATCGGCAAACCGATACAGCAACTTTCATTCCGAGCGATGCATCAGAAATCTGATTTAAGCCGTCGAGTGAAGAAGACGATATAACGATATAGCGATACACGCAAGGACTTTCTCTTACGTTCCGATGCCAACTCGCGCTGTGGAAGACGATATTGTTTCGTTATGTTGAGACGGCCTTGACTGATGAGCGGTAGAATCAGAATCACTTTTGAGACCTTATATCGTTATATCACATGTTCGTTTTCGCACCTTCGCGATTTGAAATCGTTTCTTGTAGATAATTTTCAATGGGATTAACTTCGTGATCGCCGTCGTAACCTTGTTCTGAACGCAATCTATTATTGAAAAGAATTTATAAAGAAAAGTTTCTTCATTAATTAGGTAAGTTTTTTATTTATTATCTGACAAAACTTTTTTTATATTTTTAAATGTGAAAATTATCGGAAATCTAATTTAAGGCATCCATAAGGAATTAAATTACAAAGTAAATAAATTTGTTAGGTTATTTTTTTACTTTCTTTTAATTTATTAAAAACCTTTCGGATAAAACTTCTAATAATTTAATGGGCTTCTATTACTGATTTTAAATTTATAAATCTTGAGTTGTTTTTATTTTTAGAAATAAAGTTAAAACAAAACTTATTTTTTGGACATAAGTAACAACAATAAGTTTCTTCATTAATTAGGTAAGTTTTTTATTTATTATCTGACAAAACTTTTTTTATATTTTTAAATGTGAAAATTATCGGAAATCTAATTTAAGGCATCCATAAGGAATTAAATTACAAAGTAAATAAATTTGTTAGGTTATTTTTTTACTTTCTTTTAATTTATTAAAAACCTTTCGGATAAAACTTCTAATAATTTAATGGGCTTCTATTACTGATTTTAAATTTATAAATCTTGAGTTGTTTTTATTTTTAGAAATAAAGTTAAAACAAAACTTATTTTTTGGACATACGTCAATAAACTTTATTTGCTCAAAAGAATTTGAAAAGTTTGCGAATTTTATTAATTTCTTTTTTTTTTTTTTTATCAATTACTACTTCGTTTTATTAGAGAGTAAAATCATTATTTTTTTTTAATTTTCGTTTTATATTATTAGTTAATTAGCTAAATATATTACCGAATATCACAATTCTTTTGTTTCTATTTTTAAGAATTTAATTAAGAAACTTTGCCTTACTTTGTTTTTCGTTCATAATTCGGTCATTATTTAATTTAATTTAATTATTTATATGAAATAATAATAAAAATAGTGTTTAAGAAGCATTTTTTTTCTAAAATTTATTTAGCTCTTTGTTTTAAGCATACAAATAATTTTTTAACGAACTTATTTTTTAAATTTAGTTCCTATGCTGTTAGGTAAATATATTGATAAATTTCACTTTTATTTATTTTTTTATTTTTAAACTAAGAAATCTTTTGTTATTTGCGTGATCATTTTTAGAAAATATAACAAAACTTGTGTTTACTTCTTCATTAAGAATTTGAACATTACGATTGAACTTAATAATTCTGTAATTATTTACGCATAATAGTACAAGCAAATATTGATTTGTTAAAAAAAGTTTCTTTTTTAAAAAAAAATATATATATTTTTAACACTTTGTTTTAAGTGTATAATGAATTTCTTAACAAACTTTTTTTTAAATTTTCTTTCAATAATTTCAGCTAGATATCTTTATAAAATTCCCTTTTTATTTTTAAACTGAGAAATCTTTCAGAGAACGAAAATTTTAAGAAATTATTACAAATCTTATGTTTACTTTTTAGTTTAAAATTCGAACATTTTTAATTTTAAACTTCGGCTTTTAGTCAATCTAACTTTTATTTTAATTAAAATATATTTTGAAATTTTAAAATCAGCTTTTGTTTAATAACAATATTTTTTTCATTAAGGGTGTTTTAGGGGTTAACTTAAATTAAGGCTGCTTATACCTTATAAACGATAAAGAAGTGCAAATATTTCATTCTGTATCTACACACATTTTTTCAATAAATATTTTAAGTAAGATTTGTACATCTTAGTCAATTTATTTAATACCTTTCTTTAGCAAAACATATATATTTTCAAATTTATAAATTGATTTAAATCAATATGCGTATGAAGTCTTGATAGAAATCTGACTTTCTGTGCCTTAAAGTAAATGAAATTCAAAAATACTATATTGCGATACATTGCTATACCGCGATGCAAAACCGACGATATATCACGATATATAATTTCTGATATCGCCCAGTCCTAGTCGCGTCACAATAAAATCATGTGCATTACTTTCATAAAGCACCCTGTATATTATACAGTAAAATAATTGATATTTAAATGCAATAGCAGGGTGTTTAAGATAAAGTACTTACAATTGGTGGTGTAATCTTATAATTCAGTTGATCTTTGGTACTGCCAGAATATGTGGTAAAATAATAAAATGATAGCACACCTAAAAGGAAAACAAAGATTAAACACAAATAATAAAAAAATTTAAAACATAAATAATAGAAATTTTTTTTAAAATTTTTACAACACAATCACATGAGATCTGTTGCAACACTTTAAAAAAAATGCTCTAACAATTAAAATTACATACTTATCAAAGATCTCTTATATTCACAATTATTGCCTTTTAGTAAAAATAGATATCTTTTAACAAAAAATGAATATACATCTTTTTATTAAAAAAGTAAATTTCAGTATTTTCAACAGGCAAAAATTCAGGAAAGATTTTATTAAAAAGTAAAGGCAACGATGAAAAAAAATTAGTAAAATTTTAATCAAAAGTCTAAGAGTGGACTAATAAGCCACTGTAA